>NW_017100510.1:702152-731774 GCF_001263275.1 Habropoda laboriosa | reverse complement strand
CCAAGTCGGAAAAATTTCAAATTCGCAAAATTTCCAAATTCCAAAGCTTCGTACTCCTAAAATTACCAAATTCGAAAGCTCTAAATTCGTGAAATTCCACTTTAAGCGATTTCCACCTGAAAACCCTTCAAATACCAATCTCGTTCACTTTCCAGTAAATCTTACACTCATTATCGCATTAACGAGCGTGTCTGGAGGAATTACAAAGTGCATCCTCGAGTCCACTTGGTCGAGGGTGTAATTTTCCTTTCGCTATTGCGACAGCCTGGTCGAGGGTCTTTCCCTTCTAAAGGGTCGCAAAAAAAATGGACCGCGATAATAGCGTTTCGAGCTTTTGTTCCCCCCCACAAAATGGTAACACGGGCACCGGAGGAAATTGCAAAATGCATGGCCTCGGATATGAAAGTTGTTTTAATAAAGGTGCGATTTTCATTCCATTACCGCGCCGCGAGCGAACAAACTGCAGAATTTAGAGTCTGGCCAAGGAATCGTGACTTTTCTCGTTACGCTACGGCGTCTGGAAAGTGCATAATTTCTAAGGTGTTTCGTGGAGAATGGAACTTTTATGTCACTTTGACATTTCGTAAAATCTCAACTTTTGTCAATTCAGTTACAAAATGATAAATTTCAATTTTCTACGAATGTTATGAAAACCTAAATTTTTAAACAAATTCAGAAAATTTTTTAACATTTAAATCGCTTCATTCCTTCGTAAAATCTGAATTTTACATTTTATTATAGTAAGAATACTAATTACCATTTTTTCTCCTTATGAATGCAAAGTAAAAAATTGAAATATTCTTGCTAATATTTTTCAAAATATTCTTCCAAATATCTCTCAAAATATTCTTTCAAATATCTCTCCAAATATTCTTCCTTATATTTCTCAAAACATTCTTCCAAATGTCTCTCAAAATATCTTCCAAATATTTCTCAAAATATTCTTCCTCATATTTCTCCAAATATTCTTCCAAATATTACTCAAAATATTATTCCAAATATCTCTCAAAATATCTTCCAAATATTTCTCAAAATATTCCTCAAAATATTCTTCGAAATATTCTTCCAAAAATCTCTCAAAATATTCTTCCAAATATCTCTCAAAATATCTTCCAAATATTTCGCAAAATATTCCTCAAAATATTCTTCCTTATATTTCTTAAAATATTCTTCCAAATATCTCTCAAAACATCCTTCCAAATATCTCTCAAAACAACCTTCCAATTATCTCTCAAAATATTCTCTTAAAACATTGAAATTTTTTCAAAAAAAAAAAAAAAAATATTAAGAATATTTCATTTCAAAATTAAAATAATTCCCTATTTTCCTCTCTCGTATATCACGTTGTACTCTCGCAACATTGGGTCAGAAAGAGTTAATGTATTCGAAGAATGCCGAAAGAGGATCTGGAAGAGCAATTTCACGCGGGTCGTCTTAATAAAACGGCTCAATCTAATCAACATGGCGATCTGAACCTCCTCCCAGTGTTTTCCCATCCTTTTGTCGGTTTAACCGGGTTGCTGGGTAGGTTTGTTCCAACCACCCTCCAGCATTCATCGTTTTCCTCCATTCTCTCACTGTGTACCACCACTCTCGTCCTTCGTGGACGCTCTCGACGGGACGCCAGGGGACGAAAGCTCGTTCGGTAAACCAAAATGGAATAATAGAAAGCTCGCAGAAGCGAGAAATGGGCCGGATATCGAGATCAACCGTTTCTCACGCTACCGTTCGTTATTTCAGACGAAGCATCGTTCGAGTGCTTGTTGAAAATTTATCAGATGGCCGTAGATGGTTAACGATCTAGTTTCGATTGTAATTAAGTAGTCGAAATTGGTATTCGTCGTTAATCATTCATGATATTTCGAGGATAGGGTGTTTCTTTTGGGAATTCTGGCGATGATGGACGAAGGGAATTGGGATTTTTTGAAGTTCCTGGATTTTGGGAAGAGGATTGTGTGAAGGAGTGTTTGGAATTTGAATGAATTGCTATTGGAATGGTTTCATGAGTGGAGGATGCAAATTTGGAGGATTTGCTAGATTTGGAAACTCCAAATTGGAGACATTTGCAAATTCTGAAGCTTTAGGTTGGAAAAATTTTTAATTTGCAAAATTTGTAAGATTCAAAGCTCCAGATTCGAAAAATTTCCATATTCCAAAGCTTCAAATTCTAAAAATTTGCAAATTTCGAAGCCCTAAGTTATCAAAATTTTAAATTTGGAAAGCTTGCGAATTCCTAAGCTTTAAATTCGAAAGATTTGGAAATACCAAAGCCCCAAATTGTCAAAATCTGAAATTAGGAAAACTTGAAATTTCTAAAGCTCCAGATTCGAAAAATTTCCATATTCCAAAGCTTCAAATTCTAAAAATTTGCAAATTTCGAAGCCCTAAGTTATCAAAATTTTAAATTTGGAAAGCTTGCGAATTCCTAAGCTTTAAATTCGAAAGATTTGCAAATACCAAAGCCCCAAATTGTCAAAATCTGAAATTAGGAAAACTTGAAATTTCTAAAGCTCCAGATTCGAAAAATTTCCATATTCCAAAGCTTCAAATTCTAAAAATTTGCAAATTTCGAAGCCCTAAGTTATCAAAATTTTAAATTTGGAAAGCTTGCGAATTCCTAAGCTTTAAATTCGAAAGATTTGCAAATACCAAAGCCCCAAATTGTCAAAATCTGAAATTAGGAAAAACTTGAAAGTTCTAAAGCTCCAGATTCGTCCAATTTTCCAAATTCGAAAAATTTTCATATTCCAAAGCTTGAAATTGGAAAATTTTACAAATTCCAACGCTCGAATTTGGGAAATATCGGAAATTCGGAAAATTTACAAATTCCGAAGCTCTAAATTCGGAAGATTTTGCAAATGTTGGTCTCTTCAAGCAATACCCTTAAATTCCCTTAAAAAAAATTTTTTTTAAGATATTCCAAGCAATAAAATGAAACTTAAAAATTTTCTCCTTGCAACACTTCTCCCCCAACCATCCCATACCCCAGCCCTAAGAAAAAATCCTACCTACACCAAATAAAGACCACTAACAGCGATCGAAATTCGTAGCAGCATTCTCTAAGAGGCTGTACGGTGCAAATCAATGCATAATCGAATCGCGTAATCTGTTTATCGTGTTCGTGCACGTGTCTCGCGGCGTATCCTTGCTGGCGCGGTCCTCGAAGGAGGGCTTGATCGTCGTCGATTAACGGGTCATCTGGCTCGTATCCGCAAGCTGCTGCGTGTCTCTTCGACTCCACGGCCAATTCCCAGTCGCACTTGGCTTCCGGCTACTCCTCTGTCCCACGCCAGCCCTCTATTATTATATCTATAGCTATACAGCTTACTAATGCACCACCGTCGGGTATTCTGACGTGTCCTTCAAATTAGTGCCACGATCGTGCGTTCGCCAGGTATTAATTAATATTTTGCACGGGTAATTGTCCAACTGTCCACGTGCACCGGGAAACATTCGAACGATTTCTCTTGGGGATCGTTGGACAGTGTTGTTGTTCCGATTGAGATGAAGATGGAGATGGGAATTGATTAGGTTTGAAGAGGTTCCAAGGTTTTGAGTCTTTTTTGTTGTAGTAATGTGATTTCTTTTGTGCTTTTTTTGGGAAGATTGTATTTTGGGGTTGATTGGAATTTTAGATTTTGATTGGGAGAAGTGAGAATTAATTGTAGTGTAGCAGTAGACAAATTGATTAGGTTTGAAGAGGTTTCAAGGTTTTGAGTCCTTTTTGTGTAATAATGTGATTTCTTTTGTGCTTTTTTTGGGAAGATTGGATTTTGGGGTTGATTGGAATTTTAGATTTTGATTGGGAGAAGTGAGAATTAATTGTAGTGTAGCAATAGACAAATACAATGAGACTTTATTGACAAAGGTATGTGTAAGTTTTGAGTTATGAGTGTTATAGAGGGTTGGTTAAGTTTTTATTTAATTTAGAATGAGGAGATTGAGGTCAAATTTTGGCAAAAATTGAGGTGAAATTGGAGGTGAGAGGATTTGAATAAAATTTTAAGTGAGAGAATCGAGGTAAAATTTTCGAGAAAACAGTGTTTTTCATTTAATCTTGAATCTGTTTGCTTCGTTAAAAACATTTTTGAGGCTCCGTTTCACTCGAATTTTAGAAGTTTCCATCAAAATGTAAAACAAATAAAGAGCAATAGATTACACGAAAAAAAATAACGTCAGAAACTGTGACAAACTGCAAAATAAAAAATTTGATAAAATAAATTAGCTTGTCACTTGTCAAAAATATTTGAACAGAACGTGTCGACACATTTCCAGTGAATAATTCATCGACGGGGAATATTTTAAACGACAATTTGCACGGTGAAAATAATTTGCGTATCGGTAGAACGACGAATGGAAGAAAAATGTGTTGTTTTGGGAGTTTTTTGAACTTGGAAAATAGCTCATTTGGAATGTTTTCGAATCGAGAACCGTCCCAGTTGGGGATCTTCCGAATTGGGAATTAATCAATGGAGAAATTCTGGGAATTTGAAGTAGCGAAACGCGGCAGGTCGTCGAATTTGGAATCGTGCAATTTGGAAAGGTTCCAAGTCGGGGGATATTCGATTTAGAAACCTTTCCAAATAGGGGAATGCTCCAATTTCTAAAATCTTCTCATTTGCCAGCGCGCAATTTTGACGTTCCTAATTAGGGAAGACTCATTTTAGAAATTTTGCTAAAAAGCTCTCTAATTCGTTCATTTTTCAACTTGGAAATTATGCAGCTAGCTTGTTACATTTCTACAATTTTCCAAATTCGAAGATCAAGGATTTGTCAATTTTTCGACACTGGAATTATTATATAACTTAACAATTTCTGCACTTTCGACATTTGGCAAATTGGAAATTTTTAATTTGCGAAATCTCAGAAATTTTAATTTTATTTTTTAAATTTTAAGTACCAATTACCTTAGAAATTTTATTAAACGAAGTCCCTCTAATTTGGAAATTTGTCTAATTCGCAATCGTGTAATTTAGGAATTCGAAATAAAATAAGGGAAACGTTTAATTCAAGAAATCTTCCACTTCAAAAATTTTATAAATTAAAATCTCTCCAATTCGAAATCGTGTAATTTAAGAATTCGAAATAAAGTAACGAAAGTTTAATTCGAGAAATCTTCCCCCTCAGAAATTTTACAAACTGAATCTCTCTAATTTGGCAATTTCTCTAATTTCAAATTCTGTAATTAAAAAATTCCAAATAAAATAGCTTCTACCCTAAAAACGTACCAAATTAATCACCAGCTCGCTCAAAAATTCTCCAAAATAAAAATCAGCCAATTTCCAAATTCTTCGATTGAAAAATTCGAAGCAAAGCTCTTCCTTAAGAAGCCTTCATAAATCAAACACCACGAGAATTGTCGATTCTTAACCGGTACGAACACCTAAGGGAAGGAAGATTTATCATTTACGGTAATAATTTGAACGGTCAGAATGGACGTTAGTAGCCTGAAAATTTGATTGGCCGATCGTTGGTTCGGAAGGAGCAACTGTTACCGGAATGGAGCCACTCCCTTGTCGACAATGCACTCGAAATCGATCTCAATTTTCGCATTGAGATGTGCTCTCCCGTAACCAATGGTGCCCCATAAATATTCCAGATGGTCAGACTCAATTGAATCACGGTTGGATCGGTGAAACTGGAATCTGGCACGCTCGAAATATTTCAAGAAGCATCTCTCTGCGTCCTCCATTCCGAACCTTGTCTCTATAGCGCACCGAATTATTCCTTCGATGCGGAAACGAAAACCGGAAGTGTATAGCGGTTGAGAGGGAGGGGGGAAAAGAAACAGCACAAGTATCTCGTGGAATTATTCGCAAAGATCTGTCGATAGATTTTTCCATGCTTTCTGAAAGCTTTTCTGCTCAACGAAAACATTCCCGATGGAAGTATTCCCATTTTTCCGATAATTTCAACTTCAATTTTCAGCTCTTCAACCCTTCGATTTTAATTTCGTGGGATCGAATTGAAGTGTTTTTTGAAATATTCACTTTGGATTATTATTTTTTCCCTTTAATTGTTCACTTTAAATGGTAAAATTTTGGGGAATTTTTTCAACTCTTCAATTTTTCAATTTATCAATTTTAATTTTGAACGATTGAATTTGGGTAGATTGAATTGAGTTATTTTTTCAATTATCAACTTTGGAATATTATTTCATGGATATATTTTTCTCCCTTTTGGTAAAATTTTGATAACTTTATAAAAAATATTGGGGAATTTTTTCAACTCTTCAATTTTTCGATTCATCAATTTTAATTTTGAACGATTGACTTGAATTACTTTCTAAATTATTATGTATTTTTCTCCCTTTAATTGTTCACTTTCAACGATAAAATTTCGATTAAGTCACGAAGAATATTGTTCAATTTTCCAAGTTCATAAAATACAGAATTTTATATTGCAGAAATATTTGTTTATTTCAAACGATCCCCATTATCGCGTAGATTTTCTTAATAAAATTGTCCTATATTAACATTAATTATACAGCAACAACAGCGGTAAAGTCTCCGGGTATTAGCATTTAGATACGAATTTTGTGTACTCCGTAATAATAGTCACGAAGACTTTAGGTGTTAGCTTTAGATATTCTACGATAATAGTCGCCAAGTCTTTAGGTATTATTCTCAGATATTCTGTAACAACAAAGACGAAGTCCCTCGACCTATTACCAAGTTTCAGCGCTATTAAAATTCCCACGTCACTTCTAAACCTTCCGCAGCAATAAAAATCAAATTTTCACAAGCACAAACAAACACACAAATCCTACCTTCAACAAGTTCCACAAATTCCATCGTGATTTTCCTAAGAAAAAAATTACAAACGTTTTTAGAAACGCACAAATAGGTCGTTTCTCTTCACTTCGTCTCCTCTATTTCTCTTCTTTTTTAATTAGACCAGTAATCAAGCCACCACTCGTTCCTCACTCCACACGCACAGAGCTTGTTCGTCTGGCATCTGCATAGAAATTGGACTTGGCTGATACTAAAGTCGACTAAACCGACGAGAGCTTAATATTCTTTCTTAGCCGTGGAACGAAGGAATCGTGGATAGCCGAGGGATCGACTTCCGTTCGATCGAACGATGCCTTTATTCGATGCCTTTCGCTGGCATTCGAACGTCTACGGAAATCCCTGGAATGAATTATCTATGTCCCGGCAACGTGGAATCTCGTCTTGCTCTTTCTCTTTGCTACGGTGATCCTTCGTGATTATAGGGGACTCTGTGGTGTTCCGAGATTAGGCTTTTATCGTTTTACTGCACGGTATCTTGTGACGGGGGTTGTTACGAGGAAAGTGGGATTTTTGGTGGTTAAGTTCCAGTGGGAAATGTTTCTTTTTTGTTTATTACAATTAAGATTTAGTATATTTAGTATAATTAAATTTTTTATTCAGTACAATTAAGAGTCTGTGGGCAATCTGGGTCATTTATGACCCAAGTGAGATGTTAGTCCTTTTTGTTAGATTTATAAGCCAGATAAATATAACAAAAATTAACCCTTCCTAGGAAGTATATATTTCTTTTGTATGCGTTCCAAGAAACCCGTTTAGCTTTACTACATCTGTTTAGATTTAGATCTAAATGTGACAAAAGGCGCTTCGGTCCCAAGCGGGGTCGCAGTCAATTTTCGGGCGTTGCGTTGGAACGTTCTCAGTCTGTATACAGTGCTCTTGCTGGCAAGTAGAAAAGCGAACCCTCCTTGTGTGTAATAAAGATTACAGTTTGAAATAAGAATTAATAGTTATTTAATAATCCATAACTCCCATAATCCAATACTTTTTTGTGTTTCTTCGAAGTGGATTTTTATTTTTGTTGGAAGAAGTTTGAAAAATTTGACTTGACGAACAAGTGTGTGGTGTATGTATTGTAGTAGAGACTCTGAGGAGTGTTCTAGAATTTTTTCTGATTTTTTGAAAGGTTAAAACGGTAAGAAAATTGGACTTTTTCTATAGAGTGTGAAAAATATGTTTGCCTATGGAAGGTTAACATTGTTAATTTTTAAATATTAGTGAGTGTAGGTGCTTTTTATTGTTTATCACTGAAGATACTCAATTATTGAATTCTTCAATTTTTTAAAAAATATTTATATAGGTATTGTTGCTTGTAAACGAAAGATTCTTGGATGATACATGTTCAATGCAGTAAAGATAATTAATTTCTATTATTTCTCGCGATACTTTATTCTTCTGTTGTTCCGTGAATGTCATCGAAGATTAAAAGGGTAATTTAAATTATCGAGTGGAAATGCCAATCTTTCTGTGTAATTTCAATTCTTCCTTTGCCTGGAAGATTATTAAGGGTATTAAACAACGAAATCTAAGGAAGATGAAATAATAAATTATTCTTGTAGGTATGCACATCTAAAAAGTGAATCTTTCCACAAAGTTTCATTAAAGTCAAAATAATTAATAAACAAAAAATGAACGTGAACAAAATTGATTCTCCTAATAACTGAAAAGTCTGAAGAATAAACCCTGTTTTTAATAAATTTAATAAATCATCAATAAACCCTGGTCAAAATTATTCCCAATAAATATGACAGAAATAAAAAAAATACATATAAGTAAAATTAATTTTCCCGATAAACCAAAATTCTGAAGAATACTTTTGCACTCAGCTAATAAATTCTCCACAAATCACCAATAAACCCAGGTCAAAATTATTCCCAATAAACGCCATAAAAATAAACCAAAAATCTGAAGAATACACTTACACTCACCTAATAAAGTCTCCACAAACAATCCCACAAATCACCAATAAACCCAGGTCAAAATTATTCCCAATAAATATGGCAAAAATAAACAAAAAATAAATACGAATAAAAGAAATTTTACCACTCACCAATCACCACCTACACACCCACAGAGAACCCTCGGAATTCCCTCGAATCGACATAATCTTTCCCAACACCCTCGATCTTAAACTCCATAAACCCACCAGCCTCGTCGAATCAATCTCTCTATCCTCCCTTAAACCCACCTCGTACCTTGCAAAACAGTCGATTCTGTTCACTGGACAATCCATTCTACCAGCAATTCTTCCTCGAGCTTAAAGAGAGCGGCAAGTGGCTTCGAACGAACGAAAAGAGAAAAAAATTCGACGCTGCGAATTAAACTGTGCAGAGGAGGAAAGGGAGTGACTCGTTAACGAACTCCGCAATTTTTTCGCCATTTCTCCCGCAACAACGGACTGATAAACGGGAGTATAGAAGTAGTAGTAGGAGGGAAGGCTTGAATCGAGCTTTAATCGACAGCTCCTCGTAAACAAGGGCCACTGGCGAAAAAAATCCCATCGCGATCTACACAGCTTCACTTGAATGTATTTTAATACGCTTGTTAAATCGATTCCCTTTCCTCTTTCTCCTCGGTCGTTCCTTGGTTGTCGATGTTTTACTCGTTGGAATAATTACCCCTTTCAGCGGCAGCTCCTCTCTCTCTCTCGCCGCGGTTCGTTAAACCCGATTCATCCGGCGCGCAAAAACCGAACGGTTTTAGCCTTTTATGGAAACGGGGATTCCATACGGTGCTCGATAATGGCAATAACGCGATAGGAATGACGGTTTCCGGTTCGCTTCCGCCAAAGGAATCCCACGCGCGACACGTTGCCTCTGGGGGAACTTGGAATTGTACCATAGTGGCGGAAACAGTAGGCAATTGTTCGTGGAAGGAGCTTGAATTTTGAAGAATTAATTTGGATACGTTTGAACGTTGGAAAGTGGTGTGATTGCGGTGATGGTGAATTTTGTTTCGATGATAGCGGGCAGTTTAGTAAGATAAATGCATTATTAATTGGTTTAGGGGAACACACGGTGTGATTGATAGTTTTAATAAACAATTTATCTCATATACGATTTTTATTTTTTCCGGAGCTTTTGGAAAATTTTGGGAGTGAGCGGTTAGGGTGAATGTAGTATAGGGAAAATATTTGAAACGAATCGAAGTGTGCGGACGAATAAGGTACGTATAATATACGACTTGGCTGCGAACGATTTCAATATTTACTTCTGAAAGGACAGTCACTCAGTTGTGTTCAAGACGGCAGACTGAAAGGACGTACGAGTAAAGGAAGCATTTCAATACTGCTCTCTACAATAGGTTGGTTTTAACGGTAATATCGTTCTCACGGTAATTTAACGCATCTCACAAATTGACCACTGAGGTCAATTTTATAAGAATATCTCAGATACTGATAATTTAACAGAATTTTCTATAAAAACACAGTGTTGTTAGAAATATATAATGGAATTAAAATATCTCATGAATTAGCCACCTAAGAAAATTTTCAATAATTTGTGCTTCAGTATTATAAATATTCCTTAGAATTAAAATATCTCACGAATTAGCCACCAAAGTAAATTTTCCATAATCTTTGCTTCAGTATTATAAATATTCCTTAGAATTAAAATATCTTATAAACTTGTCACCTAAGAAAATTTTCCATATTCTTTGCTTCAGTATTATAAACATACAATAAAATTAAAATATCTCACGAATTTGCCACCAAAGTAAATTTTCCATAATCTGTGCTTCAGTATTATAAATATTCCTTAGAATTAAAATATCTCACGAATTAGCCACCAAAGTAAATTTTCCATAATCTGTGCTTCAATATTATAAATATTCCTTAGAATTAAAATATCTCATGAATTAGCCACCTAAGAAAATTTTCAATAATTTGTGCTTCAGTATTATAAACATACAACAAAATTAAAATACCTTACAAACTTGTCACCAAAGTAAATTTTCCATAATCTGTGCTTCAATATTATAAATATTCCTTAGAATTAAAATATCTCACGAATTAGCCACCAAAGAAGATTTTCCATAATCTGTGCTTCAGTATTATAAATATACAATGAAATTAAAATATCTCACGAATTAATCACCAAAGAAAACTTTCTATAATTTGTGCTTCAGTGTTATAAACATACAATGAAATTAAAATATCTCACGAATTAGCCACCCAAGAGAATTTCCAAAATTGGAAATTGGACAAAAATTGATCAGAACGATCGCAATATTTGTCAATTTTCGAATTCACGAGAGATTCCTCTTCCCCCCAAATATTCATCTCTTTATGGCCAATTTGTCCGGTTGTTTCCCACCGTGACAGCGTAAAGAAGCGTATGGTTGCATCCGCGACGCTGACGCATGGGGTCTCATAACTCGAGCCATCTGTTTCTACGGGTGTGCTTTATATTTATGGGTCTGGAGGTCGTACAAACGCGGTAGAAGATCGTCGAGCGTGTACGCGAAGCCATCGTTCCGTTGGAAGGGAATAATAAATGTTACTCCGCGTGCACTGCCCTTTCTACCGATTTAAAACGCAACTTTTCCAGAAATTTTCTAAATTATTCATACCCGCGAGCACTTTAAAAATGTCCACCCTCTTTAACGGCGCTCCATTGGATAATTCAACACCGGAGGCAGAACTTTTGTTAAATATTTTCTTTTTTAATTCCCTGCTAGAAGAATAATTCACCATTAACGTTGTTTTTCTGCAAATGAATATTCCAAAATTTAATTCTCGTAAAATTGCACGGTGGGAAATCCTGTCAAATGAAATTTGCCGAGCTTATTTTAATCGTGGAACGTTAAGCATCAATCACGTGGTTTAATAGTGAAATTGAAAAAATTGGAAAAAAGTGGAGTTAAAAAAATATTTGTACTACTCAAAGCTACCAATTTTCCTTCATTTTCCGAAGAATAATATTTTTCGTATTCTCTCTTTTTGAAAGAAATATTATCGATTCCCTTGGAGAATTAAAATCGAAACGATCTCTAAAGAGTAAAGAAAATCACAATTAAAAGATGCACTCTTGTACTAAAATTTATCTTCAGTTACTTCAATTTTTCATTTTATTTACCAAATTGTTAACTTGGAATATTGCTCAGTAGACGTTTGAAACATGGAAATATTTTCACATAAAATTAAATTAGATTGTAAACAATATCGAAGAATTTTCTAAATTCACAAAATGTGCAATTTATATATTTACAAATTTTGCAAGTTGCGTTATTAGTATAATTGCCCAAGATCCATCACAAGCGAGACAAACTTTGGTCCTAATTCCACCCGAATTTCCCCTGTAATTTCCAATAGTTTTGATACTGATTCAGTGTGATCTCGCATTCGCCTTGTCGCGATCCTATGAGCAATCGCAGCCTGGATTCGCGTTGTCGCAGGTACTGACCGGCTTTTATCCGGTCGAACAACGTGGAAAGACGATATATCACGTAACCAAGAATCGATAGCGACAGTCTCGACAGTAACGATGAAAAGCATCACACGTCGCTTGTCTGCTATCTGGTTCGTCGAACGAGCTCCAGAGAGAGAGCAAGCGGCGAGGAAAAATGGTATTATGGTAAAGTACAACGAGGTAAAACACTGACAGCCTGAGCGCAACCCTTTTAGATTAACGCTGTAATCGTGAATAACTTATATAAAATTCCATGATGTTTTAACTTTGTTGCGTTTCTCTAATGAAAGACAGATTAACACGGTTGAAAATTTTACGACGGAGTTTGTTAACATTCTAGAATTTTTTAGTCAATTGTATCGGCGACTTTCGTTAGGTGAAACGAGGGAAATTTACGTAGCAGTGAGAATGTCGTAATAGAAAATTATTACGAGCCTTTGTTCGAGGTCCAGAATTTTTCGTAAAATTATTTAAGTAATTTTTTTTTCAAACCAAGTGGACAAGAATTCGTGCAGAGTCGTAATAGAAAATTATGCGAGCCTTTGTTGTAGGTCCAACGTTTTTAATACAGTCGTTTTGGTAAATTTTTTGTCAAATGAGATGGACAAAATTCGTACAAAGGTGACAAGTTGTAATAGAAAATTATGTTAGCCTTTTGTCGGAGGTCTAGAATTTTTCGTGTAATTTTCTCTTTTGTTATAAAAAATTTTTTCATACAATTTATTTAAGTAAATTTTGATCAGATAAAATGTGTACGAGTGAATAAAACTCGGGACTTGTAGGTGAAAAAAGTCATCGACACCGGTAAGGGTAAAATGGTGTAGTTGGTAGAACACTCGCCTACGAAACCAGCGGTCCCGAGTTCGAATCCTGTGTATAGGGCGAGAAGGAGATGAGATGGTTTTTCTTCGTTTTTCAGCGCTCGATATTGCGGAACTCACATCCCAAGGGAAAATAAGGAGGGAATCGTTTATGAAAATTGAGTTTCCAGCTGGGGAAAAAAAAATGTAAAAATATTGGGAAGCTCGTTACTCGATTCTGACAAGAAAATAGAAAAGTTTCGGTAGGGGGGAAACTGTGTGGTGTGGTGAAAAGAGGGAGAAGTTTTAGAGTAGTAAAGAAAACTGGGGAAACAACACCTTTCGAACTCCTATAACGCCCAGGAAGAAAATTTCTTCAGTGGAAAATGAGGACTTACGATAATAATGAAAAATTGAGAATGCTCAGAAAAGAAGGTGGAAATGGAAAACCGAAGAAAACTAACAAGAAAAATGGAGAATATTCCAAGAACAATTCAGTGGGAAATTAGGAAAACTCTCGAACCAAAGGAAAATGTAAGAAAATGGAAAATTCTGAGGGAAAGATGAAAAATAGGAATAATTAGAGTTACAACGAAGTAAAATTCAAAGACTGTGTCCGCTGAAAATTAAGAAAATTCTATAAAAATACTTAAAACAAATAATAATTTATCCCATCCACAAATATCGCAAAAATGAAGCCCGGCGTGTCAAAAAAATCGATTAAATCGTCATCATCGAAAGCCTTGTCCCCAGAATTAAACTTCGAATCGGCCTGTGCTCGATTGGTCGCTCGCGTTTCCCTAAAACGCGAAAAAGCGAAAGGGCGAGGACAGAGGAGGGAATATTACTATTTATACACGCGAGACGGCACGGACCGCGTTTAATCAACGTGTTCGATTGCTTTCTTGGGCGATGCAGCTGCTCTGCGGTGACACCGCAATCTCTCTGCATATCCCCGAGCCCCTAAATCAAACTAACTCGTTCAGGTTCTCTCGTTATTTAGCGACGTTGGCCATCGACGAGGAGCGAACCACCGACAGAAATTGCAGATAACTTATGGCTTACAACGAAATCGGGAAAGAAACGACACACACACACGGTGTCTCGGTTGCATTTAGAGAGCACAGGAGGAGAAAACTGTTGGAAACTCGAGGGTTAAAGAAAAAGGTTTATACATGAAATGGGGAGACATGTTGCTCGTGCTTCTTTTTCGTTTATCGAGCTACTTTTTACTCGTGGGCGGAGCCTCTTGATTAATGCCCTCGTTGGAGGTTCTGGACTCTGTTTTACTGGTAATCTCGCGAGTTCTGGCTAGAGGATTTCATATTTCCTGATTCAATAATTGCTCCGCTGCTAGCTTCTTGCAATTCTTCCAATTTTTTTCGTCGGTGTTTCACATTTCTTCCGGATGCTTTAACTGATTATTATCTGGCGAATCTTTGAACGATACATTTCTTAAATAAACTTTCTCTTGAATTTTTTGTACTGCTGTCGAGGTTTGCAATTTAACAAAATTTTAAAATTTCCATTCATTTGCGATACATTGTTTGAGTTGGCCAAATTATTACTTAGATTCTTCTGAATGTTTTAAGCATTTTTACACTCAGAATTTTCGCCAATTTATCTGCAACAATATTTCCCAAATTCTCCGTGTTATCGTCTAAATTTCTCGTTCATCCGTAACGATACTTTCGTAGTTCCTTTTAAACGCTCCCAGTTTGGTCTCCCCAAATACTCGGAGGCTAACTCCCGCCTCGAAAAATTTCCATTTACCTCCGGCGATATTTTTCCGGGTTTATTAACCGTAACGTACTCGTTTCCTACCTTTAAAGGATTAAAAAACTTTCACGGTGGTTTGTTTTCCCCTCGACTCGCGGCGTCCAAGCGTCGAAGTTAACATTTTCGAAATGTTTCCGACCCATTGGAAAAGGTCAACGAGGTTCGAATCTATATTTAAACCGCGCACCCTTGTTGAACGGTTAATTTTTCATCGACGTGCGAAATTCTACTCTCGCAACGCGGAACATCGTCGAAGGTGTTCCCGATTCTTGACACGTTTGCAACGTGAACGTTGCAACTCGATGGCGAACCTTGGTCGCAATCACGCGACGAAAACGCTTTCAATATTTACCACGATGGCCTGTAAAACATTGAACGAAACGCGGTGAAATATTTAACGTACCGTTGCAATCTCGTCTCTTCTCGTGACTTCCTCTGTTTCTCTCTCTCTCTCTTCTACCATCAACGTTCCTTCTTTCTCATCCCCTACGGGAATCTCGATTCTCGTCCAATAACCTAACGCTCTCTCGCGTAATTCTCCTTTCTTCGTTTTTCTCTAGGTTTTGGAGGTAGCTTGTTTGTTTTAGCAGGTGTAGGTAATTGTTTTCGTGTAATGTACTTGCTGCTTCTGTTGCTATTCTGTTTTGCAAATCACGGGGTGTCGCGTCGCGTTCTTTTGCGATGTTCAACAGGAAGCTCGCGGTCGCCAAATTAATACTCTGTTTTGCAAATCACGGGGTGTCGCGTCGCGTTCTTTTGCGATGTTCAACAGGAAGCTCGCGATCGCCAAATTAATACTCTACTTTGCTCGAAAGTTAGCAAAATGTAGAGTGCGTCACGAACGATTGACGACTTTGTTTCAAAGACTCGAATTGTACTTGAACGGCTGGAGAGAGTATCTTGTTCGCACGAGAGAATCTTTCGAATGTGTCGTGTCTCCTCGAACGGCTGGAGATCTAGTGGTGTTCGCTCGATGGAACCATTTCTGAATCTCTCG
This sequence comes from Habropoda laboriosa, assembly GCF_001263275.1. Lineage (NCBI taxonomy): Eukaryota > Metazoa > Arthropoda > Insecta > Hymenoptera > Apidae > Habropoda > Habropoda laboriosa. The sequence goes on along the minus strand of NW_017100510.1, from coordinate 715,999 downwards.
CTCGATTGCCGAATTTTTCTGCAGTCCGCCGCGACTCCCCCGCCAAGTGCAAGAAGGCACGCTGATTGGTTTTTCACGTACGCACAAATTACCAATCAACGTGCCCCTTGAGTGTCACCCACCCTTCCATTGCGCCCTTAGCGCGCTTTTCCTTGGAAGGAGTGGGGCCCTACCTGCGGGTGCGTGGAATCTTCGCTGCCCTTCGGTGACGCGTGGTTATCGAGGACGCGGAAAAGTCGAAATTCTAAAGGCATTGTTCTGTAAGAAATTACTTATTTTTTCGCGGAGCTACGAAGCGTCTTTGTTCTCAAAAATAACCTTCTCGTGCGAGCGTGCCATAAACCCGGTCAACGAAGACCCCATGCGTTCCGTACCTGCGCGACGGAACACGGGGGAAGTTGCAAGAAATTGATCGATGGTTCCTGAGAAATTTGCTTCGCGCGGAATTTTCGACAGGTTGGTTAAATAGTTCTTAAGGTGTTGAGGGTGAATTGTGAGAGAGCGTGGAGAGAGGTAAATGGAAAATTAATGATGGATTATTTTCCTGTTTTACTTCTTAAAAATTTTCGTACTCTTGTTGTACATTTTAAGAATTCTTAAATTGTGCAGTCGTTGGTTAATTTTGTCAATATTAAATTATAAGGGAAAGGAAGCATCAGTATTGTAATATCGTAATTTTGGGGAAGAGTAGTTTTATGCAAATATGGCGAGCATGAGAGAGAAAGCGAGCAACGAGCGACGATAGCCAGGCCCAACGAGAGGCCCACGAAGGGCCTGGCTATAAAGTAAGGCGTGCGAGGGATGAAGGGACAGTGTGTTTGGAAAAGTCGAGAGGCGTGAATAGAAGAAGCGTGTGTCAAAGTCAATTGCATTATAGTTATTCCTATATTTTGTTAGTAAACATCTATTTATATTTCTGATCCCACAGTATTCATATTGACACAACTCTAATCACAAATTATACATAATTATGATTTTCTAAATTCTTCCTAAATTTCTAGTAATTACAATTTTGAAATTCTTCAGCAAGGAAATGTAGAAAAACGCAAAATTTCATGCATTTCTCCCTATCTATAATTCAATCATAGATCATCAAAGGAAACAACCATAGTATTCATATTGACACAACTCTAATCACAAATTATACGATTATCATTTCCTGAATTCTTCTGAAAATTCTCTTCGTTACAATTTTTAAATTCTTCAGCAAAAAAATACAGAATTTAACTATAGATCAGCAAAGGCAAGAATTGAAAGAAAAAATTAATCAATTTCTCCCACAAAAAGGGAAAAAAAGAATTGCTAGACGAAGAAAAAATTGCGCGTAGAAACGAGTGGACATGAATTTATCCAGTTCGTTGTTCGATCTCGAACTGACACGAAGACACCATAAAGAGAAACAAGATGCAAACGTCGCGTATTGTAGGAAGATAGGAGAACGCATGGTCCACCATATTTTATGCGCCCGTGGAAGGGCTGGTGAACCTGCGAATGTTCCAGAGCCTGAAAGCCACGTTCACAATGCTTCTTTATCGTCGCCGCTCTCCGATACGTTTCATACTATTCTGTGGAATCGTCGATACAACAACTGTTTCCACGATTCAACCCGGTACTCTTTCATTCGATCGCGCCTTTGCGGATTAGAGGAGGGAAAATGTACGACTGTGACTCGTGGAAATGTGGACTGCTTCATCTCGTGTTCTGCGGTTGATCAAAGAGTCGCGAAACAACTGTGTGGTAATTTTAGACTGTGTTTTATGGGGATTTTATTTGAGCACGATTCAATCGAGACTCGTTAGGTCTTTGATCGTGATCAATTTACGGTATTCAAGGGTGATTTTCAAGATTGGTTTGAACGTGTTTGAAGATTCGTTTCACTGTGTTTCGGTGTGTTTGAAGATTAATTTGAATGCGTTTGATAGTCGAAGGGTTGATTGACAGATGAATTTTGGTGGAAAGATTGTTCGAGGATTGGTTTGAATGCGTTTGATAGTCGAAGGGTTGATTGGCAGGTGAATTTTGGTGTGAAGATTGTTTGAAGATTGGTTTGAGTGTGTTTGACGATGGAAAGGTTGATTGACAGCTAAATTTTGGTGTGAAGATTGTTTGAAGATTGGTTTGAGTGCGTTTGATGGTGTTAGAATTGATTGGCAGCTGGATTTTTGTGTGAAGATTGTTTGAAGATTGGTTTGAGTGCGTTTGATGGTGTTAGAATTGATTGGCAGCTGGATTTTTGTGTGAAGATTGTTTGAAGATTGGTTTGAGTGCGTTTGATGGTGTTAGGATTGATTGGCATCTGAATTTTGGTGTGAAGATTGTTTGAAGATTAGTTTGAGTGTGTTTGATAGTAGAAGGTTTGATTGGCAGATGAATTTTTAGTGTGAGGATTGGTTTGAGTGCATTTGACGCTGGAAAGATTAATTGACAGATGAATTTATGTGTGAAGAATGTTTCAAAATTGGTTTGAATGTGTTTGATGGTCGAAAGGTTGATTGACAGATGAATTTTGGTATAGAAATTGTTTGAAGATTTGTTTGAGTGTGTTTGATGGTGTTAGGATTTATTGGCAGCTGAATTTTGGTGTGAAGATTGTTTGAAGGTTAGTTTGAGTGTGTTTGATGGTAGAATTTTGATATGAAGATTGTTATTCAATTTTTCAATTTTAATACTATATATATTTATATGTTAATCAACGTGTAAACATTATTCCATCGTAATATTTCTACATTTACAAGAGACATATCTAGCGTGGTACTCAGAATTATTAATTTGATCTTTAAGCTCAATCTCCAAGCATTCCACCGCATTAAATACACTTCCAACTGTTTCTCAAATGAATACAAAGACCCGCAGTAAACCACTAAATTAGCAAACCAAAACCTCATCAATTACACACCTAAACAACCTCGAGAAGCCTGATTTAAACAAAGACTCGTAAACTCTGCCTACAAGTCTCTCTTAAGACCGGAGCTTTGCAGTTGGAAAGCTCGACGCGTGAAATCGCTCACACCATCCATAGACTATGCACGAATTCAAACGAAATTTCCACTTTCACGTGAAACAAAGTGCAGGCTCGTTGCTTCATCGAGGCACACCAGCATCCAGTGTGTTTTTATTAAAGCAACCCTCTCTCTCTCTCATCCCTCTTCTTCTTTTTCCGATGTGGAATGCAAATTACGAGGCTGGATCGTTCGCGGCAAAGCCAACCCGAGATATTTGTAATAAGATTGTCCTCGTGTATGCTTTATACAACCTCAGCTGTGCTCGTATTTTTTTTTTTTCTTTTTTAAGGAACCATCGATCGTTGGAATCGTGGAATTCGTCTGGTTTTCCCGGAAACTCTCAGTCGATATTGCTAGATTTTCCGCGATGGAATTAGGGTTAATGTAGGGTGGGGAAAAGGTTGTTTGTCGCGTGCACGAGTTGGATATGAAATTCTTGGGATATTTTACAGGATTTTTGTCCCTTTCACAGTGGCGTTGTGTTTCGAGCTACAAAGGAAAAAAGTGGAGATGGTTTTGTTCGATGCATAGGTTGATTAATTGCACGAACTTGGTGAATAAAGTTGGCTTTCACGTTTGGTAGTCTCCTTGGAAAAAGGAAAAAATCATTAATTTTCCTTGGTTCTCCCCGAGGAATACATTTCCAGAAAATACTAATTATTCTGTGCGAATCAACTTCCATTATTTCTGTCCATTTTAAATTAAATATTTCAAATTATATTATCTTTTAAAAACATTTCAGAGGAACATTTTTGCAATAATTCCACGTAAAAGTGATTGTCTTCTTGCAACTTAACAAGATCATCTCAGCGTGATAGTGTACTTATAAAAATCTTTCCGCGATGAAGGAATCGTCCAATTTTCCCTTCTGATCCGCCTATCTGTTTCTCGAGACTAATTCACCGGGGGACGATGGTGAAAAGCGTTTGGCCAACGAGGAATCCAGGTGTATAAAGAGAGAGGGCTTAGAAGCAGCTAGTGGGCAGTTTACGAAGGGAGAAAAAGAGGGCGAGAGAAAGAATCGTAAGCTTCTTGCGGTTTCGGGGGAAAAGTGGTGTGAGTCGAACTCACGCTCGAAATGGCAGGCCTGTGAAAAGCCTCGCAGCAGCTTTCACGATGAAAGCTCTCCACGCCTATGAAAGCTCGCGAAGAATGCATTCGACGTGCAATTCTTCTGCTAATACCAACGCAGTATTTATTCTTCCGTGTTGTCATTAGCGATAGTTTCTTTTCGTAAATTCGTAAAAAATCTTCCTTTAAATTCTTTGGACGATGAGTTTCTTTTTTGTTAAAATTTCGAAGGGCTGTAGGAATTTTCGTTGGAGCTCTTGGTATAACGAATTCTTGGCACCAAGTGAATATCGTGATTTTTATTGGATGATAATTTTGTTGGAGATTTATTGCAGTTGGAATTGATCATTGCAAGTGTTTAAATAGTAATATTCTGTTGCAAAGTTAATTTATAAAATACACTGCTGGTGGAAAAGCCGAAACCACTGTGCGTTGCAAGTTGTTGAGAAAGTTTCAGAGAAAGGTTAGCAACTTGAAGAATTTTTTCATGAATTCTTCATTACTCAGCCTTGCAACATTAATTCCGAACCTGCAAGAAAGTGGAAGCTGATTCAATATTGATGTAAATTGGTAAGTGGTTTCAAACTTCTGGTCAGTGGTGTTTTTATTAAGCAAACGTAAATACAGTAGGTCAATATTATTTTTTTACAATTAAAATCTACGTTTCCGACATTTATAAAAATTCAAAAAATAAATATTATATATATTCTTCTACATTTCGAAATTTAAACACCATCAATCTTCGTAAAAATATCAAATGTAGTAAAAAAGTATCCGAAGCCACGTTGGTCCAGTGGACAGAGCGTCAATCTTCCACCCGTTCGACCAGAGTTCGAAACCCGTCTCATGCATCAATATTTTCTGCATCATTTTTTCTCCAAGTTTTTCTCACCAACGTTTATCCAACACGATATTGAAAACGTATCCGGTCAAATGGCCACCAAATACGTCAACCAGGCCATTGTAAACCAGACAGCCGTGCAAATAATAATATTCAGATGGTTGACAGGCCTCGTTAATCATCTGATCGACAGCCAGTGGGCAGAGAAAACGTGGTGGAAAAACAAGCTAAAAGAGAGAAAAGGAGAGAAAGAAGAATGGTTCCGTATTCAGAGTGTGTGTGTGTGTGTGACAGTTGGAAGAGTGTGGTAACGTTGGAAAAAGGTGGTGGCCTGGCATGGAGAAAAGGAAAAAACACAGCGGGTGAAGAGAGAGACGGTGTATCAAAGAGGCGCGCGATTTTCCGGTCGCGGGTCTTTCCACGTCCCATTTCCCGCGTTTTAATGCATAAAACATTTGGACCGCGCGCGATACGCGTTGCCTCGACGCGATCCGTTTGGGAAACGGCGGAAAAACAAAGAGGAAAACAACGTAGAAGTGCGGGAACAACGGAGGGGCGAGATGATGGGGGGGAAAAAGACGGAAATATATCCAAGCTGTGCCTACTACTACGTTTTCCTCGCGCCTTATCGTACCTCTTTCGCGTACGTTTCTCGTTTCCAAGCAGCTTTGTCCTCTGTGTGCGTGGTTTCCAACGGATTTAGAGAAGAACGAGCGTTATAAACACGCGACTACGAGAGGCGATCCTTCATATTATTAAGATCGTTCTTTCTGCTTGAATATCGCTCGAGATTCTTCCTGTTTAATGCCTTTCACGACTTTGGTTTCTCCAGCTTCGTGATCTTTGAAGTAGGCTAAATTGCTTCTAATATCGCACAGCACGTAATATTTCGTGAGAACAGTGCTGGAATATACAGAATGACCCATCTAAGATGTTTTAACCTAATCCTATTTTATTCTGCTCTTCGTGAATCGAATGAAATTTTTTTTTGTGATTATTATAGTACACTTTTTCAAAATTTTCGAGGTCATCTTCAATTTTTTTTTCAATAAAAGTACAGATTGTTTTTGACCAGACCTGATATCTCGTATAATATGGTTCCAAGAGGACTTTATAATGATTATAGAGCTTTTTTCTTTAATTTTTAAAATCACCTTTGGTTTATTGTATTTAATAGTCGTGCAGTTTCTTTTTTGGCTCGAAGTAATTTCAGACGATAACGTTAACTAAGCACAAATCTCCAAGAGCCTAAACTTCCGTCTCATCCATCTCCATCACCGATGATCAATCTCCCTTTTAACACAAGAAACAATCTTCCCTTCGCTCAGCTAAATAACCTGTTTCGTTCCAAGTGTCAAATTAAGAGTAACAGAGTGTCCAAGCAGTAAATGGATCGTGTCGTACCACTGGAACAATAGGGTCTATGTATATACCGTGTGGCAAGAAGGAAAGAAACTACACGTTGGCCATTACGTCGGGGTCGACTTAACGATGCATATCGAATCTCCTTTGTGCGCGATATCGTGCTGTGAAGCTTAATACCAGAGGGTTTCGTTTGTTTGTCACCGGGAGAGAACACGCTCGAGTGTGTTTCCTTTCGACCAAAGAGTTTCTTTCTCTCGCGAGCTAGCATCGCGATGGCTTCTTCGAAGTTTTCAACTTGGAAAACAGCGTTTCTCTTGTACCGGGACTGGTAACTATCGATGTATATATTCTTCTGGCGTTTCCGTAGACGACAAGGAAATGGTGCTTCTTGTGATGCCGAATTGTTTCGAGATATCACAAAAATTTACCGTCGGAGTAAAAGAAAAATTGAGACGCGGCTCTGAATAATTTAAAATTCCAGGAAACTTCGCGAAGAGAACTCACGAGTACAAAAATTCACGAAAGAGGAATAGGGAAAAAATTGAATCAGGATTCTGAATAATGATTAATTTGAAATGAAATTTTGCGAAAAGAACACCTGACTGCAAAGAAAATTTTGTTTTTAATTCTACGAAACGCACAAAGAAAGCTTTCGACCGTAGAAATTTACGAAAAACAAAAGAAAATAATTAGGATACGCTAGTGAATAATTAAAAATTCCAGAAATCTCTGCAAAGCAAACTCCTGACTCCAAAAATTCACAGGCTTCTGGATAATTGTAAATCTAAAATGAAACTCCACGAAGAGAACACCTGACTGTAAAAGAAATTTTTTTTAATTATGACGCGCCTGTAAATAATTTTGAATTCCACTAAATGAAACAAAGAGACCTCCTGACCATAGAAATTCCCAATAAACAAAAGGAAGTAATTAAGATGCGCCTCTGAATAATTTAAAATCCAAAATGAAACTCCATAAAGAGAACTCCTGATTACAAACAAAATTTTTTTTAATTGTGACACGCTTCTAAATAATTTTGAATCCCACGAAATTTCACAAAGAGAACTCCTGACCACAAAAATTCTCCCAAAAGAAGGAAAATAATCAGGGAACGCCTCTGAATAATTAAAAATTGCAGAAACCTCCGCAAGAATTTCTGAACACAAAAATTCACGAAAGAAAGATACGAAAAATATTGTAGTATCGGGGCATCCATACCCAAAAATAGAGAGGGAGTGGTTGGCGTAGCGCGCAAAGCCTCGGCTTGCTAAGCCGAAGGTCCCGGGTTCGATTCCCGTTGGTTTGTGGTTGGGTCCCACAATATTTTTCCGTCGTTGGTTCCTACAATATTGAAACACGCTTCCGAATAATTTCAAATCTAGGATGAAACTCCCACAAAGAGAATTCCAAACCACAAAAATTCCCCCAAAAGAAGAAAATAATCAGGATACGCCTCTGAATAATGAAAAATTGCAGAAACCTCCGCAAGAACTTCCGACCCCAAAAAACTCACGAAAGAAAAATAAGCAAAAGATTGTATCACGCCTCTAAATCACTCCGAACTCCGCGAAACTCCCGGCGAACTCAAAAATTGAAATACCCCCGAAAGATCTCTATCTACCCTCGCATCTCGAAACTCTCCCGAAGGGAGAGGAATTATTTCGCAGACAGTGGCACGCGTGTTCCGGGGAAAGTTTAATCGAACTCGAACTTTCGAAACGTCGTTCATCAGAACGGTGTATTCTCCAATTCCCTCTCTTTTCCCCCCGTTTGTTGCTCGAGGAGAATGCTTCGACCTGCAGGCTGAAGTGGCTGCATTGTCGATCGGCGTGGATTCTCGTTTGCTAGTTAAAGCGCGTGCTGCCACCGAGAGGAAATCCTGGTCTCGCCGCGACACGCATCCAAACAACGTCTCGTGGAAACGCAGCTTAGGACGGAGGATGGGAAATGCAAATACCCTGGTCGAGAATCGAACGACGAAGCTGCTCGTTTCTGGCTTATTGTACGCTTGATTTTAACGTGTCTTTCACGTGTTCCACTGTCCATTCGCGATACGATAGAACTATTTGTGTTCTGCGAGGCTTCGTTCTGAGTTTAATTTCGAACATTTTTTGGGCAAGGTTTGATGTTGGAGAAAATGAGCTGATTTTTTGTGTTGGTGTATTTTATTTGAATTGAACGGTTTTTTTCTTTTCTTTTTCCTTAGTATATTCAGGGACAATTTTTTTTTTAATTGGAAAATTTTTATTTTATTTAGCTTAAATTCATAGGAATTGAATTGTTCTTTTTTTTTTTGTTAAATTGTCCCTCAACAGAGGTCTCTTGAGGGACATTTTTTTTTTAAATTAGAAAATACGATCCAATTTTTCATGCAGTTATATTTTATACATTTTCAAACGATAGGAATTAAATTGTTTTCTTTTCTTGTTAGGAGATTATGTGACAGTTTTTCTACCCCAAATATTCGAATTTTCAAAAGAAATCCTTTGAAAAATGGGTTAATTATTTTCAAGCTATTTGCTGAAGCATTGATTATGGAAAAAATTCATTTTAAGTAAACATTGTTATCGATTCACAAGTCGAGCGAAGATTAATTAAGGAAACAAGTTTCCAAGACGTGACAACTCTCTGGTTTTTCCTTGAAACCACCAAACATTCATGCTAGTTTGATCTTCTACTTCACGAAACGCAGTCACTGGGCCAATCTTCGTCTCAGCGTCTTGTTTGCACCGTTCTTTGGGCTTTTGTGTAGCTATCGACACGCAAGAGGGTGAAATTACTTTCACGTCATGGTGAAATTTCGTCGTCTCAGCGACGATGCTTGAAATTTTAAACGCCTTTGTCCCGCGCCTTTCCACCGACGGAAAATTGCACCTACCGTCGTCTTCTCGCCGTGTGTTTCCACCGAAACGTGAAACGGATGCGATCCCCGCACTGAACGCGGATCGACAATAGTGTGTTTCGGTGTTTCTCGTGATACTCGTTGAACATTGGCCCTGAATTAAATTAATTGGCTCGAGGAGAGCGTACTTATGTTCGTGCTTGCTCGGGGATGAAAATTCTATGTTTCGAGAATTGTTGTTTTGTTAATTAAGTAGGCGATGATGTAGGGATTTTGAATCTGTGGAAAAATTGGGAACCCAAGGCTCGATATTTTGAGAATTAAATGGATTTTTGATTCGTGGAAAAATTGGGAATTCAAGGTTCCACATTTTGAGAATTAAATGAATTTTGGATTGGCGGAAAAATCGGAAATTCTGGACTCGACATTTCGAGAATTAAATTGATTTTGGATTCGTGGAAAAATTGGGAACCCAAGGCTCGATATTTTGAGAATTGATGGATTTTAGATTCGTGGAAAAATTTAGAATTCAAGGCCTGATATTTTGAGAATTAAATGGATTTTGGATTCGTGGAAAAATTGGGAATCCAGGATTCTATATTTTGAGAATTAAATGGATTTTGGGTTCGTGGAAAAATTTAGAATTCAAGGCCTGATATTTTGAGAATTAAATGGATTTTGGATTCGTGGAAAAATTGGGAATCCAGGATTCTATATTTTCAGAATTAAATGGATTTTGGGTTCGTGGAAAAATTTAGAATTCAAGGCCTGATATTTTGGGAATTAAATGGATTTTGGATTCGTGGAAAAATTGGGAACCCAAGGCTCGATGTTTTGAGAATTAAATGGATTTTGGATTCGTGGAAAAATTGGTAATTCAAGGCTCGATATTTTTAGAATTAAATGGACTTTTGATTTGTAGAAAAACTTTGATAAATTTTTGTCGATTGTATTTTATCACTTATGTCAAAATATTTGTGCAACTTTTCAATATGAAGCTTCTCTCAATTAACAGAAGCACGAAATATTGCAGGGAAAAAACTCTTCCTAAATCTTTATTTCGAAACTGAGCTTTTCGAATATAAATCGTACTAACAAATGTAAACGCTAATTTTTCAAATATTTCCTTTATTTCACAATATTCTTCATTCGTGTATTTTTATAGGTTACAAAAAACTGATTTCAAAAGACCGCTACAAAAGAATGGTGTCCCCAGAAAATGGTCAAAACTACACTATCAATTTTGCCCTCTGTCATTTTTCACGATTTCTATTACTTTGATCGCGTCGCAATTTCTCCCCCAGCATGACCACGCTCGTTTCGCTTTGAACCTACGCACACCTTTCAATTTTTCGTCCAGGCGAAAAACTATAATTGTCCCATGAAAAAATGGCCAATAGAAAAGTAACAATCTCGAAGCAAGGAAGAAACAAATTTTTAAAAATACCAGAAAAATTTATCAAAAGATTCTCTGAAAACGGCGGAAATTCGTCGTTTCGGAAGCTTGTCACGAGGATTTACAAAGGAGACGAGCGAGGTGGAAGTATCCTCGGACGATTCTCAAAGTTAAATAGCATTTTTCAACGATGAAAAGAGGAGAGCGGAGGCGAATTGAAATTTCTCGGGGTCGTAAAGTCGGTGTTGAGACAGTTTTTCGGGCGTAAAACGCGAAACTCCCCGAGGAAATCGACTGGGAGATGCCCTAACGCTCCAGCTGCTACTTCCAGTTTGACTTCAGCCTGGACACCAGTAGGGATAAACGAGGAAAAGATTAGAGTTCGGGGTGGAGAAGTCGTAAAACTGGTTTTCGAAGAAATTTCACTTCTGAACCGAAAAAGCTTATTACTGTAGTTGCTATCTGGGCCGTTTCTACTTTTTCGGTAATAAAAACTTGTTTTTTACCCTGGCAGATTTTGGAGAAAAATAAATTTAGGAGGTTCTTGAATTCTTGAGGAAATTAAATGAGTGTAATTATTCAGGAATAAAATTTCATACAAATTCTACTTTATTCTTGGTTGCTACGTATTACATAATAGAATTGAAAGTCAAACTTGGAAAATTGATCACATTAACCCTTTAAAATTCAGAAGAATTTCGTACAGATTAATTATTCAATATACAGTAAATTCTCTACAAGTGTCAGTCAGTTTGGATTCTACAAGTGTCAGTATAGATGGTTCTACGCCTAGGTCTGTCGGTCAAGCGTGTAACGCTACACAACTCGGTTTCTTTTACACATTTTTAATTTTACTTTTCATCATTAATTTTACTTTTTTTAATCTGAAATTTTTTTTAACATGTTGGTGAGATTTTTCTGTTAATAAGTAAATGTTGTTCAAATTATGTCGTGTTTGATGTAGTTTTCATCAGAAAAATCTCATCAATATGTTAAGAAAAATTTCGGGATAAAAAAACGTAAAATTAAAAGAGTTGGTATTTAAACCGCTTGGTTGCCTCGACTCACGTTTCATCCTTATCTTTTATTCGCTGTCCTTGTCTACGTTCGGCAAACTACAAAGGCGGACGCGAGGCACGAAAACGTAGTCCCTGACTCTACAAGTGTCAGGTTTAGATTCCTTGCGGACTGACACTTGTGGAGAATTTACTGTATTGTAAAATTCCACTTTTGCAAATTTGGAATAATTTCTCTAACAAGACATTAATTTCCAATAAAAATGTTCCTTTGAAAGATTCTTCGGTAACTAATATAATTTAAAATACTTGAAATTTAATATTAATATATTTATATTAATAAATGTTAATTAAAGAAAAATTTTACCAAATTTCTTCTCCAAATTACAACTTCTGCATGGTACTGTAGAATCTGAGTATTGTAAGCACGGTGTACAAACTAGATAACAGCTCAGTCCGATAAATCGGATTATATCGGCGCTAGCATGGTCGTTTTCGATGATCCGGCCGAAAGCTTTAAATGAAGTCGCTGTACCTATCTCTCGAGTACAAGAATTTTCGCTTAGGTGTTCGGATAATCGATCATCGGGGAGTCAGTCCTTGGATAATCGACGTTCTACCCTATCACTCGTGTACATCGTCAAACGAGTGTCGAAAATAAGTAAGTGGCCCAGCGTCCAAGTAGTTGATCGATTCACTCTCGTTTCGTCCTATCAAAGTTTTCCAACTACTTCCTGGAAAAGAATTTGAAAGAAACACCAAACTAAAATTTCCATCGAATTAAAATAAAATTCCAAGTTTCAAAATTGTCGTCTTCGAAGTAGAATTCCTTCATTTTTAAATTTGGTTTGGTTAGATGGGAGGAGTATCGTGAAAATATTCTTAGAGATTTGGCTCGTTTGAGTGACTAAATTTTTTAACGAATTATTCACCTAAAATTTATTAGAGGAATTTTGTAAAAATATTCTTAGAGATTTGGCTCGTTTGAGTGACTAAATTTTTAAACCCTTTGTATTAACGGTTCGTTGGCGTTTGCTAAGTCGGCTCATCTGTATGAAATTTGTCCGTCTTCCTCGAATGATCGAACTGAGGCCAGTGTTAGGACTGTTGACAGCCATTTCCCGCTGCCTGCCACTGTCAGGCGTCAACTACTGCCCGGTTGTGCGACTATCGAACTATCGTAACTATTGTCAATCAGTGACAGTCTGTTACACGTCGATCGACCTGCCTCCTATCTTGATCGTTCCTTGAACAACGGAGATTTCGAAGCTGGTGACGTGTCGTCGATGGGAAATTAGTTTTAGAAGGATAATGGATGGATAGTGGTTAATAAATTACTACTTCGATTTAACTTACGTTGACTTACTGGAAAAACTGAATTCACAACTGATTTTGTGGTAACCTGAGTCCATTTTTAAAGAGAAATGAAAATTATGCTACTTCGGATGGTTGGACATACAGGATTCTTCAGGAAAATGAAGAATTTTTCCTTGCAAACGAAAGTTACTTTTGTGTAAATTTTAACATTGTTTTTTAAACACCCTGTATATTTCTTTGTGATAAAAATATTTGAAAAATAGTACTCAAAGCAATTTCTTCCAGAGTCAACGTTTAAAAAATTATACAAGTATTTCTTGGATACTTTTACAAGTTATTGCATGTATATATCAGTGTTCTTTTGAATTAATTAACTCTTCATGAATTGTCCTTTACCTCAATTCGTAGCAGATTAAACAACCACATTTGGAAATTCCATTACACCAATGTAAACGATCCCATTACCACATTAGAAGCGTATTGACTCCACAGGGAGCGAGCACGCCTGACAAATACGTGTAAAACAGGGTAGATAGAAGTAACAGCTACTTGGCAGCGCGCGTAGAGTGTCCGCGTGCCACGCGACTGGCTCAGGTTCGAATCTCCGTCACCCCAAACCCATTTTTCTTCGTTTTTCTCCTCTCGTAAATTACCTCCGACCCGAATACCTCCATTTTCCAGTCACTAAACGAGTTTTCCGGACGTTTCCATCGTCGTTTCCCTTGTCTTTCGACGATTTTCCGTGAAATTCCACCGGACGGGTTGGTGGTCCCTCGCCGAAGGAGAAAAATTATAGTGTGTTGTATTTCACTGGATAAATAATAGACCTCTGTTCATAGTTGACACATTACGACTGTTTCAATGGTGTGTGAAACTCCTCCCTCTGAGCTTTCTCTCAGGCGCTATATTTTCTCGTATTATAGAGGGAGAGTGTGCGCGAAGGGTTGGTTGCGTGATGGGGAAAATGTCGGAACGATGATGAATCGTATTTCCATTT
>NW_017100510.1:700736-702124 GCF_001263275.1 Habropoda laboriosa | reverse complement strand
AACAAGAGTCGATACAAGCCGCGCGACGAGATACTCGCGCGTGTTCGGAGCTTTGCTCCTGGATTACGCTTCGATCCGACGAACGGGCCGGAAGTTAAACAGCCCCGAGCTTCCTCTAAACGGGGGGGCCGATAAGTGCATGTGTGCGGGTGCAAGAGCTAGCATTATTTGCGTGCATATATATATACAGCGTGTTGGAATTGTGACTCTCCAACACTGTCGTTACAACACACACATGAGCGAGGGTTTTTATTCTTCCTCCATTTAGACGTTTTCTCCTGTCTGTGTTTGTCTCTGGGGTGTGTATGGGTCTGTTTAAAGTTCCCAGGGAAGATTTAGAATGACCGGGGAAAGATTTATTTCGCAAGGAACTGCGTTAATTCTCCGAGCTTTGGAATGACTGGGGCATGCTGGATCCAGGAAGGAAATAATTAGCAGCCTGCCGCAGCTTGGATTTTTTGCGGAGATTGTTTCAGATTTAATCCGATTGCTACTCCGGATGCTTGAATACAGTTTGCGAGTTCGTGTTGTTATGAATATTCAGTGAATTTTTATTAACCTTCAAGTTGGGCAGATCCTGGTCGAGATATGACCAAAAAAGCATTCTCTTTCGAACGAACTTAAATTTTAAGTCTAATTTCAACTTCAATTTATACTTAAAGCTCGCCAAAATCAAAATTTAACATTGTCTGTAAAATTGTCTCGCAATAATTTGTAAAAATTCAAGAACCAAAGGAGCTATGCAGAAACTGACCGTCGAAAGATTCGGCAAATCTAAAAGTAGCCACAGATCAGCAAAGAAAAATCAAAGTTACCTCGAGAGACATTCTATGACACTTTTGCCGAAAAGCAGGACCGCTTAAAATTCAACGAATCCCTTTGTAAGTCGTCTTCGAGGCGACGATCTTCGTCGGTGAAACTCGATTCCCAGAGACGTCGTAGGCATTTCAATCTCAAAGTCAGTGTCTGGCTGAGGCCATCGATAAAATCCACCCCTGAGGACGTCTCCTTTTTGCGTGCCAGATAAAACTGTGCCTCCCTTCTCACCCCCTTCTTCGCCCCTTTGATCGAGACACGCTCGTTCGCGTGGTGATCGACGTCTTTTGCGATCGCGTTTCCGCTTCACTGAGCCTCGTCTTTGTATCATAGCGCGAGGAAACACACTCCTACGAGTCATCCGGCGTGTATGAAAATAAAATCGAACACGGATCTCACTTTGGCTGCCGTCCGGGCTGATTGATTTTTGTCGAATGAGAGCGAGAGCATACTTTTTTTCTTATTCTTTGTTTGTTTGTTTTGTATGGTTCATGTGTGTGTGTCGTCGTTCTTCTTGCGTTTGGGGATGCTTTCGGAGGTGATTCGGTGTAGAAATGTTTTGTTGTTATTTC
>NW_017100510.1:700055-700713 GCF_001263275.1 Habropoda laboriosa | reverse complement strand
ACAATGATACTTCAATTTATGTTTCATTAATATTGTCGTGGCATGAATGTCTATGTTCGATTAGAATTTTTTTGAGTGAAGTATAGTAGCCAATGGAAGTATTGATCTTTCAATTTTTGTATTAAAATTTCTTCATTATTGGACACACTATTTGTCCACGAAAAATTTGTTCCCTTTAAAATAACAATTTTACTGTCATCATAGTAATATCGCAAATAAAAAATAAATGCAATATGCTACCATAACCGGTAAAAATATGAATTATCCAACCCTTAAATCCTGTTCCATCAGTATCACTACTCTAATTTTAACAAAAAAATCTTACTGTCATCATAGTAATATGACAAATAAAAAATAAATGCAATATTTTACCGTAACCAATAAAAATATAAATTATTCTTTTTTTAAATCCTCTTCCACCAGTATCATTACCCTAATTCTAACGAAAAAATCACAACAAATTACCTCTTCATTTCAGCTAACAGAGATAACACGCTATTTCACTGGCAGACAATTATACTTCATACCCTAAACCGCAACATGTTACCCAACTAACAGCAAAGATACATTCAGCTTACAATTAGCCGCGCAACAGAAACGTTCCAGGACCGAACGACTCTCCTTTAGAATTTATCTGGCCGCAATTCAACGCGACACA
>NW_017100510.1:693790-700033 GCF_001263275.1 Habropoda laboriosa | reverse complement strand
TCTTTAGCCGAGAGAATAAATCCCACACGGGGCAGGTGTTACCATTCCGCTAATTGTTCAGTCCCGAGTTTCTGGCCCTCTGTGCATGTCACAGGTTTAAACGTCGCCCAGACGCGGCGTCGCGACGCAGCGAGAAAATATCACGGACTCCATTACGCCGTTTCAGTGCATTGCTCGCCACTCTTGCTTTCCTTCTGCAGCTTGTTTTTAACCGTCGAGTTGAAATACGCCACCAGTTGAAATTTCCCAGTTCTCCTGTATTCCGGAAAGTGTACAAATCTTTGCGAATTTTTATTTCGCCCATTCTACCAAGTGGAAAAAAGGTTTTCAATTTTTTGGTACACTCCACGAAGTGTAAAAAGGTTTTCAATTTTTTGGTACACTCCACGAGGTGTGAAAAGGATTTTCAATTTTTTGGGGGTATTCTACGAAGTGTGAAAATGTTTAGAAATTTTTTATTTGTGTGTTCCACGAAGGGGAGAAAAGGTTTCGAAATTTTTCTCGTTTCAAGATAAATTGTTTATATTTGTAACAGGAATTTCTTTTTTTTTAATAAAATTGTGATAGTTGAGAATAATTTCTAATTTTTGGTAGATTCAGGAGGATTTAAAGAAACAACAAAATTATGATAATTCATAATGACTTTTAATTAGTGGCAAATTCAGGAGGAATATTTTTTTAATCAAATTGTGATAGTTGAGAATAATTTCTAATTTTTGGTAGATTCAGAAGGATTTAAAAAAAAAATAAAATTGTGATAATTCATAATGACTTTTAATTAGTGGCAAATTCAGGAGGAATATTTTTTGAATAAAATTGTGATAGTTGAGAATAATTTCTAATTTTTGGTAGATTCAGAAGGATTTAAAAAAAAAATAAAATTGTGATAATTCATAATGACTTTTAATTAGTGGCAAATTCAGGAGGAATATTTTTTGAATAAAATTGTGATAGTTGAGAATAATTTCTAATTTTTGGTAGATTCAGAAGGATTTAAAAAAAAAATAAAATTGTGATAATTCATAATGACTTTTAATTAGTGGCAAATTCAGGAGGAATATTTTTTTAATCAAATTGTGATAGTTGAGAATAATTTCTAATTTTTGGTAGATTCAGAAGGAATTTTTTAAAAATATAATTTTAATAGTTGAGAATGATTTCTAAGTTTCGGTAGGTTCAGGAGGAATTTTTTTTAAATAAAATAGTGATAGTTGAGAATGATTATTAATTTTTGGTAGATTCAGGAGGATTTAAAGAAACAACAAAATTGTGATAATTCATAATGACTTTTAATTAGTGGCAAATTCAGGAGGAATATTTTTTTAATAAAATTCTGATAGTTGAGAATGATTTCTAAGTTTCGGTATATTCAGTAGGAATTTTTTTTTAAATAGAATTGTGATAGTTGAGAATAATTTCTTATTTTTGGTAGATTCAGGAGGATTTAAAGAAACAACAAAATTATGATAATTCATAATGACTTTTAATTAGTGGCAAATTCAGGAGGAATATTTTTTGAATAAAATTGTGATAGTTGAGAATAATTTCTAATTTTTGGTAGATTCAGAAGGAATTTTTTAAAAATATAATTTTAATAGTTGAGAATGATTTCTAATTATTGCTAAATTCAGTAAAAATTTCTCGGAAGTACAAACAATTATTGTGAACGGTGAAAACTTAAATAAATCCTTCGGTCCTATCACCGGCCGTTTCCGGTGAGAAGGAAAATCTTTTCCAAGGACTCAGCAACGTTTCCACTCGATTTTGTTTCGAGGTTCGCCGCTTGGAATCTTATTCGAGCGATAGGCAGCGGCCAATTTCCGGTTCCAAGCGGTCCATCCGCCTCTCGAACTCCATGGAAGCACTTAAGGCGTAGCGAACAGCGCCAGAGGCGACGATAAGCACCCCTACCTCCTCTCTCTCTCTCTCTCAGCTATCGATACTCGCATCTGGAATTCCGGTCCAAGCTTCAGTCGAACCCACCTTTTTCCCTATCTCCTCCCTTCCACGCTGTATTTTCCACGCTTTATTACGGGAAATTGGAGTAATCTCGTTCGAATTAGAAATAACTGGTCGAAGGGCAGCGTTGATCGATCGCTCGACAAATGAAGCCGAGCGTGAACCATAGGGATGAAAATTTGTCTGTGATTAATTTCTCCCATGTAGCGTGCTCCTTGTAATTGGATATTTATAGCTGTGGCCTGGATACTGAGAGAAAATGAGGCATTTTTTTAATTCGTTTTTCGCTGGTGGCTGAAAGTAAATGTTGAAGATTTTGAGGAAATAATTGCCGAAGAGTCGGAGGTAGTTTAATACACGTTTTATCTTTTGGTTTTATGTAAAAATTGCTGGATTATTTATTTGTTCGTAGTGGAAGCTGTGGGAAGTTTCTTTGAGAAGTCAGTCTTACTGAGGCATTTTCATGAAGAAGATTACAATTTTGAGAAAACAAAAAATAATGCAGTTATTCTCTTCGCCGTTAACTAATTTATTGTTGAATTTATTGCACTTCAAGATTTTCAAGCTTGTATTTAACATATTGCGATTAGTTCTTTGTTGAGAATTCTTGGAATTTTTTATTTCCTTCCTGCAAATATTTATCCATGTAATTTTTTATCCTACTCTGTTTGAAGCTTTAAGAAATTTCCTTGGAAAGTTTTGTAGGAATTAGGCGAATAAAATTTACGGCTCGTTTTCTAAGAATGTTCAAAAATTTGTCGACACAAGTTTTTATCCAGCTTTATTTCAAGCTACAAGAAATTTCTTAGAAAAGTTTTATAGTAACATTTATACCGGTAAAATTTATGGAACAAGAATTTTCAAAATGAAATTGCCTCAAATCTTCAGCATTAATTTAAAAAAAATAACCCATACAAGAAAAGAAAAGTAATTTTTCACCAACGAAACGAGCCCAAAATGTTCACCTAAAAACTACATCCGAGATAAACAATTACCGCAACCATTTCACAATCTCTTACCACGCGAAATATCTTACCCGGTTGAAAGTGGAAAAGGTTCAAGTGGCGGAGGATTATTTTTTCTTCGCGCAACTTTGCTGAAAGGGACAAAATTTCCCACCTTTATATCCCCGTTCCTCGAATCTGAATATTCAATCTCGTCGAATTCGCAAATAGCGATCCAATTCCCCCGGCTGGTAGCCGAGGAGCGATCAATTTGCATCGATTTTAAGGCGTTGGAATAAAGTTCACGAGTCAAGTGACCGTAAAAACCTGGCCGTAGGTTCGATCGATTGATAGCGAAAATTGGCCAGTGGCTCGCGCCGGTTCCGAATAGAACGAGGGGAGAGGGATTTTCTTAACTGGCGAAAACGGACGATTATGTTTCCTCGAAACAAACAGCCGGGAAGCCTTTGTCGCATCCAGCTGCTCGGGACTTAATCTGCTTAACTCTCGAGTTTGGCCGAACGGGGGATGAAAGCCAACAATGAGGATAAAAGAGAGGAAAAACGGGGGCGCGAGGAAGTGTGAGTTTCACGGAGAGACAATAGAAGGAGAGATTGGTTAGTTGAACGAATAAATCGATGTAATTGTTTGGAAAATGAATAAAAATATATTCGAATTGTTTGAGTTCTGATAGGAATTTCTTTTGGTATTTGTGGTGAAAATTCTTGTTCCTGTTGGACTGAGGGTGTGTGTTTTATATTTTCGAGGATTTGGCAGAAATTGTGGAGAGTTGATGGAGATTAATAAAATTAGACTCTTTTTTTGGAAAATGAATAAATGTATTTGAAGTTTGAAATCTGATAGGAATTTCTCTTGGTACTTGTGGTGAAAATTCTTGTTCCTGTTGGACTGAGGG
The DNA here is from genome assembly GCF_001263275.1 of Habropoda laboriosa. NCBI lineage: Eukaryota > Metazoa > Arthropoda > Insecta > Hymenoptera > Apidae > Habropoda > Habropoda laboriosa. Next base: position 696,214 of record NW_017100510.1, on the reverse strand, counting down.
TGTGTGTTTTATATTTTCGAGGATTTGGCAGAAATTGTGGAGAGTTGATGGAGATTAATAGAATTAGACACTTTTTTTGGGAAATGAATAAATATATTCGAGGTTTGAGTTCTGATAGGAATTTCTCTTGGTGCTTGTGGTGAAAATTCTTGTTCCTGTTGGACTGAGGATGTGTTTTTCAAATTTTGTGAAGATTTACCAAAAATTGTGAAGAGTTGATGGAGATTAATAAAATTAGACACTTTTTTTGGGAAATGAATAAATATATTCGAGGTTTGAGTTCTGATAGGAATTTCTCTTGGTACTTGTGGTGGAAATTCTTGTTCCTGTTGGACTGAGGATGTGTTTTTTTAATTTTGTGAAGATTTGCCAAGAATTGTGGAGAGTTGATGGAGATTAATAAAATTGGACACTTTTTTGGAAAATGAATAATAAATCGTAGAAAATTCATCACAGTGAAGGAATTAAATTTTTACGTTCATAAAATTACACTTTTATTCGAAAAATAAATAATGTAAAAATAGTAAAATGTAAATTTTATTAGAAATTTCTCTTGGAATTTATCGCTAAATTTCTTATCATTGAACTGTGGGTGTATCTTTAAAATTTGGCAACTTCGTGCAAATATTAATAAAATTATAACAAACATCTTGTTTAAAGTAACAGTGGTAATTTCAAGTAAAAAAAAGAACATTTCAAAGTAGATCCGTAGGATTCACCCAAAAACTATATTCGCCAGCAATAAATTTCCAAAGTTCTTTTCCAGAAGCTTGAATACTCTCAGCGAAGTTTCAATGTGTCTTTTTTTTTTTTTGTTTCATTTTTGCATGGTTGAAAAGGTTCGATTGGATTGCGATTTCGAGGCAACGGTGTTTTCGAAAAGAGTAAATCGGAATCGAATTTTCGTGCGCAGAGATTGGGACAGGATAAATCCGTAATCGGTCGCCTCCGCGGAAAGGAGCACAATGGAAGCGGCGAAATTTGAATTTATATTGGAGCCAGGCCGGTCCGTGATTCTCGCCCGGCGCTACTTAATTCCACGATATTCTCGTCCGGTGTTTACGTATACATTAAATGCATATTCATGTCGGCGACATTCGTCGAAAAAATATGACGGCCGGAAGCATTAAGGTCCTCTGCACGAATTTTCCATCGAGATTCTGCGTGGCAAAAAATTGGAGGAATACGAGAATTCAAATTGATATCGATAGCCAAGGTTTATTGCATTTTAAGGATCTGGTCGATGAAAGTTTGTTTCAGGTATTAGTGGGTTTTTTAATTCAAAATTGGTCTGAAGTTTTGTAGCAAACGATTTGAGAAAGTTTAATTGTTTAAACAATTTTAAAAGGTTAATGGATAAATTTTGTAAACTTTGAAGTCTGTTAAAATTTGTAGTAGTAGTAGTAGTGAGGTTTAATTTTGGATCTTTTTTTAAGTTTTTTGGTTAATAGATTAAATGTTGTTCAAATTTTATGTATATTATGCAAATATATTTTTACATGCATTTATTTTGAGAAGTTGGAGCTTGGTAAAGATGTTCTGTGAGCAAGGTATCTGGTAGAAATAGATGTGCGATAGTTAAATATGTTATATTGAAGTAATTAGTTGTAAGTGTGCTTGGCCGAGTGGCTAGTGCACTTGCCTTCGAATCTCGGTGACTTGAGATCGAATCACCTACGGTCCTCGAAAATTTTTCTTCGTGTTTTCTCTTCCTATTTCAATTCTCAAGTGTCCAGAAGTACAATTTTCAATAATTTGTTAATAATATTAAAGAGAAATTCGAATTAGTAAAATTTCTATCGAATTCTCTCACTTCAAACTTGGAGTTTCTCTTCCAATTTTCTCCCGATACTTCTCTCAGATTTCAAAACTTTCCCCTCAAAGGATGATACGGAATATACTAATAAAAAAGCCACAAAAAAAAGTTTGTCCATAGAAAAGAAAACGTAAAAAAATCGAAATTTTTAAATTGTTCCATAAAGCTTTGACGCTCTCCCTGAAAATCTAAATAACAAAATGAACCTTTAAAAAGCCAACAAAATAATTCCACAGAGAATTAAATAGAGCGTAAGAAAAACTTGTAAAATTAGTTTAAAATAAATAAAAAGCAACACCATTCAAAACAAATCAGAACTTTCGGGAACAATGAAAAGAAGAGAGTACAAGTTCCCAAAGAAGAGAAAGAAAAGAGTGCAGTTCCAAAACTAGGAAAGAAGAAAAATGTCAGAATTCCAAAGGACATATTCAAGCCCCACACAATTCAACTCACTGAAACTATTCCAGAAGCCCACCAATTCAGAAACAGAGGAGGAATCTCGATAAGAGCACACCAGCAGCTGGTGAAACGGTGGAGGAACCCGATTCACCAGACCGTCGAGATAGGCCACATGCCCTCGAGTTACTTGCCCGTTCAAATACGTCCAA
>NW_017100510.1:690537-693760 GCF_001263275.1 Habropoda laboriosa | reverse complement strand
CCTCCTTCCCCTTTCCACGCTGTCCTTTTTCAACCGCTTGCCCAACTCGAACGTCTCTATATCCCTCCGGCTATGATCATCAATCCCGGCGATGAATTTCTTAAGCTCGAGCCACCGCAAGCTGGATTTCCAAACGGGGAAACAATGGAGCAGAGTCGAATTTACATCGAAATCGACTCCGGAGGCGTTGCCGTTTAATTCCACGAGCACAGAGAGAGAGCTTCCGTTCATTCATCTTCATTATTCTCTCATTATGACGTGGCGCGAACACTTTTCACGCACGCGACGAATTTCTGCTAGATGGAAGCTACTGGATGCTGGGTCAAATTGGAGAATCGCGAGTGTGAAATTGGCGCATTAATTCCGGTAGATTATGGAGTGAGAATTAGGGTGTAGAATCGAGACATTTTTGGCGAGGAAACGCGATCGTTTCGAGTGATCGTGCCAAGAAATTCTTGTGTTCTTTTAGATCCTTTTTTAAGGAGATCATTCTGGAAGTTTGCAGAGGCTGGAAGGATAAAAATGACAAATTGGTGAATTGAGGAGGTTTCTTAAAAAAGGAGAAAATAGCGAATTGAGGAAATTTATTGGAAATGTTAGTTTAATTTTAATAGTTTACTTTTTATTGATGGAATATTGGAGCGAAATCTGGAGGGAAAATTTCTAAATATATTTTGATTAATTAAAAAAGAATTTACCAAAAAGGGACCTGTAGATCTATAGATCTCTCTTCGAGGAAGCTCTTCGATTAAAGTTTTTCTGGAATATTTGTGAACGAAGTTTGGAGGACTCATAATGTCGTTTGTTGGTCTATTTGAACGTGAATTAAGAATGTTTTTTGTCGCGTACCGTGTTAGGATAAAGGGACACGATTGACAGATCGACGTCTAGGTTGAATAAAACACCGGCCTGTCACAGTGGAGAAGGATGAAAACAAGCGTGACGGTTCGTTTCGTTCGGAATATCCGGTTTTAACTCGATGGGGATTTCTGACGAGAGTAAAAAGGCCGGCTCACGTGTGCGAATAGGATTAAGAGCGTCATAAATTGAGACAATACCCGAATGTATTTCTCTGCTGCATCGTCTCTCTGGAATATAGCGAACGTTTCTCGTAAATGACGTTCGATCGGGGAATTTTTCCGATGAGACTAATTTTCAGTGATTCCAACTGTTACATGTACACTTTGTATTTTTCCGAAAATATTCACTTATCTCTAAGTTGAAACTGTTACTTGGAATTCATTTTCTTGTCGATGCAAAAATTTGTGAAAATACTTTGTCAATCTGTTGACAAAATCCCTTCTGAAACTTTTAACAAAATCCCTTCTCAATCTTTTAACAAAATTCCTTCTCAATCTTTTAACAAAGTTTCCAAAAATCGTTTCTCAGTCTTTCGATGAATATTCCAAAAGTCCTTTCTCAATCTTTTAACAAATATACCAAAAATCCCTTCTCAATCTTTTAACAAATTTTTCAAAAAACCCCTCTCAATCTTTGAACAAAATTCCTTCTCAATCGTTTAACAAATTTTTCAAAAGTCCTTTCTCAATCTTTTAAGAAATATTTCAAAAATCTCTTCGCAATCTTTTAACAATTGTTACAAAAATGCCTTCTCAGTCTTTCAACAAATTTTTCAAGAGTCCCTTTTCAATCTTTTAACAAATTTTCCAAAAATCCCTTCTTAATCTTTTAACAAATTTTCCAAAAATCCCTTCTCAATCTTTTAACAAGTTTTTCAAAAAACCCCTCTCAATCTTTGATCAAAATTTCTTCTCAATTTTTTAACAAATTTTCCAAACATCTTTTCACAATCGTTTAACAAATATCCCAAAAATCCCTTCTCAATCTCTCAACAAATTTTTCAAAAGTTTTCTCAATCTCAACAAATATTCCCAAAATCCCTCCTCAATCTTTCAGCAAATTTTCCACACCCCCTTCCAATATTCCCAAAAACACACATTTCCAAACCGAAACAACCACCACGTACGTCCACAAACCCCTCAAAACCCAAACCTCCCCAAAAAACTTCTTTCCAAAACTCCTCACAATTTTCCACCTTCCTCCCTTTCCAACTCAAAACCACTTCAACCTCAATTCCCCAAGAAGAAACCAAAAAAAAAAAACCACAAACACCCATACACAACCAACTTCACAATTTCTGCAGCAATCCTGAAGGAAGCACAGAACAGGGACTCATACGAGAGTTAAAAATCGTCCGAGTTTGCAGGCGAAACGGCGGTTTGTCAGGGAAAACAGACGTGGATCCTTGACGAATCCACAGGACGGCGGAGCATTCGAGTGGCTAGAGAGAAGGGAGGGAGGAAGAGTTTAATATGTACGGGAACAGAGGTGGAGTCGGAGGGTTTAATATGTACGACGTCCTCGGGGCGTTATAATCGTTGGGTATCGATCACCGGCCGCCTATGACGCAGTGTCTGCTTCGAGGGACTTCGAATTCGTCCAATCAGAGAACACAGGACGACCGAATGATGACCTCGTCCTTCCTAATCACCCTTTGACTCCGGGCGGAAACGGGGAGGCTGGGAGGGCACGCCGTCTAACGTGCATTGGAACGGGGAGAGATCGATTCGCGATTATCGGCAGAAACGTCCAAGTTTTTCCGCGGGAAAAAAGAAATTCGAGGGGAAAAATGAGGGAATTGGAGCAGCTCTTTTGAAATTGTTACGTCGAAAGGAGCGGGGTAGTAAAAGTTTGTTGAGAAACTTTTCTGTCTAATGTTTGGTTAATGTTGATGTTTGAAAAGTTTCTGTTTAACGTTTGGTGAAATGTTTCTGTCTGTGTTATCATTTACAATATCGTTCATAAGTATTAAACTGTTAGTTGGGAAGACGAATTAACTCGTCGTTGTTTTAGAAATATTTAGGACGCAGTGGTTTTTTTATTTGAGAAATTATTCATCTTTAATTGTATTGTTATGTTTTTCTACATTGAGTACTTATATAAGATGCGTCTTGTTCATATTTTCAAGAAATAAAATGAAGCAATTGGTTGTAATTTTTACTCATCCTTTATTGTACACTAGGAGAGGTCAATTTCTGCTTGAAAAATAAACACAGTTGAGAGATTAAGGGGTAAACCACCCTGAAGCCTCCAAAAAAGGGAAAACTTTGGGAATTTTTTTCATAGATAACTACTAAATGAAAAGTTTCAATTTTTTTACAGGATATAAATGCAACGTTCAGCTTCTTTCTACAATTTTTGA
>NW_017100510.1:677466-690513 GCF_001263275.1 Habropoda laboriosa | reverse complement strand
ATTACCTATGAAAAAAATTCCCAAACTTTACCTATTTTTACCCCTTTAACTCCATTTCAAAAATTCTCCATTACAATAATTTACACCAAAAACATTGTAAAATCTTTCTAAATAATTTCTATTTATATTATCATCTTGTACGTTCAATTTTTCAATTTTTTTTTCACATCGTATTCCATGGATTCGTAAATGCTTCCCAAATCATTTCTGTCTAAAATTAGAACTCGAATGGGAAAAACGAAGAGACGGCTGAAACCGAATAAGATCCAGCTAGATAGAGACAATAGTGGCTCGAGCACTTAAGTAGGTATTTGTTTTGCATTATTGCGAGCCGTCGGCGTCGTCGCGAGTCACATAAGCGCGTAATGTTTGCGTAAACTCGATTGATTTCCCCACCACGCTTCGTCGCGACGTTAAACAATATTTGTCGTCAAATATTGTTTTTCGTTGGCGACGCGAACGTGTCCCGCGCTCGTTAAAATAATAATTCCCGTGGGAACAATGGGAAATCGTCCGGAACGATTTCGTTTTCTATGAAACGGACGATCAGGATCGAACCGAGCTGCGAAAAAAACATATTTGCACGCTTAGGAAACGTGGAATATATCGTATTTCTCGGAATTTTGAGAAGTGTACAGTAGAAAACGAATTTTTCTCGAATATTTGGAAATTTAATTTTGATTTCAATTTTTCAAATTTAATATGTGGTTTGTTTAATTGTTTTTTTAATTTTATTGTGTAAATAATAATACAATAAACTGGTGAAAGTAGGAAATTATTAGGTGACATGGAAATGACTTGCAATTTCATGGTTAATTAGTTTGATCGTAAATTAATAAAATTATTTAAACTATTTTCGAGTATTCTACCTGAAGCAGTGCCTCGGAATAATGAATTCAATTATAAACATTGGACATTCCAAAATATGCCGCAGCATCCACATTGTATTAAATTGCAATAGAATGTTTCACATTATGAAATATTCGAAACCACCACTAAAACATACTTCAATTCCACATAATCCATATTATGGTACTTCGAACTTTTACCAACAATCGTCAAACGAAATCTTTTCAACCTTACACGAATTTCTCTCTACAATCAAACAATAAATTTCCCATTTTCTTTCTAATGCAAAGAAAATCAGGAATACCTTGAATTTTCTCCAACTACAATACTAAATAATCAACATAATTATCTATGAACGCGAAGTTTCCTCTACTATCGAACAACAAATTTCCCATTTTCTTTCTAAAGCAAAGGAAATCAGGGAAACCTTGAATTTTCTCCAACTACAAAAGCTAAATAATCAACATAATTATGTATGAACGCGAATTTTCCTCTACTATCAAACAACAAATTTCCCATTTTCTTTCTAAAGCAAAGGAAATCAGGGAAACCTTGAATTTTCTCCAGCTACAAAGGCTTAATAATCACCATAATTATCTAAGAGCACGAATTTTCCTCTACTACCAAACAACAAATTTCCCATTTCCTTTCTAAAGCAAAGGAAATCAGGAATACCTTGAATTTTCTCCAACTACAATACTAAACAATGAACATAATTATCTATGAGTACGAATTTTCCTCTACAATCAAACACAAATTTCCTATTTTCTTACTAAAGCAAAGGAAATCAGGGAAACCTTGAATTTTCTCCAGCTACAAAGGCTTAATAATCACCATAATTATCTAAGAGCACGAATTTTCCTCTACTACCAAACAACAAATTTCCCATTTTCTTTCTAAAGCAAAGGAAATCAGGGAAACCTTGTATTTTCTCCAACTACAATACTAAACAATGAACATAATTATCTATGAGTACGAATTTTCCTCTACAATCAAACAAATTTCTCATTTTCTTTCTAAAGCAAAGGAAATCAGGGAAACCTTGTATTTTCTCCAACTACAATACTAAACAATGAACATAATTATCTATGAGTACGAATTTTCCTCTACAATCAAACACAAATTTCCTATTTTCTTACTAAAGCAAAGGAAATCAGGAAAACCTTGAATTTTCTCCAACTACAATGCAAAATAATCAACGTAATTATTTCTTGCCACTTTGTACACGAAAGTCAGATGGCCATTTCGTACGTGCACTTTCTTATCATTCATTCAGGTCGCGTTAACGCGCATCTCACGTGACGATCAGTCATTTAGATGTCTCGATCACTTTTTCCAAACAACACGTACAACTTTCTAGTTCGATCAATCGCTTCCTCTCTCGCCCAACCTTTTTCTCTCTCTCTCCATTCGTTTCTCTTTTAATATTCACCCGTATCTGTGGCGTGCAAATAAAAAAAGAGAAAAAAAAGAGCGAGCTCTGGCAGCATTGGCTGATCGAGGAAAAATTCGCGAATGCGGGTTAATCGACGGAGCATCGGTTTAAATAACGAATCCATGATTCGTCGACTCGTATTCACCCCCATCGACTATTTATCCACCGGATGAAAAATAAAACGACGATTTTCCTATCGAATCGTAATTCTTTTTTGTTCACTTTTCGCAATTATGCCGTGTATTTTGAGCGTTTTTGTTGCTTCGTGCTCTTTAACCTCTCTTGAGGGAAAAATTGTAATATACTTACGTTCATTTTCAGCTTTTGTTTCAAAGGTTCCCTTTCATTTGGAAATTTTTTCGAACTTCAAATTTACAATGTTTGGTTCTCTTTTTTTTTTATTTTTCTTTCTCTTGAGCGGAATGTTGCACTATACTTGCGTTTCTTTTTAGAAATTTGGTTTCCCTCTTTCTGAAAATTTTACTGATTTTCATATTTCTTTAGTTACGTTTATTTTCTGAAATTTATTTCCTCCCATTTTCAGAAATTATTTCGATTTTCAAATTCGAAGTGTTCGCTTATGCGTTTCTATTATTTTCTCTCGAGAGAAATGTTGCGCTACAGTTACCTTTATTTTCAGAAATTTGATTTTTTTTAGTCACGTTTACTTTTAGAAATCTGTTTCCCTCCTTTCTGAAAACTTAAGAAATTCTCAAATTTGAAATATTGTGCTTGCATTTCTCCCACGATTTTTCTTTGGTTTCCTTTTATTTAATTTCTCAGTAAGGATAGTAAAAGAAATGCGTGAATAAACAGAAAAAATTTGGGTACATCTGATTAAAAATTGTATTTATTGGAAGTCTTCGATGGGGAGGAAGATTAATCGTCGAACGAGATTGCATTTTAAATTTATAATGGCCTCGCGATTACACATCTGTGTTCAAATTCGTTTAAATATTGCACAGGGCATGTAGCCAAGCAGATCGATCGTTGCACGGCATTAATTTAACATTCCGTATCGCGTAGTTCCACGTTGAATTTTTCAAAAATATACTGCATATTACGTAAAACATTGTGCGACAATCTCTTCGTAAGTATCATTCAGCTTGTAATACTCGAAACAAGTTCCTAAAAGTTTATTTCCGCAAATTTATTCGTAATTTTCACTCTTTTTCTCGTTATTATTTCCAAGTAAAAAATGCTGAATAAGGTTGGAATAATTTTCACGTAAATTTATTTCTAAAAATAATCCAAATAACGATTCATTTTCTTTTTCTCCTGTTTTTCCAGAAATACGTCAGCGAGGGCTCGACAGTTCGAGACTGCGTGCCGTCGTGCGTGGAAAAGGGTGAGTATTATTCTCCATTCTCTCAATTCTCACGTTTATTCGGAACTTGCTCAAAATTTCAATGTAGAATTGTCACGATTGAATTAAATTTCGCGACAAGTTCCGTGTGGAATATTAAAAAGGTAAAAGAATTTTATTTAGTAATTCGGGATATTTGGTACATTTAATTTTCGAGAATTAAATGGGAATAATGAAATTTCAAATTTCACCGGAATTACGACATTTTCGTTGCGAATAATTGTCACGGAACACCACCCTTAAAATGCTGTTACAAATGGTGTCGAATGTGAAAGAATTTTGTTAGGTAAATCGGGATATTTGATACGTTTAATTTTCGAGAATTACGTGCTGTTACGAATAGTGGAAAGTGTAAACAAATTTTGTTAAGTGAATTAGGATATTTGGTACATTTACTTTCCGCGAATTATATAGAAATATGAAATTTCAAACTTCTCCAAAATTCGTACTTTGTCCTTACGAATAATTGTCGTGAAAACGGTCCTTAAGGTGGTAAATCGGGATATAAATAAGTACATTCAATTTTCGAGAATTAAACGGAAATACTGAAACTCCCACGTTTTCCTTTCGAATAATTTTCATGAAAAACCGCCCTTAACCCTACTGCGTTCTTCGTTTTGACCGTGCACTTAAGACTTTTGGGTGAAAAAGGACCTAAGACATTGTGTGTAATAATTTTTCTTTCCAATGCGAGGTGTGAACGTAGACAATAGACGTTTAAAATAATGTCGAGGAACGTAAACTTGATAACAGCGAAAATGACTAAAAGTATAAAAAGTTGGTGGGTCAGGAAAGACCCGAGGACCGCTCTAGGGTTAAGGCGTCATTATAAGCAGTACAAAATGTGAAAGAAATTCATTAGTTAGTAAATTTACTTTTCGAGAATTAAATAGAAATGTGAAATTTCAAACTCCACCAAAATTCCTACTTTGTCCTTACGAATAACTCTCATGAAAACTCACGCTCAAGGTAGTAAATCAGGATATTTACTGCGCCAAATTTTCGAGAATTAAACGAAAACGCTAAAATTTCAAACCTCACCAAATCTCCTACATTTTCCTTACGAATAATCGTCACGAAGGCCCACTCTTAAGGTACTATCAGAAACAGTAGAAAGTACCCACAGAACTGTCTCAAAAGTTTGCTCATGAATGACCATTTTATTCCCACAATTAAAGTTCCCGAATAAAAGAGTTTCACGTGTCGTTGCATCCTTTCACCGTCCAAATTTCCCCGCCTTGCGACACGCTTAATAAAATTCCGTCTCGGTTGTCATTTATTAAGAGAGAGAGAGAGAGGGAGAGAAAACTGAACAATGGCGAGGTAACGACCCCAGAAAGACAGAGAGACAATACACCAGAAAATACACATTCGTACTTTCCTCGTTATTCGACGAACAAAAAAAAAAAAAACGAATCAAAGACGAAGAAGAAAAAAGAAAATAGCAGAAATTAAGAAGGATAAGAACGAAGAAGCTGCTTGAACGTTAAGTTTCAACGAACAAATGTGCACTGTGGTGGGGAAAAGAAAAATAGTTGCTGCAATTGGTGGAGGCCGTTTCAACTTACGCTCGTTAATGTAAGCGAACAAATGAATTCTGAGAGAGAGAGAGAGTGAGAGAGAATAGACTGGACTCTCTAAAGCAATTAATCTCTCGTTAAAAGCTGTTCTTTGAAACAGGCTTTTCCCCAAACGAAAATAACTCCCCGCGGGAACAATTTCATTCTCCTATTATTGTTATTATTATTATTCCACGGAATCGCGACGTGCTCTCGCGTCTGATAATGCGAAACAGCTGTTTTCGCAGGATTCCCCCCCCCCCTCCTCTCTCTCTTTAGACCGAGCTTTGTATGCTCCAATAATTCCACGATTGCATCGACTCTCTCAGTGTATACGCGTTACCTGTAGTGGAACGATAGAATTGATAATAGGGATATGGAACGATATTTCGAATTTCGAGCAAGTTGGTTGGAATTTTCTTTTTTTTTGCTCGTTAGAAATTTGTTTGCAAATTGTTTGCGATTTTTCGAGATAATTCCAGGAAGCTTTGTTACCCTCTGCGCTAATTTTCTCTTTTGTGTGACTTACTTGAGACTTGAAAGTTGTTGTAATTGAAAGTACTTAATACTAATGCTAATTCGATACTAATTTTTAACTTTATCTAAAAGAAAATTCGTCCGTTCTTTCAATTATTTAGCAATTCTCAGGTAAGTAGTGGTAAGTGATTTACTGTTTACTTGAAAATTGCCAATACCAATTCAATTATTATTTCCTCTGTCATCGTATTATACCAATTTTCCCTTCGTCTGAGATAAAATTCTTCCGTTCCTCCAATTCTTTTCTTTTATTCAGCAATTTTCAAGTATGTAATGGTAAATAATTGAACATTTTCCTGAGAATTTCCAGTACTAATTTAATTAGCATTTCGTCCATCGTCATATTAAGTACACTATGTGGAACAGGTTAGTGTCTCGTTTTATCGTGGAGTATTTCGATTCGTTTATCTTCGACTTGAAAAACATTTCGTTCCAAGTGAAGGGAGAAGTGAAGTAGTTTCAAGTGTGACAATTTTCAAGTTTCAACAACGTGACGTAAGTTTGAAAATTGACGTAGAAATTGTTGAAGCTACTTGGAATTATCTCGGAAGACTTTTCAAGCGTACCACACGCGTACTGGTAATAATTGAATTCTTCTGGAAGATTTCACCTGGCCGTTTGTCCGCTTCAAAGACGCGAATCCGCTCGCGGCCGCTTTGAAACTCGAAGCGAGCACACTCGGTTCACCGCAGCGGCCACATCGAAACTGTAGATTTTTCAACCGGCTCTCCATTTACTGTGGCGGAATTGCACGGGAATTCGGTTAATTCTTGCGCTACTGATCGCGCGAATCTGTTTGCGTTTTGTGGTTGCTCGATGGTATACGAGGATCCTACGAGAACTTTAGATCAGACAGTGTTGAATTAACGAGTCAACCAGTTCAATTGCTTATTATTCAATTTATGAAATTTTTCTACAGACTGCGAAATTCAGTTTATTGAATAAACAACACTTCGATGCTAATTCATTGCAATTGAAAATTGCTATTCGTAATTGAAATGTGACTGAATTGGTACTTAAGGCTGCACAATTGCACATAATTAAAATTGAAATGTAGAATTGTGCTGAAGTTCACCATTTCTTTCGTGTATTTTTAATTGATCAGTCGTCGATTAAAATTGAAACCAGCAACAGAGTTCCGTGTATAATTGAACAAATGAAGTTTGAGGTGTCGTAGAAGAGAAATTTCTAGTTTGCAATAGGAATGTAATTGAAATGTGCGATATTAATACTCGGGCAAATTTTCTTCGCTACTTCGATCAAAGTATCTTTCTAATCCCTCGAAATCTCTTTTCAATTTCATTCAGAAGTATCGTCCGAGGACACTTAAGTACCTCGAATAAAATTGCAACATTGTGCACGTTATTTAAGAATCACAAAAAACACTCGTTCGTTCTCCTCTTCTTCTCTCGCCGTTTTTCAATTCCTTTTTCTTTCCCCTCGTTTCCGTTATTATCCACCGTGCCGTGAAAGAGAATTGGCCGGTTGGCGGAGGAAGATTCAAACGGCGGTTTCGATATTATGTACCGCGTGGTCGTAAAGTACCGTGAATGATAATGCAATTCGCGGGACTGCGGCTATCCGCTGAATAAAATATCCAAGCCGCCTTCGCGTGACGAGGAAATAAGCACCCGGATAAACGACGGACGCTCCGCGAATCCGTTTCTTCCGCGCTTACTTCCGCCGCGACGTTGTTTCCACTGCCTCTAATGAAAACCCGTGAAACTTTGAAAAATTCCGGGACAGAGGGACAACAGGATCTTATTTAGCTCGCGTTCGTCGAGCTTTCTTACTCAATTCGCGAGTGATACATTAGTTGTGTAGAAGGAACAAATATTGTTAAAAGTGATTCCTTTTTCTTGCGAAAATGTTGTTTCATTTTTAGCGATATTTTTTTTAAATCTGTAATTATATTGTGAAGAGATACGTATATCGAAGGAAGATCTGTCTTGATCAGATTAGGCTAAAATTTCAGCCTTTGAGCTTCCTTTTGAGTAAATTTTTCGTTTTTGAATAGTAAAAAAAATTATTTAACGAATTTCAAAAATTCTCTGGAGTGAAACCTCGTGAACTAATTTAACATTACTGTAAAATTCAAAGTCTACTAATCCAATATTTTAAAATCTCATAAAATATAATTTGGTTCCAATGATTTTTCAGGTAAAATGCAATGAATTTTCTTTGACTTTCCAACAAAAATACAATTGATTTCCATTGATTTTCCAACAAAAATACAATTGATTTCCATTGATTTTCCAACAAAAACACAATTGATTTCCATTGATTTTCCAACAAAAATACAACTGATTTGCATTGATTTTCCAACAAAAATACAACTGATTTCCATTGATTTTCCAACAAAAATACAACTGATTTCCATTGATTTTCCAACAAAAATACAACTGATTTCCATTGATTTTCCAACAAAAATACAACTGATTTCCATTGATTTTCCAACAAAAATACAACTGATTTCCATTGATTTTCCAACAAAAATACAATTGATTTCCATTGATTTTCCAACAAAAATACAATTAATTTTCATTGATTTACCAATTAATATCTCTAAATTCCTCCTCCTATCCAAAAATCCCAAATTTCTCCAATTTCAAATCTCCTAAATCCCAAATTTCCCAAATTTCCAAAATCCTAAATCCCAACTTTCACCAAAACTCACCCCATCCTACCAACACTTTTGCAGCCACACATTTCAAACCCTCCAAAATCCTCCACCATTCAAAAGAAGAAAAAAGGAAGAAAAAGGAAAGATCTATGAAACTAATAACAATTAGAGCGTAGACAATTAAAAGAACGATCCCTAAAAGCGTCGACTCTCGATTCGACGACGAGTGTCCTTCACCCCTAGAAGTTCCCCATTAAAGCGTCGAGTGTCTCCGACGAGAAAGAAGTTTAAAGAGACTTCGAGATCCCGCTTGAATCGCGGCGGAATGAAAAACGTCAGCGAAGCTGCACAGACGTGCGTAACGCGATTAAAAAGAATAAAAGGGCGGCGGGGGAAAAGAGCCGCTTATTCAAACTGCGAAATCCGGCCGAAACTTTCGTAATCCCCTCGACGCGTAATAGAGCGTATGTACGTGTCGATGCGTTGTCCTCCCTTTCGGAAATCCTGTTTCCCTCGATCCTCCTCCCCCTCTGTCACCGTTGCTGATAACTTTGTCTCCAGCTTACGCGCTTTGTTCGCGCATTTCGTTGCAAACGAAGCGACGAAGCCTTCGTCCTGTTTATTTCGTGAGTTTTTTCAAACAAAAGTTTGAAAATATTTCCTTCTTGTTTTTTTTTTTTTTTTGTATTGATAGAATTCCAGGATTTTTTTTAGGGGAGAATATGGAGAGCAGGATTTCGTATTGTGTATTGGTGTATTTTTTGTTTGTACGGTTTCGATTACACGATTGTTTTTCGGAGAGTACTTTTGGTTGGAATTTTGTTTTCGTAATGGAACGTGTGTGTTTTATTTATTTTTTTGCGTTAGCAAAATTTCGTGTTAGTATCTAAAATTAGTGAAATCAGTATCTTGTATTGGCAAAAATTGGGGACAATTAGGAAAATTTTGTTTAACTAAAGTTAGTAAAAATTGGTGAAATTTTGTGTTAGTAAAATTAGTAGAATAAGGTTTGCAAGTGTTCTAAATTTACGAAAAATAATTTTTTAAAGAAAATTTCCAAAGGTTTCCAATTTTTAACGAACGCTTTTATCAAGTTTTTCGTCAATTCCTGACAAAGTTCAATTCTAATCTTTGTCGTCTCTTTTTCTTGTATTAATAAAATTTTAAGGTTCTCAAGTGTACTAAATTTTCGAAAAATATTTTTAACAGAGAAAAGATCGACAACAGTGCTCCATTCTGTTCGTTTCTAAATTTCTTTGAAAATTGGAAAATGTACAAAACTTCCCAAGATTTTTTCCATTTTTAAACAACACTTCCATCGAGTTCCTTCTTAATTCCCAACAAAGTCCAATTAAAAATCTTCTTGGACTCATAAAGAAAGCAAATTTCTATCAACAATTCAAATTCCAGAAAACTGTACTTCATCTGTACATTAAATACTTCAATTTTCAAGTAATCAATTAAAAGAAGCTGTACCCAAACAGCCGTCCTCCAGATAAATGACCGCAATTCCACCCAGCGAGAGGAGTCGAAACGGTAATAATGGGCAGGAAATCAGTATCCCTTAAATTGGATTAGGAGAAACAGTCGCTGTAAGTCTACTCTAGACTGACTAACAATCTGAAGTTCTCCTCGACGTTCCACGGACGACGACGAAAAATACGCTCGTCCGTGGTAGGCCCTCCCTCTAGCAGCCGGAGTTCATTTTCCGCGTTCCTTAAAGCCTGTTTCTCCTCCTCGCTGCACCGAATTTCCTGCGCTCGTTTTCCACGGTGTATAAACGAGGCTGGATTTTTCATTCTTAACGAGCTGGAGATCGATCCCTGGGAGACGGTTATTGCGCCACCGATGTCTCGTTCCCTGTTTCGCGCGGAGAAATCGCTTCACCGGGCAATAACTCGTTTGAAAACAGTCTTGGACCGACGTGGCTTGCATTCCTCCACAGAGAATTCCTCGTGATTTTTTCATTTCTCCATTCGACGTGACTTACCTGGATTTAGGTGGGAATTGGTCGAGGAGAGATTAGAAAGGGTTTTGTAATTTTCGGACACCCTGTAGATTCGTGGCGAACCTGAAAATGTGTTTTAACCTTGTTTTAGGATATTTTGTAATAGGTGGCCCTGTAAGTTTGGAAATTAAAAATATTTTGAGGAGAAAGAGGAGAATTTTTGTAGAGACTGTGGCTCTGCCAGAAATTTGGGAAGAGATTGTGTTCTTTTTTGCTTAAATTTCGGTAAAATTCAACGAAACTTACGAGATTACCTGATAAACTTATAGAAATAAAAAGGAATTCTTAGATTTTTGAAAAGTGGGAAGAAATTGTGTCCTTTTTCACGTAAATTTCGGTAAAATTCAGATCCCCAAGGTAAAATTCAGTGGAACTTACGAGATGACCTGATAAACTTATAGAAATAAAAAGGAATTTTTGAAAAGTGGGAAGAGAACGTGTGGTTTAAACGTAAATTTCGCATCCCCAAGGTGGAATTCAGTGGAACTTACGAGATCACCTGTTTCTAATATAAGTTTCGGTAAAATTCAGATCGCCAAAACAAAATTTAGCAAGAGCTTACGAGACCACCTGACAAATTTATAAAAGTAAATGCAAAAATTCCGAGGGAATTGTTTTACTTTGGGAAATTAGAATTAAGTAATGTATTGTTAGGATCTTTCAGGAAAATTTCTGTTCGTTAATGACACCAAAGTGGAGTCTCGTGCAAGAGAAAGAGTAAATTAAAAAAAGTTCTCCAATAAAGAGGACACAAAAGTAAACACATCTAATGTGAACCCTTTCCACGTCTCTCAAATATTGTCCTCCTTTCTCCCTGACCCGCTTCTCCATATTCGGCATTTGTTTCTTCTCCTACATTCATGCATACCAACTAAATCCGTATATATCCGAACTTGCATACAAAGTGACACATTACATCGCCTCATTTTTTCCCCTCCTCGATATTTCCTTCCCCCTTCGTTAATACTATTTTCATACGTATTTTTCCAGTACTCAATCTCTATATTCTTTCGTTAATTTTCCTTGAAAGTGAATTTGGTGCATTTTTTTGCTCCAAAATTCCACGACAAAGTCTAATTACCAAAAGGGGAAAGTTTCTCAAAGGAAATGGACAAATTTTCACCACAGCCTCACGGAACTTTTCTTCGACATTCCACAAAGGTTCGGCCGAGCGTTTCGCCGTCGCGAACGAACGAAGTTTCTTTTTGGGGGTCGGAAGAAGTTCAGAGATTTCGCTGAATTTTCCAACTTCTTCGAGTTGCCTCTGCAAACTTCTCTTTTCGAAAATTTCCATCAAGGATTGACGAAGAGAGAGAGAGAGAAGAATTAACTGCGTGCAAGCTGCGCACTCGATATTTTTCTCCCGGTTTCCTGAACGCTGGCAGAAATTCGCTGGAGTTTCAGTGATACGAGTCGGTGTATGGTCAGACCGGGCGGTTTCGCGTATTTCGCGTTTTGCTCGTGGAACTGTGCACAACGTTGCAAACGTAAAAATAAACAGAGGATAATACGTAAAAAATGGCGAATAAAGAGAAGAAAATGCGGGACAGGTGGAAATGTGCGAGCGAGTGTACGCAAGGAGGAAATTGGAAAACGTGGAAAATATTGGGGGAGAAAGCTTAGCGATCGAGATATTCACAAGTTGCGAGAAAATGGGGGAAAACGTGGGAAATATAAAGAGTGGAACTTATTGGAGTAGGTGTAACGAGAAAATGTGAAATTAGGAAAATGTGGAGGGCGAGAAAAATACTTCGCTGTATTTATTTATATTTTAGTGTAAGGAGAAAATATGAAATTAGAAAATGTGGAGTAAAAGAAAATTTGAAGAAGAAAAAAGTGTATAGAAAAATACTTTACTCTAATGTTTTATATTTCAGTGTTTGCTGTGTCACAAATTATGCCAATTTTCCACAGTTTATCGTACAATTTTCCAATTTCGCTAATTCTTGCACTCAAAGAATCAAAAAAATACACAATAAAATTGGAGAAAAAATAAGAAATGTAGAAAGATACTTTACCAAACTATACTTTACCACAAATTACCAGCACATTTACCGTTGCACAGTTGACAGTAGCATTTTCCAATTTGGAAGCTCTCCTGCACTTAAAAATTTCCTTCTCCCCGACGAACTTCTGCCTCGACCCAAATAATTGCATCGACCAGCCACGAAGGAAGTCGAAAAACGTCGGTGGAAAGACGGGGGCGGACAAGCGGCAAGAAACTTTCGATACCGGAAGCGATCCAGATGTCATCGAGCCTGGTGGAGGGGGAATTTATCGCCGTGGAAATTACGCGCGGCGAAAAAGCAACTTTCTGGATAGACGGAATAATAGACTCCCTTTCTGTCCTCTGTTTCTCCCTCTTTAGATGCGTATACTGGGTGAACCACGTATCTCGATTACCTCCGTCATTTTCGTTAAATATTTTCCAGTAGACAGACCAACATTTTTTCGTCAAAAATGATAAAATTGCTGTAGAAGACCTAAACGTTAAAATTTTCTGTCCTTTTTTAAATAAATTTCCAAAGTTAACTTCAATCTTACTATGCACAACTCTACAGTTTCTGTTTTTCTTTTTTGGTTATCAAGGACCCAAACATTTTTCTCTAATTTTTAAAATAAATTTTCCGTTTCTTCTTTGTTCTCTATGCCTTCTTTTAAACGAATTTT
>NW_017100510.1:667181-676987 GCF_001263275.1 Habropoda laboriosa | reverse complement strand
TTCGTTTTTCTCTCTCTGTTAGTTTCTGTTAAAGTATTCGAAGTGCCCGCGTGCGGAGACCCCCCGAGCGTCAACGGTTTTTCCCGAGAGCACACGTGGCTTGTGCTGTTCCTCTCTCGCGCGCTTTTACACCGTCGTAGCATCGCGCTGCGTGTAGGATATATCCTGGTGTGTTTAATACCTCCTTCATTGTTTTTCTATTCGACCACCTCGCAGAACTAGCAACTGTAAGGCGCCGTGCGACGCGCTTAGGCAACGACCGCGGGACCCGAGCCGCAGAGGGCCCTAGACAAGGCCCCACCCCACGGCTTGCAGGGCCCTAACGGCCGAAGAAGCGTATAAAAACGGGAAAAAGGGCAGCGGCACACACATTATCGTACCTTTTTTTCTTTTTTACATGGGGAAATCCCATGTGAATCTCGAACGAACGCAACCGGACCCACCCCACGCCGGGCCCCTCCCTCAAGATGTTCGAGGAGGGAGGGGCTCATCCCGGAGGGGGTCAAATGGACCCCCTCTCAACTCCGAGGCGTGGCCGGGACCACGCAGGCGACGCCCCCACCGCGGGCCGCGTGCAATGGGCTGCGGACCCGGCAGGAGGAGCGATACGCCCTCCCCCGGGCCCGTGCACTCGGGTTCCTCGGGGTCGTGAACCCCCGTACCGCGACCGATGGGAAATGTCGGCCGCGGCCCCTGAGGCCCTCGCCGGACAAGGGTGCCTCGGGATTGCCACACCCGTACCGCGGACTAACCAAGGTCGGCCCGCGGCCCCTGAGGACACACATTATCGTACCTAGCCATCGACGAGCGAACCAACGTCATTTTAATATCTGTCGTTTTAAGCCCCTTGTAATTCTTTACTCTTACACAACCCAACAGTTTCCGTAATGTTTCTCCTTTAACTATCTCTTCAACAATATTGATATTCCTCTAGCTCCGTATCGACTGTACTCGATTAAAACGAACACCCTTTTGTCAATGAATCTTTCACCTTAACGAGGTCTTTCACCCCTCTTTTGTCTCGATAACTCTTCCCGCTTCTCCTCCTCTGGCCTACTTTCAACTACTTTTTCCCTCTCGTTCTCCTTATTCCTGGCCGGGAAGGGAAGGGATACAGAGAGATCGTGCTTTTGTATTAAAAGAAATTGGCTTGTTTTCCGGGCAACGCGTGCCCCTATTTCATTCATGAAATACCTCTTCTTCTTCTATTTCTTCGTCTCTTCTCTCCCTGTGTTTCTAGCTCGCGCTTTTTAATTTCATTCCGTCCGGAGAAGAGAGTTATTTCACTTGATAGAGGTGGAGGAAAAGGGAGAAATGATTGACTGTCTGCGTTTAATAAAATCTCGCGTGTGCTCGTTAGACGGAGTCGTTTTCGCCCGCGTCCGCGACGAGACTCGCGTTGTCGGACCGTAGTCTCGTGGAAGTCGGAAGTTTCCACGTGGTTTTTACCGCGCCGCGATAATTAGGCGATTTCCTGGCGAATTGTTCGAGAAGGCCAGGATGATTGTGTTGGACTATATATGTATTTACTTGTATTACAAAGATTAACTGTGAAAGTGATTGACGCGAGACTCCTGCTGAGTATCTTGTGTTTATTCGAAGTGGACACTCTTTGGTGTTTGGAATTAGGATCTCCTCTCCAGGTTTCTCCATAAGGAGGAAACCCTTCGTGGGCCTCTTGTCGCCGGGGTTTTTCGCGTTGGGTCGCCCGCTTTCTCTCTCGTGCTCGCCACATTTGCTTGAAACTGCTCTTTCCCAAAATTACGATACTACAATTTTACCTACAAAATAGCGTCTGAGTTTGTACATTTCATAAATTCCTCAAGAAATTATTACAATTTTCACTTTCCTCTTTGTTAATTTTTTTCCCAACTGTCCTGTTGTATTCCCTTTAAATAATTACATTTCCCTAATTCCTTGGAACTCGCAAAATGGTGTCACGTGAAAATTCCAGCCATCCCGAAAGCCATAAATTCGACCATTTCCCGCCACTCTCGTTTCCTCGTAAATCCAACATTAAAACACCATCGGACATATCCGAGATTAGAATTCTTCTCGGAGTTCTCGTCCATTTTCCCCGAATCCATCATATTCGAAAAGAGATCATGCTTGGAAGTATGGAGAAAAAAAAATAGAAGAGAGAGGAAGGCAGGAGAACCGAGTTGGAAGTGGATCGATGGCGTGCTTCGATTCCGCCTAAACGAGGTCTTGCCAGAGTGGCAAACACCGGGGTTACCGTGGAAAAACGCTCGACGAGGCAGAACAAAGGAGAGAACGGAGGCTTGCTCCCAATCAATCAGTATGCGACCTTCCTCGATCCTCCTGCTCGAAGCTGGCAGAGCCAAGAGGCTGCTAATCCGGAAAAGCGAAGGGAACAACGAAGGATCAGTCCTTCTCTGCTTATTTCTCCAGATTTTTTCGGGGGAATCGCGCGATTCGTGGAATTTTGGAAGTGGGGATCAGTTTTTCTTTTTTCAATGACATTTATTTTTTGCGAAGTTGAAATGTGTTGGAGAAGATTTTCTAAGCGATGTTTAGCTTCTGTGAAATTGTATTTTTGTGGTTCGTGGAATTTTGGAAGTGGAAATCTGTATTTTTTTCAGTGATATTTATTCGATATGAAATTATGGAAATTTAGTGTACTTATAATTCCTTTGCAATTTAAATTGTGGATTGTGGTTGGCGGAATGTATCGGAGAGGATTTTTTTAAATGGCATTTATTTTCGATAAAATTTGACGTTGTGCAGAACTATTTCTAATAAAGTTGTATTTCTGTAATGTATGGAATTTTGAAAGTGAAAAGCAATATATTGGAAAAGTTTCTTTGAATTGTGTTTATTTTTAATAAAGTTTTATACGTGAAATTATTTTTAATAACATTGTACTTTTGTGGTCCGTGGAATTTTTCGAAATGAAAATCGGTATATTGGAGAACTGTTTTTTTAATTGTATCTGTTGTATGTGTATTTTCGATTGTCGATGAAGAATTTTTATTACTTTTCAACGTGAGTTTTTTTCATTTATTTTAAGTTTAAAGGAAAGTAATTTTTGAGTATATTAAAGTGTAGCCATTTTTCAAATTTTTGTAACACTTCGCACTCATCCACATCCACGCATACTTTTTAATTTCAGAATGAAATCTGTATTTAACACGTTAAGCGCCGTGTCAGGCACCGGTGACTGACACTATACTTTTCGTTCAGGCCGTGTCAGTCACCGGTGACTGACAGTATACTTTTCGTTGGTCGTCTTCTGTTTATAGTTCGCATGGCCCACTTGACGGCCAAGTGTGGCCTGAACGGAACGGTAAGCAAAACAGGCTGGGCGTTTAACGTGTTCAATTCCTATCAAAATAATTAAATTAAATATGTAAATAAACGTAAGAAACCTGTTGGCCAATTTTATATATTCCTTGAAAACCTATTATCCAATTTGAAATATTCCATAGAAACCTACCGATAAATTTCGTCGCCATTGAAGAACCATCGAAAACCATTAATCGTTCTTTTGTTTCAGAGGCCTGGAGCACGAGGACGTACTGTTGCCAGCAAGATGGCTGCAACTCTGCCCCGACGTTCGCGTCCAGCAGCAGCCTCGCGGTCCTCGCGATCACGATGTCGGTCCTCCTGGTGTTTCGTGGCTAATACGTCGCTTCCGGCGACCGTGGAACCGCGAACGGAAGCAACGGGATCCATCTGACGCGAGAACAAGCCGCGCGCTAACCGTCGACGATTGTCCTCGCCATCTTGCTGACTTGACACTCACCAATCGATAGTTGTCACCGGTGAATCGAATGGAGAAAGAAAAAAGATCCTCTCAATCATCCTACCCTCGTCGATTTTTCTTTCGTCGTACTAATCATGCACCTTCTACAATTTTATTTCAGAAAAATTCTTTACAATTTTTCAACCCCTTTCCTGCCATCTTTCTGACTTCACTGCATTCGGCATACCTTTCCATTTAGGAGCTTTTCACTTTACAGGCGAACTTTTCTTACGAATTTAAGCTCGGAGGCTTGGTTCCAAGTGGATTCGTGGAAAAATTGCTGTAACGATTTTGACTGCAGATATTTTCTAGGCTTTTGCAATGTTGTTCGTAGAGTTTAGGATTCTTTTTATTTTATTTTCAGATGATTGACATCTGTTTCCTGCCTTCTGCAGTTCCCACGAAGAATTCCATTCGACTGGATATCTGCATACTTTATTCTCATTTTTCTATTTAGAAAAATTGTGTCCCTTCTGAACATGTTCGATTCTCGTCTGCGAATCTAAAAATCTTCGTTCCGTAATATTGTCAAATATAACGAAACCAATTTTTCTAGATTCCTGGAATTCCTTCGATCGATAATATCTCAACTAATCGGTCCTACTTCGAAGTTTCTTCTCTCTCGTCGTACTTCTCCGGGAGAAAAATTGAATTCCTGGGAAAATTCAATTTTTCCAATCGCCAAGACAATTTGTTTAACTAAAAACTGTCCGATATCGTCGACAAGGATCTTCGATAGTTGAGTCACGCTCCGCAAGCATCGATGTTTCGCGAGTAGAAGAATCACCGGAGGAACTAATTTTTCACAGAAAAATCCTTCTCTTTTCTGCCTCATATTTATCAGTATCGACGAAGTCCCAGTTCTGTTCGTTGCTGAAATTTCGTCGGTCTCGAATTCGAGCCTTTTCCTCGTTTCGCTGTAACGAGAAGCGGAAAAGGGGAATCTCGATGACAGGTTCTCCAGTCACGTCGAGATGGAATTCTTCGAATGGAGGACGTTGCTTGAAAGCTCCCTTCGCAGTTCCCCTTTGATCGATTCCTTGTCTCGCTCGTGTCGCGAGCTTCCTCATCTTGTTAATCAAGTGACCGAAAAATTCCAGCTGGTTTTATTTCGTTAGACAAATGTCGTAAAACTGCGGGAAATTTTGTTGGGCACTTGATTGGTGTTTTTAAATGAATTCACTTATTCCTAATTTCTTCTCTGATTTCTCGTGGAAATTTTGATATCTTTGGTGTTCGATATTTTTCTTTCCAGACTTTCGGCCTCTTTTAAATTGTAAATTACTCTAATTTTCTAACGTAATTTATAGTAATCAGTTCAGTTAGAATTGCCAAGTTGGAATTTTCTCTTCGTTAAATACACAATTAGTAATAATTTTTCTTAACGTAAACATATTCTCTTTTCTGTTCCAGCGAAGGTAATTACATTACAGAGACCTGCTTTTCTTCTTTTCTTCAGTGTCCAAACGAAGAACACTCTAATTCCCAATGGACACTTGAATATTGACCTCTCTTCATTCGTTCTTAGTTAATCAGCCCTGTCTCATTTCTCCCTTCAGCTCCGCGAGGATCAAACAGGTCTCTATTTTCTTCTTTTCACCCGCCATTCGACAGGACCCTCCTCTTTCTCCGATAATTCCCCACCTCGCCCTTCGCCAATTGTCTCACGTCCTCAACTTCCTCTTCCCTCGATTCGCAACAAGTCCCGGCGCACCTCGTTCCCACGCACAGACCCAGAGACACCATCCTAGCCGCGACAACTTTCGATTCCGGAGGAACCCAAGAACGGCCGTCGCGATCGCGAGGCACAATCGGACCACACCGCCCCCCCGAGAAACACGGGAGAGCCTAAAATCTCGACGACTAGGCGACCCCTAAGAAGAAGAAGCGCGCGTGTAACTGAAGGAAATTTGGAGAGAAATGGATTCCCGATGCCTCTGGATCGTTCGCGGTCGATGCAAAGGCAACATCTTTCTAGATCGTAAGACGTTCGTTCACGAAAGGGACAGGACAGAGAAGGAGAGGAAGGGAGAGACGGCTGAAGGTGGAGAGAGAGAGAGAGAGAGAATGACGCGATAGGAAGCAGTAGCAACGCGAAGAAGAGAAGAGCAGGAGCGGCGAGGGAGAGATGAAGAAAGGGAAGCGGAAAGACGAAAATGCGTCGATGGAGGAGAAAGAGGGAAGGAGAGAATGGAACCCGCGTGGATAAATATATATATAAATATTATGTAACCTACATACAGAAAACAGTTTAAACGAGGAACAGTGAGGATAATAATGATAACGTTACTTATTATTGATTATTATTACTAATTATTGATTATTATTGATTATTATTATGATTATTATTACTAATATTGCTACTAATTACTACTATTACAATTAACTAATTACCATTACTAATGGGAGTGAAGAAGAAGATGATGTGCGAGAGGGAGGAAAAGAAGAAGAAGAAGAAAGATAAATACGGCCGAATAGGCGGCGAAAAAAGAAATCGTGTGGAGAGTTTGTCGATTATTATTACTACCGTATTGTAACCGCTTGAAGTAGCCTTAATAATTGTAATTAATAACTGAACGCACGCGTGAGATATTAAACGGAGAAGTAAAAGAAAAAAAAAAAGAAAAAATGAGAAAAAAAATGCGTGTATCTGTTGATTGGTTGGCGTGAGGGGACTGCGCACTGCCCCGTTTCCATCGGAGATGTATCTGCTTGCTTTTCTCACCCCTTTTTCAGTGACACTAGGGAGAATACTCTGAAACTTCTTTTTGTTTTTTTTTTTTCTGTTTGAAGATTTGCTGATTTTAATCTTTGAAGATTTTGGGATTTAAGTCTTTGAAGATTTACGATTTTTAAGTTTTGAGGATTTGGGGATTTTAATAGATTTAATTTAGGGATTTAGAGATTTAAAGCTTTGAAAGAAAAACGGATTCAGATCTTTGAGAATTTAGTGATTCGAATCTTTGAAAATTCACAGATTTAAATGTTTGAAAATTGACAAATTTAAATCTTCCAATATTCGCAAGTTTAAATCTTCGAAAATTCACAGATTCAAATCTTCCAAAATTCACTATCTTCACCTTGGAATCCTTACTCTCAAGTTTCAGGTTTCTTTACCCCGTGGTTGAAAATCGACAGGTTTGAATCTTTGAAATTTCACAATTTTATATCTTTGAAAATTGACAGATTTAAATCTTTGAAAGTTAAAAAATTTTAATCTTCGAAGATTTACGAATTTGAATCTTCGAAAATTCACAGGTTTGAATCTTTCAAAATTCACAAATTTAACTCTTCGAAAATTGACAGATTTAAATCTTTGAAAGTTAAAAAATTTTAATCTTCGAAGATTTACGAATTTGAATCTTCGAAAATTCACAGGTTTGAATCTTTCAAAATTCACAAATTTAACTCTTCGAAAATTGACAGGTTCGAATCTTTCAAAATTCACAGACTTAAATCGTTGAAAATTCACAGATTTAAATCTTTCAAAATTCACAAATTTAAATCTTCGAAAATTCACAGGTTTGAATCTTTGAAAATTCACAGATTTAAATCTACCAATATTTATAAATTTAAACGTTTGAAAGTTGACAGATTTAAATCTTCGGAGATTTATAAATTTGAATCTTTGAAAATTCACAGATTTAAATCTACCAATATTTATAAATTTAAATGTTTGAAAATTGACAAATTTAAATCTTCCAATATTCGCAAGTTTAAATCTTCGAAAATTCACAGATTCAAATCTTCCAAAATTCACTATCTTCACCTTGGAATCCTTACTCTCAAGTTTCAGGTTTCTTTACCCCGTGGTAGCTCGCGAGAGTCAATTATCAACGATATCCATTCGCCTTCTGTGTCAATTACCCACGCGTACATAGATTTTCGGCGTCGAACACTTCACCGCGAACGAAACGGTCGAACGTCGCTTCTTCTCTCTTTTATAAAACTCCGATCCCCCTTTCCTCGTTTCTTCTTTACCACATCAAAGTCTCGAGTGCTTCTTATTAAGCCAACAGAGAGAGAGAAAATGAAAAATACAAATGTACATCTGTATATACGTAACGTAAGATACGAACGAAAAAGAGAAAAAAGAAAACTATCCGGTGTAAAAACCAGAAAAAAAATCCTATTTCTTCTTCTTCCGTCTGTTAAATTTTCGCCGAGAATTCATCGGAACTTACGGTAGTTGTTGAACAGATCGAAACGAGCGCACCCGTTCTCTTCTCAGGCTAACCAGGCGTCTGCGAAAATTCCTAACGAACGAAAGAACCGAAAAAAAGAAAAACACAAAAAAGGAAGAAAAAAAAAAAAAAGTAAAAACAGTATATAGAGAGAAAGAAAGAAGCGAGCCAGGCGTGTCGCAAAGCAGTAGGAGAGATGATAATCTAAGCGAGCGAGTGGAGAGAAGGCGTGATAATAACGATAACGAAATAGAAAGGCGAAAAAGAGAAAAACACACAAAAAGAATCAACAAGAGGGAAATCACGAAGGTAGCGCGACAGATAAGAAAAGAGAGAAAAAAAATAAGAAAAAAAAAAACAATTTACCTAGCGAATTATATACCTGTTCTTCTGATTAGGCGAAGAGATGACTTTAATCTAAAGAAAAATTTGAGAAAACTTAGCTCGAAAAAACTCTAGCGATAAATTAACTTTAAAAAGATACACACACAGACATACACACACACACACACACACACACACAAGTTTAACCTGTTCTCCTTGTCACGAACGTGAAACTGATTCGATTTAATAAAAAAGAAAAACGTCGTTGTTATTGTTGGACGAACGTTTCGAGGTAGATTTCACCATTTTTCCCCTCTCTTCGAAAGAAGAAAATCGCACGATTTTTGCTGCAACGTGGACTTTTGATGAAAATTCTCCCGAATTTTCTCGTTGAAACGGAGTATTCCCTTCGTTGTTGAATTCGTGTATAATTGTTTCTTCTTTCTTTTTTTTTAAACGGGCAATTTATGGTAGTGGTATTACACGGCGATATTGGCAATGAAAATGGTGTTTGCACGGCGATACTTCCGGTGGGAAATTTCGCGTCACGTGACAGTGGCAATATTGGAAACTTATTACGCGAACCTGGAAGTATTGGAAATTTGCCACGTGACAGCGTTCGCTATGATGAAATTCGGTCACGTGACGGCTAGATGAACTTGTCGTCGTGTTTTACCATCTACTATACCACTCTCTCTCTCTCGAGTGTTGCTGTTCCTACTAAAAGAAAACCTTCGAAGTATTCTTCCTAGAAAAATGAAATAATGAAAATTCGCGAATTTTTGGACGATGCAAAATTTCGCGATAAGCGAAATTAATCAGACATCCAGCGAAGAATTTTCCAAGAGCGTTCTTCGTTAAAGGACACGTTTCGTCGAATTGGAAATTTAGTATTGTTTATCAAAGCCCACGTTTCGTTAAAAATCCGAAGAAACGAACGAATCGTAATTCCAGAACCGCAGCGAAGTCTCTCAATTTCTAAAAATCCACCGAAAACGAGACACAACGATCGCGGACGATCGCAATGTTCAAGCTTCGCTTACACTTTATCCATGTATTTTTATAACGCGACACTCGTGTCCACGTGCCTCCGCGATCATTGTGCCTCGAGTGAAACTTTCCACGTGAGAAACAGTTTAATAGTAACAACACTCGAAGTTCTGTGTGATAAAAATTCTACCTCGAATCGTTCCCTTGTCGATACCACGTAATTTAAACAATGAAACAATCAACGATCGAAAAGGTGAATTTCAAATTCAGTGGATCACGCGCATATTTGAATTATCGACGCACACGCGAGAAGCGATGAGAAACAGAAATAAAATAGGGGAGAAACACTGTTTTCTTTATTTTCTTTCTTTTTTCTGAACGAGTTGCGATGAATCATTGAAAAAAAAAAGAGGAAAAAAATCACGATTAATTCTAGGCGACTTTCTTAGCGTGTAAGGTTTTACTATATTCAACGAGGGACACTCGATAATAAATCCGACGTCGTTCCAAGCTCCTATAATAATAAAAGAGGGAAAAAAATG
>NW_017100510.1:664387-667141 GCF_001263275.1 Habropoda laboriosa | reverse complement strand
GAAAGGTTGAAGTATCGATCGAAACTCGCGTCGATCGTCGATAGATGTGAAGTTTAAAGAGAAGAAAAAGTGGGAAAAATGAAATATATCGACGAGCAGACGCGAGTTTTCGACGAGTGCGTGAGAAAGAGAATAATAAGAAAAACGTCTAAGAAGAGCGAGTATAGAGTATGGCGTTTCAACGTACAGCGTAACATTTTACATTCGCTTCGAGCACTATTTCGATAGGTACATTATTAAAGAGGTTCGTGAGAGAAAAGATAAAGAACAAAAAAAAAAATACGTCTAAACCGAGACTATTGCGTTTCTTTTTCTTCCTGCACTGATTTCATTGATAACGTGTGTATCTGTGTGTGGAATGTTTGGTGATTTGCGAAGCTGAGGATTTTTCTTTGGACGTCGTTCAACCCTTTCGTTGCAGACGAAGAATCGAAGGTATTTAATTTGTTAATTTTGTTCGTTAGTGTACCTCGATATACCAAATAGGGAACCTCGAAGGGACAATAGAGAGGGAGTGGTTGGCGTAGCGCGCTAAGCCTCGGCTTGCAAAGCCGAAGGTCCCGGGTTCGAATCCCGTTGGGTCCCTCAATATTTTTCTGTCGTTGGTTCCTACAAATGGGGTTCAGCCGGGATGGAGGCATCTACGGTTACACGAAGCCAAGAGGAGTTGGGCGATGAAAATATGTCGAGGGTTGCAAGTCTCCCAAATTGGGTCGTTTCGGGTCTGTGCCACTGTGTGGGGGAGTGTGCCCGAAAGTGTTGAGTTGTGTTGCACTGAGGACATTCGAGGGCGAATGTCAGTTCAGGATGGCCGAGTGTAGTATCGGGGCCTCCATACCCAAATAGGAAACCTCGAAGGGACAATAGAGAGGGAGTGGTTGGCGGTAGCGCGCAAAGCCTCGGCTTGCTAAGCCGAAGGTCCCGGGTTCGATTCCCGTTGGGTCCCTCGATATTTTTCCCTAGGTTCCTACATTAGTGTGATTTATTTTTCATGCTGACAAGGGAGTTTCATTTACCAATTTTATTCGTTCGTTGTTGAGCCGCGTCCTTTGGACCATTACGGTACCTAAAAAGGCCGCCGCGGGACAACAGGCGAGCCTTGCCTTCCGCGACCATCGACGGGCAGGACTGGCAATGGTTTTTTGGGAAGAACCCCGATTCTCGCCCCTTTTGCCTTTGTCTTCGACAGCACACGACAACCAATTACCTCACCGTTACCATTTCCACTTCATTTTCCTGCCCAATCACAAGCATTCCCCTGTCGCCCGCGTCTCATAGCCATCCTCGTCCAGACAGTTTACAGC
The DNA here is from genome assembly GCF_001263275.1 of Habropoda laboriosa. NCBI lineage: Eukaryota > Metazoa > Arthropoda > Insecta > Hymenoptera > Apidae > Habropoda > Habropoda laboriosa. Next base: position 665,837 of record NW_017100510.1, on the reverse strand, counting down.
AATAGACAACTTGGTCACATTTGGCCGCCAGACCGAGGTGCCGACGCTCGACAGACCGCAATGTACCCCCCGTGGACGCACCAGCGCAACACTCAGACAGTAGGTCCCAAAACACTCGGGGCCATAAAACATTCGTTACCGGGGGTCGGTAAAATAGGTCACAGCTTTCGTCGACCAATAGCAGAACACACCACGTTTTCCACCTCCATAACGCAACCACCAATCAGAACCGACCTAATGTCTATATATACACCCACACACCTGAAAACCGGCAATCACTGTAAGACGAGTGTACGAGACATGTAGTCACGAAGCGAACAATCCAAATTCAGCCAAACATCTGAAAACATCTAATCAAAACAAGAATTCATCAAAACATCTACAACATCTAACCAAGGGACAAACGTCTAAGCAAAATGAAAAACATCTAACCCAACAACGAAGTTTTAATACACCTCGAACCAGCGAGAACAATCGTCAACCCGCGCCAGAACTCCTGATCATGAGATTTGATCAAGGTCCACGACGCAACAACAAGTCAACCGTCGCACACGTCACTTCATTCGCATTCATACACCCCAGAAATAAAGAATTCAGTAAACAGCAGCGAAGTGTAACTCGGTACACCCACAACCAGGCTGAAGTGATTCATTTCATAACAGCCAGAGTCTCTACAGCAATTGAGGAGATTGATTGGAAACGGGAGAAAATTAGTGGAATTTCATTGATATTCTAGCTTTACTTTTATAACAATTTCTTTTATCAATGAAGCGAATTTCGTTAAATTAATTTCTGTGAATTCTTCTCAATCGTTGTGAATGTTAATTTTCTTACAAATTTACAAATTTCGTGAATTCTCAAGGCGATCTAAATTTCTTCCAAACGACCGCGAAAATTGATAAGAGTAACCGCAATTTTTGCAAGGGAAGGGTTGAACTGACTGAACCGAATCTCGAAAAATCTTAGAAAATCGAGTCCACCCTTGGATCCTAACCACCGACGAAAATCGTCCAGGGATATTTCTCGAGTTGGCTCTCTTCTGCAGCGGCATAAGCTCGTTACCCTTGACACTCGTCAGAGAAGGACGAAAAGAACGAACGGCTGACGAATGCAGGCCTCTGAATGGAGGACGAACGAGTGAATGACTGTAAAGGGAGGGAAAATCGAGTAAAACGTTCGAATGAATTCACGTTGGAAAAAGACGTGAAAAAGCGAGAGAGAGAGAGAGTGAGGTGTGTAAAGGTGAAACGATGCTGGTGGAAGTTCGACACCGTGGAGGCGGCGAGCTGTCGTCGAGTGGGCCCTTTTCAAGGTCTTTTCGAGCCTTCGTCCTCGACGATCGAGTGCTTTTAAGCCTCGCGAGAAAATTCTGAAATTTTGTGAGCCATGCGAACCGCATTTCTTCGCCACTTTTCTCCTCCGTGCTGTCCTCAGACAATTTTAATCGAAT
>NW_017100510.1:649199-664339 GCF_001263275.1 Habropoda laboriosa | reverse complement strand
AAAGCAAATGTAGGAGTGAAATAAGTTTAAAATGGAAAACAGTGGAGAAATGAAAAGGTCGTTTCCAGCTTGAAAGAAATTAGAGAAAAGAAGTACAAGTTTAAACTGGAAAATAATGAAAACAGAACGGAGAACGCTAGAAAAATAAACAGAACAAAAGATCGTTTCTAGATTGAAAAAACATGGAGAAAAGGAATACAAGTGTAAAATGGAAAATAATGGAAGCCAGCTGAAAAACAACATGGAAATAGAAGAAAGCAGGATGAAAATGAGAATGTAAAATGCGTGAAAAATATCGAGTTATTCATTCCCCATTCTTCGTCCAGTCAGATATCTTCGTTTCCCGCTAATTGAATTTTCCAGCGGGAGCAAGTGTGAGATTAAAAGTCCGGGCGAGATTTTTCGCGGCGAAACGAGGAGGACGTGTTTGCAATTTTGACAGTGCCTCGAGACCACGTGTCGCGCATGGAGCAGAAAAACACGGTACTTTACATTTTTCCAAGCCTTTTCTCTCCTTCCTGTTACAGCGCTTCTTTTTTTTTTTTACATTCGTTCGACTCGTCGATTGTACGCTTGGACATTTTATTTTTTCCCTCTTCTGTTCCCGTTTCATTCTTCTATTTACGCGTTCCTGTTTCTACGTGACGTGGGAAAAAAATGGTCGACCGATCTCTTTTTCCAGGAGAAACGAGAAAAGGGGAACGTAACGATTCGGAGTTCTCGCTTTTCGCGCTCTTTCCGACTGTTCCAGGGGAATGAATTGCGCTGGAGGAGTGTAAGATGGATTGTTAATAACTTTTTCTCCCGCTCTTTCTCTCGTTTCAGTGTTTAAAACATCGGAGAGAATTGTTGCGAGAGTAAGAAGTTGTAATGTGAATGTACAAAGAGAGAGAGAGAGAGAGAGAGAGAAATTTATGCGTTTAATAGGGAGTGAAATAAAGCGCGAAGTAGAATTATCCGTGCATGGTCAGACACAGTCAGACAGAGGAGAAGAACAAAGCGGCTCGAAACCACTTAGCGAGAAAGGAAACCTCGTTCTTGTCGTCCATTCATCTCTCTCTCTCTCTCTCTCTCTCTTTATCTCGTTTTTTTCAGTCTAGTTGCCGTTTCGTCCATGATTCACCCACTTCTTGTGCTTCCTTTCGACGATGCAACTGTTCAAGGGGCAGAGAAGCCCTTTTTCCTCCCACTTTGTCTCCATTTGTTTCATTCGATTTTACCATTCCGCGATTCTGTCACTTAGCAATTTGTCCATTGTTGTTGCTTCCTTTATACTGTGTTTCCTTTGACTTTCACTTTTACTTTTATTCTTTTCTTGGGAGAAACGGATATGTGGAGAACACTTTATTTCGGTTTTTTTGAAATTGCGAGTTTGCGGGTTGTTTCGTTCGGTAAGAGAGGGTACTCTTAGCTTTCGCTTAATTAGAAGTTAAAGATTTTTAAGAATTGAGAATTAGGAATTTCTGGAAATTAAAGATTTGTAAGAATTGAACATTAGGAATTTCTGGAAATTGAAGATTTCTAAGAATTGAACATTAGGAATTTCGGGAAATTAAGGATTTCTAAGAATTAAAAGTTAGGAATTTTTGGAAATTAAAAATTTCTAAGAATTAAAAATTAGGAATTTCTGGAAATTGAAGATTTCTAAGAATTGAACATTAGGAATTTCTGGAAATTGAAAATTTCTGAGAATTGAACATTAGGAATTTCTGGAAATTGAAGATTTCTAAGAATTGAACATTAGGAATTTCGGGAAATTAAGGATTTCTAAGAATTAAAAGTTAGGAATTTTTGGAAATTAAAAATTTCTAAGAATTAAAAATTAGGAATTTCTGGAAATTGAAGATTTCTAAGAATTGAACATTAGGAATTTCTGGAAATTGAAAATTTCTGAGAATTGAACATTAGGAATTTCTGGAAATTGAAGATTTCTAAGAATTGAACATTAGGAATTTCGGGATTTCTATTTTCCATTTTCCAATTACAAATTTCCTCCTAATTTCTAATTAAATTTAATTTCTCCAGTTCCTTAATTTAAATTCTAATTTAATTTCTAATTACAAGAAACCGCCTAACACTAGAACCTAACAAATTCCTTCGAAACCAAACGTTTCCTACACACAAACCCCCAAGAACAATTTCATATAAATTTAGCAAACAACAAATCCTCAAAAATCCAATATCCTTCCCAATCAACCCAATCGTCTCCCCAAAATCAAAGAACCCTCAACCTTGAACTCCGTCATCCACCAGAACGAGCCTTCTCAGCCGCGCAATTCAAAGAAATTCCATCGTCGTTCCACTGCACACACACACCCAAATCATACGAACCACGAAAACCACCGCACTCCTCGGCAATAATGTCTAAAACACTGTCGAACGCGAGTACCTTTCGATGAACCGTGCTCCGGTGTTCGCTGGAATCGCCACTCAACTCCGTGGAATGCCTCTGGTCAACTGCAGCTGCCGTTTCCCAGACGCGGACGCCGAAGAAACGAGGCAGAAGATCAACCGACCGCACACACACTTTCTCCTATCGTGCGCCGTTCTCGTGGTTCCGATTCCTGCCAGATAGCAGACCGCATTCAAGCTCGATTAAATTTGCACGGACGTTCAACCGCGGGACCAGAGGATCGTGTACTTCCGTTATGCGGGACCGGGAACAGTCATCGAGGAATCATCGGACACTGTGCTCTGGAATTTGGGTCAATCTCGAGGAGATTTATCGGAAATTTTTGAGTTTACGCGAGACGAGGGCTTTGTTGTTTAGCGGTGCTGGATATCGATGGATATATACGCGAAGATGTGCGCTAAATTAATGTGTGTTCTTGAAATAATTACGTCTGATGAACGCGCGTTGGAAAATGGAAGACATTTAAAGAATTGAAAATGGGACGGGGTACAACAGGTTCTGAGGATGTTTGTGGATCTTTTGAGGTTGTTTGAATGGAGATTGTGTGGTTAAAGGGTTGGAGGGTGGAATGTGTGAAGATGCTTGTGAGTGTTTGAATGTGTTTGACGGAGTGATGATTTGAGAATTGTGGAATGTATGATTTAAGATTATGGAAAGTGAAGATGTATTGGAATTTTTTAGTTTTTGAGGTCTGAGAATGGGAAAGCTGGAGTATTCTTAAGTATCGATAGGAATTTGAGATTTTTCTTGTCTTAAGATTTGAAGGATGGGAGGAATTTAGTATTATTAAAATTTTCAAGGTTTGAACATTTAAATATTCGTAAATTTTTAGTTGCAAAGAACGTGAAAATTCTGGGTTTTGAAGGATATAATAGTGTTACAGGTATTTTATGTTGGAAAAAATGATGTTAGTAGGATTTAGCGTGGTTTTGTTGGTTTCCTGAATTTCCTTTAGAAATCGAGGCATCGAAAGGAAAAATACAGCAGTGTTACGTTATTTATTTTAGAATTTGTACGCTCTGTTGTCACAAACGATCTCACAGAGCGTACCGATTCTTTAATAAGTGTCGTCAACAATTTCCAGCCCCTGTGGACCACGAATTTCGACGATGAACGAGCGCATCGGCAAACAAAAGAACGAAAATAAAACGTTAGATGAAATATTTACACTATTCGATGGAACTTGAAGTAAATAAAGAACGGAATAGTAAAGAAATTATTGAGAAAAGTATTTGTCGTCTGTTTTCGTATCCTTTTTCCCCTAGTGCGCAGTTTTAATCGTACAATTTTCGTAATATTTAAATTCAGAGGTTCAAAATTTACAATTTGGCATAGTCTAGTGTCCAGAATTCAAAGTTTGACTGCCCGAACTATAAGAGTGTATTTCATTCAGAATCCACTGACTCAAAGAGACACAGGATCAAAGTCTGAAACTCTGAAATGTCTGAAAACTGAAATTCGAAGACTGACAATTCTGGAAACTTTGAAATTCGAAGTCTGGAGACTCTGAAAGCTTTGAAATTCAGAGTCTGAAGACTCTGAAAACGTTGAAATTCGAAGTCTGAAACTCTGAAATGTCTGAAAACTGAAATTCGAAGACTGACAATTCTGGAAACTTTGAAATTCGAAGTGTGGAGACTCTGAAAGCATTGAAATTCGGAGTCTGAAGATTCTGAAAGCTTTGACATTCGAAGTTTGAGAATTCTGAGAACTTTGAGATTCGAAGGTTGAGAATTCTGAGAACTTTGAGATTCGAAGCTTGAGAATTCTGAAAACTTTGAGATTCGAAGTCTGAAGACTCTGAAAACATTGAAATTCAAAGTCTGAAACTCTGAAATGTCTGAAAACTGAAATTCGAAGACTGCCAATTCTGGAAACATTGAAATTCGAAGTCTGGAGACTCTGAAAGCTTTGAAATTCAGAGTCTGAAGACTCTGAAAACGTTGAAATTCGAAGTCTGAAACTCTGAAATGTCTGAAAACTGAAATTCGAAGACTGACAATTCTGGAAACTTTGAAATTCGAAGTCTGGAGACTCTGAAAGCATTGAAATTCGGAGTCTGAAGATTCTGAAAGCTTTGACAATCGAAGTTTGAGAATTCTGAGAACTTTGAGATTCGAAGCTTGAGAATTCTGGAAACTTTGAGATTCGAAGCTTGAGAATTCTGAAAACTTTGAGATTCGAAGTCTGAAGACTCTGAAAACATTGAAATTCAAAGTCTGAAACTCTGAAATGTCTGAAAACTGAAATTCGAAGACTGCCAATTCTGGAAACATTGAAATTCGAAGTGTGGAGACTCTGAAAGCTTTGAAATTCGAAGTCTGAAGATTCTGAAAACATTGAAATTCGAAGTCTAAAGTCTTTGAAAGCTTTGCAAAAATGAAGAATTCAAGGTTCCACATTCCAGGTTCAATGTCCTAAAATCCAAACATCGAAGACCAAAGATCCAAAGTGAAATTCACGTCTCTACCTTCGTTCCAATTTCTCTCAATTTTCCATTCCTCGAGCGTTGGCTCCCGGGGCGTCCCGAACGCGTTCAGAATAATTTCATTAGCAGCGTCTCGAAATTAGAGCGGAAAAGCGCATCCATTCGATCGCGTCGAGCCAATAATTGCATCGTTGTCTCCTTTGGTCGAGTATCACGGGTTACTGACAATTTCGCCGCGAACTGACGTGCAATAAATATGCTAATATTGTCCGGCAAGGCGAGCTCGAGACTTCTGACGTCATCGCCTGACCAAATAAGCAGAAAATAGGCGATCGGACTCATCCCCGCTGCTCGCCGGTCTTACATCGCCCGGGAGGAAGTTCCGGGGTAGGTAAATCGTTCGGACAAATGATTTTCAATCAGCTGTCGCTAACGTGTAACACGTTGAATAAAAGTTTCCTGTTTTTTAATTGCAGATTATTTCGTCACCAGGTCCTCCTGCGCGCATTGGCGCGTGAAAGGGACATACAACAGCGTTACGTTAATTTTTAAGTCACTCGTGCACAATTGTCGATGTATCTTGTTAATATCTTTTAAGATTTAGATAAGTGAAAGGTTGAGGTCCTTTCGTTGTTCTTGAATAGCGAACAATTGCTCACGAAGCCTGAAAATTTCTGGCTGCAATGAAGAATAGCGTGCCACTGCGTGGAATATTGTTTAAACAATGAGCGTGTTGCAAAATGAAACGAGCGTGGTGTGCAAGGGAGAAGAGAGTGTAAAATGCTGCGAAACAATACTGGTATCCTGTAGCCTTTTGCAAAATACATTTCGCACTGCTTCTTTTTACAATAAATAATTGCTTTCACGATGAACAATTGTATTTCGTCACTCTTCCTGATATCGAAATCCTCTCCTTGATCCCTGTGGTGGCCTGAACACTCGATATCTAATTTAGAGAAACGTTTAAATTCTTATTTAACAAGAAACATTAATTATTCCCGAATGAAAGTATTTGGGAATAAAACAGAAACATAAATAAACTGGTAAATTAATGAATAAAGCTGCTTAGATACATTCTCGACGCTATTTTCACTTGAATTTCGATCTTGGAGAATTTTTGCATGTCGGAGAAGCGACTGACTTGCACTACTTGCTGTTTCCGAACAAATTTCGAGTGTCTGAGAAGTGGTTGACTTGCACCACTAGCTCCCCAGGCGACGCGCGTTTGCAACATTGTTGCGCGACGGTGTTCTCGAAAAATGCACATTGTTGCACGACGCGCCGGTTTGCAACATTGTGCCTTTTTCGAGAACGATCCGCGGCAACAAAGTTGCAAGCGCGGTTTCCCTTTTTGCAACTTTGTGTCGCGCGCTCGATTCGCGAAAATAGCACAATGTTGCAAACTCGTTGTCGGGTTTGCAACTTTGTTGCCGCGAATCGTCCTCGAAAAATGCACATTGTTGCACGACGCGCCGGTTTGCAACATTGTGCCTTTTTCGAGAACGACTCGCGGCAACAAAGTTGCAAGCGCGGTCTCTCCTTTGCAACTTTGTGTCGCACGCAATGATATTTTGTTTAAACAATGAGGTTTTTGCAAAGGAAATGGACGTAGGGCGCAAGGGAGAAATAAATAGACGGTAAAATGCTGTAATGCAACACTGATATATTGTAACCTTTTGTAAAATACATTTTGTACACTTATCTTGCAATAAATAATTGATACTTTCTCTTGATGTTTCCTGACGTTGAAGTCCTTTCCTTGATCCCTGTGCTGGCCTGACAGCTCCATCTGTAACACACACAAAAAGAACATTAATTTTCAAACGATAAATAAAAGTTATAAACAATTTCTAACTAATCTACTGCGTGCAATTGTTAACTCAATGCGAAATTAACAAATTAAGTTGTACTAAGCTAAATCATGCAATATATTTGTTCAACACTTTCAATAATTATAAACTACCATTTAAATTGTTATTCAACAAGAAACACTAATTATTCTACAAATAAATTAGCTAAAAATAAAGCAGAAACTATATTTCACCATATACATTATTAGTAATGGTAAAGCAATTAAAAATTGGTTACAAGTATCAATTTTAAGGTACATACTACATGCAATTACATTCTAACTTACACTAACTATCGTTAAAAGCGAAAAAATCAAAGAATCACTATTTAATAAATCAACTAACCTGATAATACTTCATTCCTGACGATGCTCTCGATGATACACTCGGTCCTTCCGCTTCGAAAGCTGCCAACAGACTCATCAGAACGATTCCTCTAGTCCCTCTTAAAATCCCAAATGAAACCCAAGAAAAAACCCAGGAAAGAACGCCAAGAAACAACAGCCATTTCCCCTTTTCTAAGTTCTACGAATTCCACCGAAGAATATCTTCAATTTCCCCCGTTAAAAAAAATTGTCTCCATGACGAATTCACTGAAATTCAATTATCTCCAGCAATCACTGTCATGGAAGCGCAAATTTTCCCAAGAAAAATCCAGGACAAGCAGAAAATAGCGAGGCGAATCGTCGAGATCCAGAGTAATGCCATGGAAACGCAAATTTTCCCAAGAAAAATCCAGGAAAAGCAGAAAATAGCGAGGAGAATCGTCGAGATCCAGAGTAATGCCACGGAAACGCAAATTTTCCCAAGAAAAATCCAGGACAAGCAGAAAATAGCGAGGCGAATCGTCGAGATCCAGAGTAATGCCACGGAAACGTAAATTTTCCCAAGAAAAATCCAGGAAAAGCAGAAAATATCAAGGAGAATCGTCGAGATCCAGAGTAATGCCACGGAAACGTAAATTTTCCCCAGAAAAATCCAGGAAAAGCAGAAAATAGCGAGGCGAATCGTCGAGATCCAGAGTAATGCCACGGAGACGTAAATTTTCCCAAGAAAAATCCAGGAAAAGCAGAAAATAGCGAGGCGAATCGTCGAGATCCAGAGTAATGCGTCTCCTCGGGAACGGGACAATCGGTTTCCGGCCAAGAAGCAGGAATTCCGGGAGGACCGTTCGGTGTCCGCTGATAATTATCTGTGGACAATGTATCCGTTGACTGGAATCCGCCTTCGGCCAAGATTACCAGGCCATTATTTTGATTTGTCCGCGTCCCGACGCGATCGAGCGCCGCCTTTGTCGTGTCGAGATATCGTTCCCCCGCTTTGCTATCGCTTTCTCCACGATCCTCCCTACGTTTCTCTCGGAATAAGCGTGATTCAACGGAACAAGAGAGATACAGATGGAAGGATGGAAGAGGATGATATTAATGGAGTGCGTTTATTTGATCGATACGTCGTTCTCGATCGGTGTTTGGGGATTTTATTTCGCTTAGGGTGAAACTCGGGGGGATTCGGAGCTGCGTGTCTGAGAAATGGTTGATTTTGATTGAACAACTGCGGGGATTTGTTGTTTGAATAAAGAAAATTCGTATCTTATGGGTTGAATGTTGGCAATTTCAGAATTGTTTTTCTTTCGATTGAAATTGTTCTCTGATTATTTGTGAAAAAATTGCAAGCTTGAGAAGTTTCGTTTTTACTCGATTCAGGGGGGAATGTTGAACTAACCATCGTGTGAAATTACAGTAACTTTTCTGGGTTGGAATTTATCTAGAATATTACAAAAAGCTGCAAAGATGAATTGATAAAAATTGATGAATTTTTTTAAATAAATTTAGAGGAGAAAATTAAGCACCATGTGAAATTATGGCGACTATTTTAAGACTGAAATTTATTTACAATCTTGCAAAAAGCTGTGGAATTGAAATAATAATGTAACACTGAATTCAGGAATTTTTTGAAATTAGTTTGAAAGAGGGAAATTAATCATGCACCAAATATTGCAGAAATAAAAATTTATTGTTCTGAATAGAATAAGAGATAAGAATTTAAAGTTCTAATACTGGAATAATAATATAATGTTGAAAGCAATATTAAGTTTGTTAGAATTAGTTTATTAAAATAGGAGACAGATATGGTGGATCCTAATGTTTGTTCGTTTCAATTTGTCGAATTTCAATTAAACGTTACTTTAACGTCTCTGCTGTTGCAATTGGCAAAGTTCGGTTCCATTATATCTCGAATTTAGGTAGAACTTCCAACAACCTATTTGTAAGCCCACATTGTCGTAGAACGACTTATATTACCCTTTTCGTATTAGTATAACTTGCAAAAGTACATACATACGTATTCTACATCCTCCATTCCGCCTAAATTCAGCTCAAACGTCCAATTATCGAGAATCAATTTGCATAATTCCAATCTGTTTCTTCTATTCTTCCTACACTTTATTTACTATATCAATTCGTTATTTATTCGATACTGTAATAGCGTTCAAAGAATTCTATAAATTGCTGTACAAGGGTTAACAATAAGACGAATAAATTCCTCTCGAAACAGAAAAGAAAACATTGATGTACCAAAAGTACCAATCAAACGTCTTTCCAAAGAAATGATTATAAAACAATTTGTATAATTTACAAATGAGTAAAAAGGACAATTTCCAATCTTCTCTTTCAATTTTTCCTCCATTTTATTCGATACTGTAATAGTGTTAAAATGATTCTATAAATTGCTATACAAGAATAAGATTAACAAAATCTTTCCAAAATTAAATAAAAATCGATGTACCAAAATTACCAATTAAACGTCCAAAATCTTTGCAAAGAAATAATTCTAAATGAATTTGTATAATTTACAAATGGGTAAAAAGGACAATTTCCAATCTTCTCTTTCAATTTTTCCTCCATTTTATTCGATACTGTAATAGCGTTAAAATAATCCTATAAATTTCTGTATAGCAATTAATCAAAAGTTATCAATGTACAAAAATTATCAATCAAACATCAAAATCTTTCAAAGAAATAATTTAAAATCAATTTTCAAAAAATCAAATTTCCAATCTTCCTTGACCTTATTTAATGCAAAATAATTCCAGAAAAATACAAATTCGCCAAATTTCCCACCAAAAATTAGCACTAAAAATACCAAATTCCTCTCGAAAGCCAAACCAAATCAATTCACCAACATAACCTCAAACACCCGCCACACCCCCAAACAAATAATTCGAAAATCCCCTTAAAACAAAGCCCCAAAAACGCCTCGTAAACAATCCTCCAACGCACAGTATCAAAAACGTCCAACGAAAATCAATTACTTAATCACTCGAACCCCCGGATTCGTTCCACCTTTTATCGCGCTAATTAACACCGGTGTATGCCGATTAATATCGATTCGAAATTCCAGCCTTAATCCAGCAGCTGGCGTTACAGCGAGAGAGAGAGAGAAAGAGCGGAGGGAACGAAATTGGGTTATGAATGTCGATAGAATTGGTACGAACGATTCCAAGTGGTTTTTCGAAAAGCGAGATTCGCAACGATGCCACCAGCCCCACGGTTTAAATCCGCGTTGAATCCTGCTCGTTACAAGCACGGCCATTACCGTAAACACGTGGCCGGCAAATTGATTTTAAATCAGGCAAACTACTCTCTATACTACGTTCTCTCTGTCCCACCGACGATACAAGCCGGATTTTCGCTGGATCGCTCGTTTTTACCATTGGAAATGTCACTTCGTTACGCGCCAGCTTTCGTTCTGCGGGGATCACGTGACCAGGAGGGTTGATTTTTGGGGATGTTCGCGGTTTAAATGGATCACGGCATGGGTTGAGCAATGGAGAGTACGAATTCGTGTGTTTTTAGAGGTGTTTTTCTGTTTTTAATTATTTACAGTGGAAACAGGTTTTTTTTTGTTATCGGTTATTCATATTGTAACAACCATCAACGAAGACGGCGACAAAAAAAATTTCCATTCCGCGAGAGGAAGTGAGAGGGACGACTCTCTATCCTCGTCGTCAATCAAATAATCGCGAAGCGATAGAAGCTTCTAGAAGAAACTAGCTTGCAATCCGCGGGAGACTCGCGGTTTTAGGCGGGAGTCTCGCGGCTTTGCGCGGGAGACTCGCGGTTTTACGCGGGAAAACACTTAGCAACGCTCAAGTATAAATACCACGGCCGCGGACGCAGCCAAGCAGTCTTGCTGTACTCCGCTGGGAGAGAGGTCCCCCTTCAGAGTGGGAGAGTACGGGGACTGACACCTGGGTCACTCTCTGGAGGAGAGAACGGCTGGACTATCCTCCGGTCGCCTCTGAGAGAGGAGAACACAGGGAGGGTACCCGGACGCCTGAGGAAGCTCGGAGAGGATTGCTTAGTACTTCTGGTGGTATGGAGAGAAGGGCTGGACTATCCGCCGGTCGCCTCAGAGAGGAGAGTACAGGAGGGTCACCGGACGCCTGAGGAAGCCGGAGAGGATTGCTTAGTACTTCTGGTGGTATGGAGAGAATGGCTGAACTATCCGCAGGTCGCCTCTGAGAGAGGAGAGTACAGGGAGGTTACCCGGACGCCTGAGGAAGCCGGAGAGGATTGCTTGTACTTCTGGTGGTACGGAGAGAACGGCTGGACTATCCGCCGGTCGCCTACCAGGAGAAGTGCTGGTGGACTCTCCGATCATACGCGTATCACTTAAATATTGTGATAGGAGAGTACGAGAGCTATACCTGGGTCGCTCCTGGAATGGAAAGAACGGCTGGACTATCCGCCGGACGCCTTCCAGAGAGTAGAGTACAGGAGGATCCCCGGACGCCTTCTCACAGTAATTGTTATAAATCGTTTTATCCGTTTCGTTAATATTGTAACGGGAGAGTACGGCTGGTTAAATCCCCACGCCCGAAAGCAAAAGCAACAGCTCGAACACTGCACTGATTTGTTCGAAATTATTTTGTACCAAACATTTAACATGTATCGACGAAAGATAAATAAACTTTTGTGTGTTTTTCCCAGATACCAAAGAAAATCCAAAAATCCTACTACAATATGAAAATTTTAATTTTGTTATTGTGAGATAGATTATCTGTTTCTTTATATACTGTACATTATTTTGAATATAAAAGAAGAGTTATTGAAATTTAATTCTTATTAAAGAGACTATTTAAAATTCATTTTTTGATAAATTAATTTTAATTTTCTTATTTTAAAATAGCTTATCTGTTTTAGTGACTCTAAAAGACACAAAACTTATTTAGAAGAAATGAATTAAAAAATAGCAATATCCCTTCGTTTAACATTTTTAGATACTCAACAATGTCAATTCGTCTTTCGACAGATCACTTTTGGCTTCTAAATTTCAATATTTAACTCTACTATTTAATTTCTATTCCTTACTTAATTTAACGATCATTTTACTATTTAATTTTGAATTTTTAAAACTGTCAAAACCCAAAGTACAGAAACTTCCCTTTAATCTATCAAGGGAAAAAAGCTCTCGATCAAAAATTCCAGCAAGTAGCAAGCCACAGTAACACGAGAGCAGCGATACCTCGTTATCTACCCGGTGACCCGATGTCGTCGGTCGACGTTCGTTTTAACGATGCACAAAACCGAGCAGCGTAGCCTTTTTCTCCGGCGTCCATGAGAAATTGCGCTGTCCTGGAAGGATTTTCGGCGCGGGCTTATCTCCGCCTCGCATCACCACGACCTCGTTCTCTTTGTTGCTCCAGTCACGCTTGATTAACTCGCTTTATCTCGCGAGCAGAAATCCGTCTCGCGATCCCTCGATATATTAGCGAATGAAAAAGGAAGAAAATTGAAATTCCTTGCGAGCCAAAATACAGCAACGCCGTACGAAATATAACAATGGTGACGATCTATGTATTTTGTAAAGGTATTTCTTCATTTTGTAAGAGATTCATTGTCGGTGTAGTGTGATAAAAATTTTGTGGTTTTATTTAAAAATTCCACGTTGACTTTATCCAAAAATTTCTGTAATATTTGACTCCTTTTGGAGATAATTCTATTCTTATTTATTCGAAAAGAGAATTTTTAATATTACCGAAATATTAATTGAAGCAATATGCATGAAATTCAGTATAGTGTGATAAAAATTTTAGGATTTTATTTGAAAATTTCACGTCGATTTTATTCAAAAAATGTTTATAATATTTCACTCCTATTGGAGATAATTATGTTCTTATTTATTTAAAAAAAGAATTTTTGATATCACTAAAAAACTATTTAAAGTAAGATTTTCTATATTCCCCTCTGAATAAGAAATTTTTTTAAATATCAATTCCAGTTCTCTAACAAAATTAACTTTCTGCATTCACCACACGTTCCTTAAAAAAACCTCCCTTATCCAAAATCTTCGCAATCTTTCCAAAATTAGCATACACAAACAAGAACACTAAATAAAAAGTAAAATTTATAAAAGTTATCTACTCTCCTTGTACAGTTCTACTTACACAAAGTAGTACAACCAAGAAACTAATCAGACGAGCCACGAAAAGTCTACAAAAGCGAGGACACAAAAGGAAAATGATCTTCGAACAGTTTATTACTCAAAGGACAGTAACGAGGGCCTCCATCTTTCAATCTACCCTCGTGACTTCCTGTCGAGTGCCATTAACGTCGTTAATGAGCGTCACCAGCGGACAGAATCGATCTACACGACCTCTTCGATCGCGATTTATCGCCGTCACCAGTTGTGTGTGTCGTCGAAAAGGGAAAAATCGCAGGAAAAACACGGGTGAATCGAGGACTCGTGGCGCGTTAATGGCACTTTCAGAAGGTTTGCAAGTGCCTTACGTCGATCTGACAGGATCCACGAGGTGTCGAGGATCGAGGGAGGGTGAAAAAACGTTCCGAGCGAAGTTGTGCTCGCCTTCGACGATTTTCCATGGGAAGAGCTTCAGTTTTTTTCGGATAGTGGAAGAGTGAAATTGATTCTGAACGGTTGCAAGACGGTTGAGGGTGATAAGAAGTGATAGATGATGGGAGAAATCATGTTTTCTGGGGAGTTTCGAGGATTAAAAACAGATCGAGGAAATTATTTTGGAGAATTTGTGGAGTTTGAAATGATAGACTGTTTTTATTGGAAGATTATTATTTTTAGTGTTACACTGTGCTGTTATGTTTTCATACACTTTGAAAAGAAAGAATTCTGGAACACTCGTGGTCCTCGAATTTCTCAAAGAATATTAAATAATAATTAACAAGTAGCGATGTTCGTTATCTTAAAAATACTGGAAAATAAAGAGAAGTTGAGCATTAAATGTGAAATTTTCAACCGTATCTACCCAATATTGCAATAAGAAGGATTGAATTTTATTTACTCTCAGAGAAAACAGAGAAAAAATTCTGAAACACTCATGACTCCAAAATTTCTCAAGCAATATTCAATAAAAATTAGTAAATTAAGGTGTTCATGATTTCCAAAATACTCTGCAATAAACAAAAAAGAAAATATTCTAAAACACACCTAACTTTAAAATTTCCCAAACACTCATAATTCTCAAATTTCTCAAGCAATATTCAATAAAAGTAAAAAATTATACCTTTAAAATTCCCCAATTCGACAAAATCCCCCAAAAAATCAGGGTATCCACAATATCTAAAATTCTCTACAGTAAAAAGACACCCTTGTAAGCAACGACGAATATCATTTATTGCACGTACGAAGAAGCTCCGCTCAGTTCGATGGCCGCTTCACAACTGAAACGAATGCAGCTACAGAGGTGAACACACTATGTATTTACACCACGTAATTCACCGTCCATTTGTCTCGTTCTCCGTTTCATCCTCCACCTTCTTTCTACCCGACACGAGACACTCCGTCTTCTCCATTCACCCTTGTTCTTCCCTCCATACAACAATATTTCCTATCTTCGTCTCATTCCAACAAAACAAACAAAAAAACAAGTCAAGCTTCATTTCACCTGTTCTGTTTCTAACTTTGCCTACTCTAGCCTAAACACTTGAAAACGCCTAAGTAGAGTAGACAAGCAGCAACGTGTTCTCTTTAATTTCCCTCCTCGAGGAATACGACACACGGTAAAACGAGCACTTGAGCTTTTTTTAAAAAAATATGAAACTAACGACATGTATCTCTTGAGCGAGTCTCGTTAATGGCGTGTTCTCCAAAAAGGAAGTCGCCTAATTTGCAGTTCCTCGAACGTTTCGAGAGGAGGATTCGTGTCTCGTGACGAGGGTTGAAGCTTCTTTTTTTTTTTTAACCCATTCGCTGCTTTTGACATGCTAAAACTGCTATCACTTGCCTTTAGGCTTTGCTGTTTATTATCGTTATTCGAATATTACACTAGCAATTGTGTAATCTAGATTGGTTTCAGAATTATTGCACGTGATTTTATTCGTTCGTAATTTTAAATTAAAACGTAATTTTATTCATTCCCTCAATTTTGCGTTTCGACAATTTCTATTGTAGGAACCTAGGGAAAAATATTGAG
>NW_017100510.1:643730-649055 GCF_001263275.1 Habropoda laboriosa | reverse complement strand
AGCCGAGGCTTTGCGCGCTACGCCAACCACTCCCTCTCTATTGTCCCTTCGAGGTTCCCTATTTGGGCATAGAGGCCCCGATACTGCACTCGGCCATCCTGAACTGACATTCGCCCTCGAATGTCCTCAGTGCAACACAACTCAACTCAATACTGTCGGGTACACTCCCGCACACAGTGGCACAGACCCGAAACGACGCAATTTGGGAGACTTGCAACCCTTGACATATTTTCATCGCCCAACTCCTCTTGGCTTCGTGTAGCCGTAGATACCTCCATCCCGGCTGAACCCCATTTGTAGGAACCGACGACAGAAAAATATTGAGGGACCCAACGGGAATCGAACCCGGGACCTTCGGCTTAGCAAGCCGAGGCTTTACGCGCTGCGCCAACCACTCCCTCTCTATTGTCCCTTCGAAATTTCCTATTTGGGTATGGAGGCCCCGATACTGCACTATATATTTGGTAACCGAGCAAAAGAATAAAGTCAATCTTGGTGAGGATAATATAAATCATAATTTTCAAAAAAAGAAGAAAGCTTTTAAATCGAGTATGATGAATATTTTATAAGTCAAATGGAAAGACACATATGTTATCAATTTTCATTACATTGCACTTTAAATATTATAAGAAATTCTCTGCAAAACTAATAATCGATCCACTCAGAAACCAAAATGAAAAACTCCACTTTTTCAAATTCTTACGATTTTAGTATCGAAGCACATGCTTACCTCTTCATAAATTTAATTTCACGAAGCTTAATCACTTTGGCTTCTAAGTGACTCAATTCTGATTTACGCTCTTTTACCCTCTTATCAGAAATATATTTTCCATAGAATGACATGAAATGCGTGACAGCGAAGTATTGTTAATGTCAATCAGCGAAAGGGTTAATCTTCGTATTTTCAGGGATTATTTATATTCGATATTTCGAGTAAGAAATAACAGCAGGTCTATTCAAACGACATCGACGAAACGTTTATTTTTATACTTCTAATTAATTGCTAGCCGGATTTGGCAGTTCTAGCCCGTCCAACTCGCGTCTTCCGGTACCGTAATTATCGTGAACTGATCTAGACGATCCAAAACCAACCATTCAGGCTCCAATTCGATCGATTATGCTCAACTGGAACCTTGGATCGTCCAGAATGGTTTAGTATCAGACTCAGCGCGACGGAAACAGAGTAGAAAATCACAAAATCTCGTTGCTGTCCTCTGTGAAATTATTTACACACGCAAATTGTCCAATAAATTTTCACAAAAAATCAATTTTCAACGTTTCAAAATTGTAGAAACATTCATTTAAGAACGAAAAAATTTCTTAATATTTTTAAACAATTCGTGAAATGGACTATCTATTTAATTTAAACAATTTCACACGCTAAATGCACTTATTTTAGATATAAGAAAATTGATTTATCATCTTTTTAAATATTTCCTAAATTAGCAAAAGGACAAAAAGATTCTACGTTTTCGTGGTCGTTTAAAGCACACGTTTCGCACTAATTTTGTAAAAAAAAAAAAAGAAAAAAAAAGAATAGAAAGAGTTCAGGTTTTGTCTAGAGTGGCTGGATTTAGGGAGTTGGCGAACTTTTTCGAAAGCTTCCGCTTTCACGTTTGAAGGGAGGCCCAGGTGACGCCACAAAGCCTGGATTAACTGTTGGAAACGTGGAATAAAACGAGGAAACGAATTAACCGGAGAAAAAAAAACCGATTTTTCTTTAGGAGACACGGTTTCTTTGCCCGAGAATGTTTAAACGATTCACAGGAAACAGCAACGAGTTCCTCTATCTTGACGAAGTCTATCCGAAATGTTCAGAACTCGCAGCTTATGGTACAATATTTCCTTCTTCTTTTTTTTTAACACTCTGGGATTCTTTAATGTAGCAATTCAAATTCAAAAATGCGAATGTGAAAAAAAATTTGAGGAAAATTCTCAAAATACAATTTAAAAAATTAGAATCCAAACGACGACTCCAAAATACACTCTGAATATGAGTAATGATCCAAGCAATTTTGTTGAAAAAGCTTAAAATTAGAGTATCTCAAAAAAATCTCAAAAATTAGAATTCGAAAGGAACAATAATTTCGGAATTCATTCTCACACGATCTGTAATAGCGAAATAGATACACAGCAAAGTGTAAAATCCAGGTATACAGACTGTTTTCAAGTGAAAATCAATCGAAAACACAGAATGAAGCTTTGCTTCTGAGAAAATTAATATTAAAAATTCTATGCACGATCGTATTATTTTTATCCACGTAAAATTCATTCTACGCGTAATCGTATTATTTTCATCCAATAATATCCACAAGTTATGAGCAATTTTCGAAATTCCAAAACGAATCCCCCCCCCAAAATCAAAGCTCGAAATAAAACATTTTCGATTTAATCCCCATTATAAGCAATTTTCTAAATTCCCAAAAAAAGGAATCAAAGCTCGAAATAGAATATTTTCGATTTACTCCTCGTTATAAGCAACTCTCCAAAGCTCGAAGCTCGATATAAAAAATCTTTACTACACAATTTCGATTTAATCTCCGTTATAAGCAATTTTCTAAATTCTCAAAGACGAATCAAAGCTCGAAATGAAACATTTTCGATTTAATCCCCATTACAAGCAATTTTCGAAATTTGAAAAAAATTCGAAGCTTGAAATAAAAAATCTTCACAGTACATTTTCGATTAATTTCATCCTCAGAAGAAGTCACCCTGTGTCAAACACGGTACACCATACAAATCACACAACACCAGAAGAAAAGAAATCTACGATCGAATCGAGAAATTTGCTCCATCTTAACGAAAACTGTCCAGTCTCTATTAAAACGAGTCACCCGGTGTATTACTCGGGACCAAAACGATCTTTCCGTATCCTCTGTTCCTCCAATTCTTCGTCGACTGTAAAGAAACCACGAACTTGCCTCGTTTCTCATCCCCGGCCGTATTTCTCTCCTCTTTCCATCCGAATATACGGTTCACAGTGTTCTGGATGTCCCTGTACGTCCATTTTCTCCGACGTTTCCTCAGCATGCGAATTCTGGCCGCAAGAAGACGACGTTTCCGCCCGAGTCTTCTTCGTCTTCGTCAAGTTCGTCGATCCACAAGATGCTCGGGGCGAGGCCTGCTGGAACACTTCGAACAACAACGAAAGGAACGTTCTCCAGTGTCTGCGTGTTTTTTTTTTTGAAATATTTTTTAGTCTCCTTCTTTAGGTTGTTTCTGTCGTTTCTGTGAGTAGTCTGTTTGTTCTTTTTCACAAGGAAGGGTTAGTCTCAAGATTTCTTTTTTTTCTTTTCTTGACTTTTTTTTTTTGCTTTTTGTTTGGTTTTTTTTTTTTTTTTTTTTTTGTTTGCTTTCTGTTTTGTCGACGCGAGAATTCACGAAGGGACGAGCATTCTGTGGCCGGCGATAGTCGGTAGTTCGATTCGTTACACCGGTTTTGTTACTGCAACCAAAAAAATCGTGGATCGTGCTGTTAACGCTGCAAGAACCGTGCTGGGTTAATCGTAGTGACTGTTGGGAAATTTCAACCCTTTCGAGACACTTAGTGCTGTGGTAATGTTTATTTCGACTGGTCTGTCTTTTTCTGCTAAATGCAAATTCAATATTTTAATGTTAATATAATGAAATTTGTTCGGAATTAACTGGGAGAGAATAAAATATTTAACACGGAACACTTTTGACAAATTTATGAGTGTTTTACAACGAAACATTTGCGAATCTGCGATCGTAGTATCGAAAGGGTTAAAGAAAATTAGTCGAAACTGTGCAAATTTTACGGTGTAATATTAGGAAACATTCTGTTAATATAGTTCGACGAGAGTGTTAGCTGAAAGGGGAAAGAAAACTGCAAGAAGTCTTCCTAGGGTAAACAAGAATCACGAAGAAATTTTTAACGAATAAAAATTCGACAGAAAGTGAAGACATTTTTTTTTTGGAAGGAATATACAATAATTACAGGAAGGTTGTTACACAGCATGATAAATTTTACAAAACGAAGAATCGTAGCTACCTTTATTTCCGACAGAATTGCACATTTACAAAATATTCTAACAAGCCTAAATGGAAATTTGTTCGAACAAATTGTTCTATCCCCATTATCAGTCACAGACGAAACAGGTCACCAAAGATAAAAGAGGAAACCAATGAAAAAGAAACTTTCTGAATGTAAAAAAAGCACGTTCGACTGGAAAGTGAGAGAAACATAAAAACTCATCATGTTTCTTAAATAATTCAGTTATATTTATATCTGGTATAAATAATTAAAAATACATGTTCGACTACCGGATCCGCGTTGATAATTACCAGGAAGCTTCCGCGGAGGCGCAATTTCCTGGGGAATTTCTGGAAATTCCCCTAGAAACGTGGATACAAATGTTACATATACAAATTGATTTGTTCTTTTTCCCCCTAGAGAATGTCTTTCGCCTCGATCCTCGTTTTAGGCAGTCTGTGGACGTACGATGCAGAATAATCGCAGAAATATCTTCTAATCGTTTCGACTGACCTTCTTCGAGTCTCCAGCGCCAAGGAACACCAGACCTATAGCACTGGCGTACGCCAATAAAGCGTCCACCGCCAGTTGAGTTTCCAGGAGGATCCTAGTCTCGTTCATCCAGTCCCTGGCGATGGACCTGGGCGCGCCTTTTAGAAGGTTCATGTAGCGAAGGGTCATCTTGAAGTCTCCACGATCGAGCCAATACCTGGAACGAGAGATTAAAGTAGGTTATGTTAGTGTTCGAGGTGGAAATAGCGAAACTAGGGGAAAGTGAGCTGGTTGGTATGCCTGGAGCGTGCGACGGTGGCGCCGCCAACTTGTTTCAACATTTTGTTGCTTTTTGTACTGTGTAGATTTTTTTTTTCAATTTCTTTGCTTTGGGGGATTTTAAGTGCAATTTTTAGGGGTATATTGTATTCAATTGACTCTTTGAATTTTTTAATTTTATTTGCGTAAGTAAATTAAGGGGATAGGTTAGGTTATTTTTAGGTTGCTTTAGGTAATTCTTTGTTTTAAGGAATTTTAAGTGCAATCTTCAAATACATATTGTATTCAATTTTGACTCGCTGAATTTTTGAACTTTATTTGTATAAGCAAATTAAGGGGATAGGTTAGGTTATTTTTAGGTTATGTTAGAGAATTTCGCCAAATATACTTAAAAGTGAAACACCTGGTTCTCTTGACTGATGTGAGTTACAGAATTAACAAAAATTCAAAGAGAACTGCAATAGAACTAGATTTTAAAATTGAAATTTCATGTAAGAGTTCAATCTTCAAATTTGGGACTACAAGAAATGGCGAGTGATAATAAATACTCCTTAAACTAA
>NW_017100510.1:642920-643697 GCF_001263275.1 Habropoda laboriosa | reverse complement strand
AATATAAACAAATCTTAATTTTTTTCGTAATTTTTTCCCATTTTTAGTTAACCTAATAAATTCCTCCCTGTATTTTCCATATTTAGCAATCGCTAAATCCCAGTACACCAGTTCGCCATTCATTCTCACGGTTTATCGCTCACTCGTGAAATTTAGCTTTCGTAAAGAAAAAAAAAATAGGAGGGGAAGATAAAGATGATAAAAAGTGGGCAGAAATCGTGGCTGAGTATTCGATAAACTCGAACAGCGGTGCTTTCACGAGGCGATCATCCAAATTACCTGTCGACCCACCAACGAACGAGGCATAAACATAAAAGTGTGCTCGAGGAACGCGCCAGGGTAAAGGGGTTGCAATCGGCTCGAAAAATTTGTACGGGCTATTCGCTGAAATTGGCTAGGTAAAGGGTTAAGCTTGAACGTTCGATAGGTTTATTTTACTACACACACACCCCTGTACTCCGTGTTCGACATCTTTACTCGAGACTCTTATACGTGTAGTTTCACTTTCGAAAAGTGTATTTCTCTTTGTTGGCGATAAAAGTGTACAAAGTAGTGCACAGAATGAAATATAACATTTCGAATTGTAAAAGTAAAGTTTCTTCGGTAGAACGAGAATGTTGTACTTCAATTGTGTTTAGTGTGTAAATAATTTTTAAAATTTTTAATAGATTTTCGTTCGCTTCTAAGATTCCGGAAAGAAATATTCTCCAAATAGTAGCAATTCTTTCTGAATTATCCAAAGCACAGAGAAATTTATTCAATTTTCCATGATCCTGG
>NW_017100510.1:641802-642872 GCF_001263275.1 Habropoda laboriosa | reverse complement strand
TGATCCTGGAAAAGAGATATTCTCCAAATAATAATAATTTTGATCTTAATATTTTTGTAAATTTTCTAAGGCACAGAAAAATTTAATCAATCTTCCATGATCCTGGCAAAAAATATTCTCCAAATAATAGTAACAATTTTTATCTCAATATTTTTCTAAATTTTCCAAAACACATTTACTCGATCCTCTTCCATTCGCTTCTACGATTCTGCTATAACAATTTCAATCTGAATATCATTACCTAATAAACTTCCTGAATTTTCCAAAGCACGAAGAAATTCAATTACAACAAAACACAACCACAACAATCCTAAAGAAACTTCCCTTAAACCCCCAATTACCCCCAAAAAACCATAAATTCCCATTATTCACCCAATTTCCACCGTTAGATTTACCACAACCATCTGTCAACCACCCTCTAAATCACCCTGCCAAGAACATTGACGCCATTTTCACGGCTATTCGACCCCTTTATCCACAAATTCCTCTCGCACCATCAAAAACAATCCCCTATCCGAGGGAAACTCGCGACAGTTCGGGCAACTATAGGCGGTTACCGACACGTGACGCGTCGTTTTCCCTCGGAACGCGCCCTAAGTATGAACCGGATCGCTCTTAGGCGAGCTAGAAACTTTTTCCACGAGCCTGAAGCCGTTTCCAAAAGGGGTGGGAGAGGTTAATGTAACGGCCGTGTCGTCGATCGTTTTCGACCGAAGTTCTCGCGAAACCGTATCGATTAATTGCACGCGGCGGCCACCACCGGTGCGAAATTCTCCGGCTGTTTTTGTCGCGGAGCTCGTTAAATAAAAATGGAAGAGGAACGGGTCGAAATTCTTGATTCGCGGGGAATTAATTAACAGTGGTGGGTTCGGTGGAATTTCAATGGATTTGCCGAGTATTGGTACGGTGGCGTGGAGAAAAAGAATGGAAGACGGTTGTTTTATTGTGGCTCGTGTTAATTAAGACGGAAGTCGGGGTTGTTTTATCGATGGAATTTATTCGATGAATTGGATCTTTGTGACGGAGAGAAATAATCGTCGTGGGAATTGTTTGAATATTATTTTTGGCGG
>NW_017100510.1:631239-639506 GCF_001263275.1 Habropoda laboriosa | reverse complement strand
TGGTTTCCTTTTTTTTTTTTTTTTTTTTTTTGAAAGTAATAATAAATAAATAAATGATCGTATTTGAAAAGAATCTCCAGAAAATTAGTTTTCTCATGTTATTGCAAACAGGCAAATTTGAAAAATAATAAAACCAATGATTTCTTTTGTAAAACTTTATAATTTGAGGTGGTAAGTGTTAAAGAGAATTTTCAGTATCTATTTGTTACCATAAAAAATGCAATAATGCAATTTTAAGTATTATACAATTCCACGGACACTTTCTATATTTGCATAATAGTTTAATAAATTCCATACAAATGAAGGAATTATTCCAAGGGAGAGGAACCGTTGATAATACAGCAACGTTAATTCATGCAACTTTTAAATAACCCGATAGAAACCGAAGCGCGAGTTTCAATGCGAAATTTGAAAGTATAAAATGGAACGGAATCTAGTTCTATGCTTTTAAAATGCCGCCTCAATTGACGAACGTCGTTCAATGGGTACGCTTTGTAAACGCGCAACCTTCTCAGAGATCCATGTTCACCGAACACGGATCAAAGAAGTTTCAATCTCGTTCGTCGAGTGCAACGGTATATAAAAGAGAGATTTCTTTCTTTCCACTTTTTTTTTTTATTATATATGCCTCTATATCGAGGGAAATAGAGAAAGAGAGAGAGAGAGAGAGAGAGAGAGGGGGGAAAATAAACGAGGGAGAATCGAATCTCGCGGGAGGATGGAAACGTCCGATACCTTAATTAGATTCCACCAGTTAACGACTTAATTAAGCTCGAAGAAAAGGAGAACTCTCTCTCTCGAATGACTAAACAAGAATATTTAGTTTTCTTGAATTAACGTGAATTATTTGCGATCAGATTAAGAAGAGGGAATTGAAGGAAGGAATAATAGCAGCATCGATGGAGAGAAGTATTACACAATATGGCGTAAGTAGACTTTATGGCAATTATAATGTATCGAATTCATTTCGAGACGATGTATTGTTGGATTGTATTTGAATGGACAAATTAATTCGATTAATTAGGAATAATTTTCTAAGAAAAATTAGTGAGCTATGAATTTGTTATAAATTATTAAGTCCTTCTGTTATTCCTTTGGGGACGAAGTATTGTTAGAATATATTTAAATAGAAAAATTAATTCGATTAAAAAAGAATAAAAAAAAAATTAGTTAGCTACGAATTTGTTATAAATTGTTAAATTCTTCTGTTCTAAATCTTCAAAAATATTCGTGGAACTTGTAATTATATTGATGTTGAATTTATAAGCAGCAATGATTTGAGTAAAAATAAAAATTCACTTATTAAATAACACACTTGAGCAACATAATTGAAAAATAATCGCATAAAATATAAGATATAACTAATAAATAAAGTATTAGTTAAATAAAAGCTGAAATAAAGTTCACAAAGTCTAAAACATTAGCAGTACTACTTATTTTCAAGATTTTAAGTAGTACGAGTCAATACTTCACGCGACGCGTCCGACAAAGCGTAAAGCTACACTACTCACAGGAACAACTTTTCCTACAGAATCGATCCAACACCTTTCAAACCTAATTATACCGATAAAATCCCCTCAGATTTCAAACAGTACAACAAAATTCGCCTACTAAATCAAAAAATAGACAATAATTTCCACGAATCGAAGAAATAACGTTACTCAAATTGTACTGTGCGGTGCTCAGGAGTTTGCCCCTAGGGCAAAACAGGGGCAAAAAGGGCACTAAATCTCACGTCACGCAATTTTAAATGATCCGATTCGTCATTATTGTTATCACAATTACTGTGTCATTATGCCCTCCAGGGGCAAACTTTTCAGCTCTGAACAGTACTTTAATTTCCTACAAAATTTGCATCGATTAACTTTGATTAAAGAGAAGCATCTTCTCTCACAGCCATTATATTTCCCTTCTTTTCCTTACGGCCTAGCCCTCGTGAAACGAAGATGGAAAATCACAGTCGAGTCCTTCTCGCCGGAAGTTTCACGCTTCCCGGCGGCTTTACGATACGTCAATTGCGAAAGATAGAGGGAAAACACTAAATCCGGCAAGTTTTAATTAGAATTCTCCGGTTTATAGGCGAGCGAAACGGGAAGATCGCCGGAACTACGAAATGAAACACGGAACCATGACTGCGCTACGTTCTTCAGGGCGAAAATGGAGAAGGAATACAGTGTGCACGTGCATTCCAACGTGAAGAATCCAGCGATAATCGGGCGAAAACGTAAAAGTCAGCTTACAAACGAAACTGCGCTATGAAACGCTTTAATTTATGTCGGAAACACGCGACGGTGACCTGTTTTTCAGAGCTGACGAGGAGGAAGGGAATGTTTTCCGTCCTGCATGTATCGATATATGAAATATTACCAAGTGTGACGTACATTTTTAATTTTTCAAAATAATCAATCTTCAATTTCATTTTTCTTTTCTTCTTTTTTCAAAATCATTTGTCCCTTATTTTTTCCACGTCGATTTTAAATTTGCGAACATAGAATGTTCTAATTTTTTAAATAATCAATCCTCAGTTTCCCCTTACCAATTTTATTCTCTCTCAAAAGTATTAAAAATTTCAAAAAATCTCAAAAATATTAAAAATTTCAGGTAATTTCGAAACTTTCTAAATTTCCAATATCAAATTTTATGCCGTAAGACAGAATTGCTAAAATTTGAGACAAAATTACACCAATTCTGACCCATTTTCAAGTATCACATCTCAATTCTCGATCGATAATTCCACCCTTCAATTCCCGAATCTTAACTCGACTTCCAGCATCAAATTTCCACAATTATTCACATTTCGTCCCTCGAAAACTTTTTCAAGTCCCTTTTTCAAGAAGAAGAATCGCTAGAAAAATTCCAGCGTTCCTCGCCGGACGTTAAACTTTCATTTCCACTGCGCGACGCCACGAACATACGTGATCGACCGCGACCACGTACACATGTAAACGGAACTGATCACGAACGCTCACGTGTGCCATCACCCACGTACACACCGAAAACACGAGAGGTTCGAGAGAAAAAAGAAAAAATATATATATATCCACGTTTATAAGAGCGATGCACAAGGCAAGTAGAAGAAGCGTAAATTTTTCAACCAGAAGCGCAATGTGGCTCGTGTTACTGACTACGTGACGACCGGAAGCCTTCCTTCGATATTAAGCTTTAATATTTGATGGCCACTCCTTTTTATCGACGCCTGCTCGCGTTGAAATGCCGCTGTTTTCTCAGCTGTGTTGCGGTGGCTGGTTTTCATGAGGCATCACTCGATAAGCAGTCCGAGATGCCCTTCTTTCTCAGGTAGTTTTTTGTGGAAACGGAAGTTGAAGGTGGTGGAGAAATGTATTTCCTTTTTTCGTTATTATTTGTTCACTTTGATCAGTGATCGTTTTAAAGTTGTTAACTGTGTTCTGATAATAAATTTTGGAAGTGGTTTCTAGGCTTAATTTGGAGGTTTTTAAGGGACTGTAGAGAATATGTTAAATTTTTAAGCAACTTTGTAAGTGCAAACTTAAAAAAAAAAATTATTGATCATTTTAAGTCCCAAAAAATGGTCTTGTTAAGAAAATTTGGAAATTTCTAAGAGACTATAGAAAATGTGTTAATTCTAAAGCAGCTTTGTAAATGCTAAAATTTTTAAAAGTTCGTTTGAAGAATTTTTGGAAATTAATACTCTTTCGTTAAGAATTTTCTACTTTTTCTGTTGAAAGATTCTTGAATTTCCACCTGTTACCTGCTATCCAAGCACAGAAATCGGTGCAGCCTTCGTAACGACCACTGCACCGGTCAATCACACCGGCTGATTAACCCCAAAACGAAAGTGTAAAGAGTCGGACCACGTACCTAATTGAATTTCGTTCAACTTCATCGCAGCAAAAGTTCTTCTATTCCATCGCACTTTCGCGGCGGCCACTTGAACTTTTCCTAATTTTAATTTCTTCACTGGAATACCTTTGCTGAATTTCCCACAAAATACCGCGAAACTTTAATTCCTACCATTCACGTTGTACGATTCTATTTCAGGAAAATATTCGCCGGACTTTCATTTTAAATCCAGCCGACTTTAATCTCAACCGAAGCAGAAAATTAGGAAGAAATTTAGAAGAAAGATCGTTGAATTCGGTATAAAATTTTTATCGAATAAAAATTCTTAATCAAAAACAACGAAAATTGCATTCATTTTTTTGTCTAGAAATACAATTATTATCCAGTTGAACTTTTTTGTCCACCAATGCACTTTTATCGAGTTACAATTTTTGCTCGAAAGCAACGAAAATTGCATTTTTTTGTCCACGAATAGAATTTTTATCGAATTAAAATTCTTGGTCGAAAGAAAATTGCATTCTTCTTTTTCCGTCCACGAAAAAGTTCGTAAATTCATACTAACGTTTATTCGAGACAATTTTCCCCCGGAGGGAATAAAAAAGGTAAACGACAATCGCGAAGAGTTTTCGTTTTTCCTCGAGTATCCTCTTCCTTCTCGTTTCGAGGGCCCGACGTAGCAACTTCCGTGGGCAAGAAGCGGAAGTCGGGACAAATCCGCAGGAAGCGTTTCGAGATACAAATGTTTTTCATGAAAAACTTAAAGTGCCTTCATGGCGAGCACCGCAACGTCCGTTTTCGTTGCGGATTCCTCGCCTGAAAACCTTTCGTGACTGTGAAACTTCCTTTGAATCTCGTCTCGACCATCGTTCTACACGATTTTATCGTGTAAACAGCAAATCGTACGTGGGATAATAATCCAACGGTCGTATTCTTGAACTTTTCAACTCTTTACCTCGCGATTTTTTTTATAGCCACGTACACTGTCGCTCGTAAATGTTGGGACACGTTTTATATTCGTAAAAAATGTATTACACGACTTAAATTACATTGGAGGATAGTAAGTGTTGTAATTTTTATTTAAAATTACAGTTTGAAGCTGTTTCTAAGTAGTACAGATCAGTTATATACGAAACAGGTGTGGCGTCTGACCAAGCACGGGGCTGTACTACTTACAGGAACAGTTTTTAAGAGTAAATTGAAATGAAGACATAAAAATCAAGATTAAAACAGTCATATTGTGACATGATTGCAAGAAAATTGCATCAAAATGTGAAACACTGTGCGGTATTGATTTGAAAGCAACTTTTTAAGTAGTACAATCAATAATACGGTCGACATGTAATGTCAGAGGAACCACGAAGCTGTACTACTCACAAGAACAAGTTTGTTGGAGAAATTCTTTGGAATAAAGTTTAGAAAAACTAAAAAGCTTAAAAAATTCAATAGAAATCAGTTAGAAAAATGAGATATTCCATTTCTCTTCACATTTAAAACACTTTACGCAGTTACACCGAATTTATTCGAGATTATTTTTATTCTACTAAACTTCATATCCCCAAAAACATGATTTAGACACTTTTCTACTGTTTCAAACCCACTTCACTTGCAACTTACTTAAAATACATAGGTACGACAGTGAAAGCAAAAGATCCAACATAATTCGAATCAGTTTAATCAAGATTCTGCATAATGAATCGGCCAGTTTCACGTTGATCCGTCAGACAAATGCCAGATCACGAAGAGAATCGTCTAATTCGTAGGGAAACGTGCTCGTTCACGTTGTTCATATCTACGATCTATCGTAGGAGAAACGAGAGGAGAGCCCGCGAATATCATCGAACGAACGACTCTCTGACCGCTGGCAGTCTGCACCTGACAGATATTACAGGTGTTCTCGTCTTGTTCCGAGATATTGCACGTTGCTTCGAGTCCCGCGAGTACAATTTACGAGGTCAGCGGAACGTGGCACACGAAAACTGTTGGCTCCACTTACGTGGAGCACGATAAAAGAGCGATCTAATTGGCCAGTCGATAAATTTCACTGAGCTCTTCGAGACGCTGGCGACGATTTAACGATCTTCGGTATAGGTTTTCGGCTTATGAGAGAGGAAGTGGATAGGATGATTGCTAATGGCAAATTGTAAATGCGTCAAATTGCTAATATGTTAAATATGGTAAAGTGGAAATATGTTAAATATGTTAAATTGCAAATATATTAAATATGATAAATTCATAGGGACCCAACGAGAATCGAACCCGGGACCTTCGGCTTACCAAGCCGAGGCTTTACGCGCTACGCCAACCACTCCCTCTCTATTCTCCCGTGCTGATTTCCTATTTTTTGGGTATGGAGGCCCCGATATGTTAAATATTTTAAATTCCAAATATATTAAATATGAAAAATTCTAAACTGCAAATACGTTAAATATCTCAAATTCCAAATATATGAAATATATTAAATTGCAAATCGCAAACACGTTAAATCTCTTAAATTCCAAATATATGAAATATATTACATTGCAAATCGCAAACACGTGAAAGTGAAAATATTTCAAAATATCAAAAATTTTTAAAAATCTTTTTTCAATAATGCCTGCAAGGCAAGTTAAATCCTTTATTTTTCACCCAGGTTAAACGAAGTGGCGTTTAAATTCATCGAAATAATAAGGCATTTCGAACAAATGAATAGAGAAATTGATGAACGGCAGTGTATGTTATAAATTTAGGGTTGCAATGGATTACCCTCAGAAGAGGACTTCCGGATTTTCCAAGGGTTAAACGATCGGTATAGAGGCGAGCTAGAGGAGGAGCTGTTATGTCAAGTAGAAAAGCTCGTTAAACGGGTCCGCGATTCTTCTTAATTGGGTTCATCGACGGCCCCATTATGATCCTAAGTATGAGACATTGCCAGGCCGCGCGGCGGCCCATGATTTATGACCCCATTGTTTGCAAGAGTCTAGCCGAGAAATTGGCGTTATCGGGCTTCGTGGCCGTGTCCCTTTCTAGGGAAAACGATCTTATAATTCACCGGAATATTTACGCGGAAATTAATCGAGCAAAATTCCCGGAAATTAATTTTTCCAATTTACACGTTCAACTGCAGCGAACATTTGTTTCTATCCCCGGGGGAAGATATATGAAGCCAACGTGTGGACACTTTTTTTGTTTCTGAAGAATGTTGGATTGTAAAATATTCGAGGTGTGAATAGGAGGTGAAATATTAAAAAATGGTATATTCTACTGGAACTTTTTGATAATTCGATTTGCTCGCGAATGTACGAACTCTGGTTAAATAGAACGGATAACCTATTTTTTTCGAATGAAAAATGGAAATAAAGAATAATCGAAGTGGAATGTGGAATGAAACGATATAATTAAAAAATGTATAAACTTTCGAGGTTCGTTTTACTCAAAATAACACTCATCGTCCTTTTTCCCCTGTACTCTGCATTTCTGATATAAAAAAAATGAAAACATAGTGGATAATTTACGAAAATGTAGAAACTTACAAAATTCACTTTACTCAAAACAACACACTCATCTTTTTTCCTTGTATTTTTTATTTCTGATAGAGAAAAAAAATGAAGATGTACTGAATAATTTACTCGTCACATAATTTCCTAATAAGAAAATGTAGAAACTTCCAAAGATCGTTTTACTCAAAATAACACTCGATTCTTTTCCCCCTGTAGTCTTCATTTCGGACAGAAGAAAAAAGAAAATATAGCGAATGATTCATCACACAATCACCCAACAAAAACAAAAAAAGAACCAGTTCAATTGCAATCAATTTGAAATGAACAAAATACACCCACAAAAAGAAATTCGACAATTTTCTCAAACTTGAAGGAAATGATCTCCGAGAAGGTTAATTACTCCCAGAATTTCCTGGATTCGAGCAGTTTTCCGTCGTGCAAATTCCACGAATTTGTATCCTCGAACGGGCTGCGCGCAGTGACTACTCGCGTATTTACACGGGCATATTTTCCTCCTCCTCCCTCTGCCACTATTTTGAGCCCACTCCGGGCGGCAACGTATGTACTCGCGGAGAGGTAGTAGTGGCCGTTGGTGCGACACGAATTCACGCAGTTCCTTTCTCATCGTTCGCTGAAACGGCTCGCGTATCTACGATATGCATATTTTGCGGCCACGTTTTATCCGTCCACTTCTTTATGCATGCTGTACTTTTTCGGCGCAATACGCGCACCGTAAATTCACTGCCCCGGCAAACCTCCGTATTTCAGCTTGGCCGGATGTACTTCCATTTTTTAATACCTCCCCACCCTCATCTGCACGCGCAATGATTTTTTTCGCGTGGTCCTCTTGCGCTAGTTTTTCACTTTCTAATTTATTTACTCGCTGCTTGGGAGGGTTCTATGGTGGTTCCATCGTTAGAATTTTAGAATAAATTTTTTTCTTTTTTGGTTATTTTGAGTAGAAAAGGT
>NW_017100510.1:622985-630625 GCF_001263275.1 Habropoda laboriosa | reverse complement strand
TTTTGTAAAATATTGTGGGAAAATTTATCTAATATTTAGAAATAGAAATTCACTTTTTCTTTGTTGATGAGGTAGATTCAGAAAAGAGGCTATTTTGAGTGGAAAATGTTTGAAATTTTGAAAATTTAGAGTGGTACGTTTTACAAAGTATCGTGGAGAAACTTATGTAAAAATGTGTGTAAAATTAATAGCAAACGTGTGAGGTTTAACTGCAGAATGTTAAAAATTCAACCTTCACAAATTATGGGTTTTCTAAGATTTTACAAACATTTCATTCATTTCAGAAATTTCTACAAATAAAACTACAAACATCGTTATTCAATAAAATTGAAAAGCAGGTGTCAGAACCTAAATTGTTTCTATACAAATGTTCAAATAAAATTCATCTAAAATCTTATGAAATATAATTTACAAAAAAGTATTTTCTCAAACGTTTCCTCCTTCGCAAATTGTCTCGGAGATAGAATTCACGGTGCGTTAAAATGTCTCCTACTTAACATAATGACTATGCATTTCCAAAATTCACGAACAATAAAAGAACGAACAAATGTAAACTAACATTACCATGTAAATATTCTGCGAACAATTTTTCTTCGCTTCGAAAAAACTACGAAAAATGCCGAGGCTACGTCGCGAGGTTATCTTTCGCTTCACGTTTCACCGTTACTTACGACTTACAGCGTTTCGACGCTGATAAGTTAAAAATTATCTCGAGAAAGCGGCCGTCGCTTGAATACCGGCGTATCGTTACACCGGCTCTAATTTACTCTCCCCTTTTACATGCAGTTAATGTTGCAACGCGGTGTGACGTTGCAAAAGAGCCTTAATGCTGATATCGTGACCAAGGCGGATTCGTCGCGCGGCAAAAAACCGCTCGTACAAAGAGATAACGCTTCGACTATTTGGAAATGAACGAATTCCGGGAAAAGCGGCGGTAGATTCGTGGCGCAATTAATGTGAAACGACTAGAGTTTTTCAAAAAGCGTCACTTTTTAGTGGTGAAATTGGTGAGAAGGAAAATTTCTTAATTTTCTCATTTCTAGATTTTATTACGTTTAGAAATTTCTTAATTTCGAATATTACAAAGAAAGAATTCGTTGATCTCTGAATATTTTAGAAATTTTTTAACCCCAAATTTACTTTATGAGTAACTTTTTTAAAATCGAATTTAGGGAAATTTAAAAGTTCAAAAAATTCCACTCAAATCAATCGTAAAATCAAATTAGGTAACTGTTACATTTAAATTCAAGCTCAAGTTGAAGTTAAAATGCAAATTCATTATACATCTCTTCTTTCATCTTGACCATAATTTATGCCACGTGTGACTCGTTAGAAAAAGGGTTTAAAAATTTTTCGTAATGCATTTTGCATAATTTTCAAAGTTTCTTTTTCCTTCTGACACTGAAATCTCGTTTTCAAATGGTCACACACGCTGAAATTATTCAAAAATACAATTACACAAAAATACAGTACAACACAGTGTAAACGTAATCTCTAAGTAGTACAGATCAGTCATATACGCAAGTTGCGCCTGACCATGCATACGTCTATACTACTTACAGAAGCAGTTTTAACATTAAATTAAAATTATAAGGTAAGAAATTAAATCCTCCTCGTTTATCTGTCATCCAAGCAAACTAAAAATTACATTCGCTAAATTAAATTAAAGTAAATTTTATTCAGAAAAAAAATGGAATAATAAAACGAGTGTACCTGTGACAAAGAAAAGAAATACAACGAATAGAGACAGAGCGAAAGGTAGTTTGCATTCAGTCATCGATTGCCACATTTCAACAAAGCCAGGAACGTGTCGGCGAACAAAGAACGAACGACAATACCATCATCAAATCCCGCGGCGAGCCGTAAGAAACAACAAGCAACAACAACAACGGCGTGTCGTCGATAAACGAGGCGGCGTGAAGTCGAACACCAGCCGGAAAATTAAAATCCTCTTATGGCCTGTGCTCCTCGTTCCCTAATATACCACTTGCACTCTCCCTAATTAACAGAACGCGACCCCCTTTTTGCCAATCACATTCGACACGCATCGTGAACGACGCGTTCTCTGATCATGTTTGTGCGGTATGATTGATAATAGAGACGCGTGCATAAGTAATGAGATAAATTAATCGGCGACTCGAAAGGAGAGTGTTTGCCGATCGATCTGAACGGTGACTGTTGTATCGTTGATGCGTTAACTTGCGAAGTATGGCCGGAATGAAATTCTACGATTTTTGATTAAAATGACAAATTTTTGAAATATTCATCTTAAGTGGAAAATAGACGTTTCCAAGTATTACAAATTTCCGATAGTCAATTGACTATTACATCACCGATGCATTAACTGCAAAGTATCCCGAAATTAAATTCTAAAATATTTGCTGCGTGATTAATGATTAAAATGATCAAATATTCACCTGAATTAAAAAATATGTATTTCAAAGTATTATAAATTTCAGAGAGTCAATTAGAAATCAAGTATGAGATACTGAGCAGTGAGAAGATACAATCTGAGTACTGGCTATTACCATCGTTCATGCATTAATTGCAAAGGATCCCCAAATTAATTTTTTTTAATTTCTTTCATGTAGGCACCAGATCCCCTAAAGATTAAAATTACCAAATATTCGTCTCAATAAAAAAGCACACAGTCCAAAGTATCGTAAATTTCAGAAATGAGACCCTGAACAGTGACGGGATAAATTTGAGTACTGATTAACAAAATACCCCGAAATTAAATTCCAAAAATTTTTTCATGTGCCTACGAAAGCCATTAATGATTGAAATTACGAAATATTCGTCTCGATAAAAAAAAAAAACACTCAGTCGAAATTACCACAAATTTCAGAAATCCACTTAAAAATCCACCGAAAGACGCAATATTCCGAAATAGCGAAGACAATCGACAGTAAAATAACACTCACCTAGCTCGGCTAAGTATGTCGTACGTGTTAAGGGACTGCACGTCGATGGGCATGTCCTCGATCTCACCCTGCGAGATAGGATTGGCGTTCTTGATCATCAAGTAGCTCTGGAGATAGCTGAGAATATAGACCGGCAACGCGGCGCCTTCTGCAGGCACCATGGCCAGCCGTCTCGCCACCTCTTCCACCTGAAAAACCCAAGTTTCCACCTCGTAAATTTTTCCCGCCCTTCGAAAAAAAGCATCCCACCCTATAAACTTTACTGTCCGAGGACCAACCAGACACCGTCCCAAAAATTCCTCGAAATAAAGAGAAATTTCCTTCGCGAATTCAATTTTCCCCCTCGATTCCGAACGAAACGCAGATAGAATTCGATAGTAGACAAAAGAGAGAGAGAGAGAGAGAGAGAGAAGTGGAAATGGGAGGAAAGTTAATGGAACATCGAGGAGCTATAAGGAAGCGTCGAGCAAAGTGTGCTGGAAGATTGCTGGGTGACGAAGATTTCTTCGAACTTGTGTGACGTTTGACATTTTTGAAAAGATTGCGAATTTTTTCTTAACCCTTTTACAGTTAAATATCGTAATATTGTTATTTTCAGAGTTTTTGAGACAGTAAAACGAGACAATTCGATGAGAATAAGTGGGCTATACTGGAGATATGAAGATAGGCTGTCCTCGAAATTTTTATGGATGACTATAGAGAATTTTTTAACCCTTTTTTGACTGGTAGATATTGTAATACCGTTATTTTCAGAGTTTTTAAGGCAATAAAATGAGACAATTCGATAAAAGTAAGTAGTTATCTTGGAGATATGAAGATAGGCTGCGCTCGAAATTTTGAAGGGCGACTATAGCGTCAGCTTTAGTAAGGAAAGGGTTAAATTGGTCAACGTGAACTTACCTTGATGAACCTCGCGCGAAGGACATCCTCTGGGAACACTCCACGCTTCGCGGCCTCTTGCGGAATGCCTTTAATTGCTGCTTGCACCAGAGCATCCTCCTTGGCTGGAAAAACAAGTGGAAGAAGGAAATTAACGAATTTTCGTAGAAGTTTTCATAGATAACTGGGTTAAGTGTTACAAAATCTATTTTCTTCTGCATAAATTGACAGTACAGTATCTGAAAAATATGGTTCTATCAAATTTCGCTAAGTCCAAAATTTTAAATATCATTTCTAAATATTATAAATATAAAAAAATTTCTGAGCAGTTTTCGAGTTATAATTCTTACTTTTTTTGTGTTCAATAGTGCTTCATTTAAATAAAAATCTAAATTGACACTCCCAAAACAGGCTAATTTCCACCAACCCCGATTCACATTTCATGGAAAAAGCGTCGATCCGAAATATTCAAATACCAATTTAAATTTCACTCCAAAATTCTACTTTAAATTTCGCATATTCAAACATTCCATTCAATTCCCTCCTAAAACATCCACAAAAAAACAAAAAAAAGTAATCCAACCATAAACACCCTAAAAACAATAATTACGCCAAAAAAATTGCCTCTAACTAACCCAGCAAAGTTTGTACATTGAAATGAAATTGTAACAAAAAAAAAAAAAAAAAAAGAAAAAAAATACACAAATTTAACCGCATTTCTTCTTCGACGCATTCTCAAAGTTGAAAGGGGAAATAAAGCCAGTTTATTTCCATAATTAACAGTAAAATGGCGGGCCCGTTGAAAGAGTGGAAAATTATCGTCGTTATTTTATACCCGACCGAAAATTTCCGCCAGAAAATTGATTAACATCGAGCTACGCTGACACCTCTCCTCCTCCTCCTCTCTCTCTACGCCCCCTCTTTAACAAATTGCATTACACCAGATGCCGTTACTTCGCTGTGGAATACATTACTTTGCAATTTTGCGAAATGCCCGGGCTCGAAAACGTTGATAAATGGCCGGAGAGAGAAACTTCGAGCCTCACTTTTCGAGCTCCGTGCCTAAAATTTATTTCGTTCGGCCGCGATACGTGTGTCCTGTAATATCGCCGTTGCGGTGAACTTCTGTCGCTTCTCCCATTTATTATCCGGAATATTGTAATGAAATTGCCCCGATACTGGAACGAGGGATGGGGGAGGACAACAATCGTTGTTCGACGCTATTTCGTCGAACAATTTAAGCTGGGTTATTTTGCTTTTCCACTGTGGCGAGGAATTTGTTACGTTTTGTGTCGTTAAAAAGTTTCGGGAAAAGAGTCAAAGGCGACGTTGACGAAAAGTTTTCCCCGGGGGAAATGAGGTAATTGGAACGCGGGAAGACGGAATTAAAGGGGACTGTCTTCTGAAAATTTTGGCTTCGAAGAACCTTTAATTTAATTTTATATGTAAATGCGAGTTTTGCTGATTCGCCTTGGTTTGTGATTTCGTAATTTTTGTATTATTTGAAGAGTAGTCTTTGGTCTTCGATTCTTTAAAAATTGAAAATTCTCGCGGAATTTCCAAGTTAAGATTTTCAATACTTCGTGATTTCACAATTTTTCAATTATTTGAATGGTAGTCTCTTTCGATTCTTTAAAAATTGAGAATTCTCTGAATTCCCCCAGAATTTCAAAATTAAAATTTTCGAGCCCTTCCTGAGAAAGAAAATACTTCAATTTCACAATTTTTCAATTATTCAATCGATAATCTTTGACCTCCGATTCTTAAAAAATTGAGAATTCTCTGAATTTCTCCAGAATTTCGAAATTTTCATTTTCGAGCCCTTCCTGAGAAAGAAAATACTTCAATTTCACAATTTTTCAGTTATTCGAACGATAATCTTTAGTCTCCCACTCTCAAAAAATTAAAAATTCTTTCAGAATCCCAAAATAAAAATTTTCAAGCCCCTCCTAAGAAATAAAATACTTTAATTTCACAATTTTTCAGTTATTCGAACGATAATCTTTAGTCTCCTACTCTCAAGAAGTTTTAAATTCCCAAAAATTCCCACTCAATCCCAAAATAAAAATTCTCAACCCATTCCCAAGAAATAAAACACACCCAACATATACAATCCCTTTAAATCACCTAAAAATCACTCCACACAAACACCAACGAACCCAGAAACGCGACTCGAATCAACAAATCGATCGGCTTTTTACCAAAAGCCAGTCAGTTATTTAAATCGGTTAATGAGCTTTCGCGACGAATATTCATTGCGTGTTTCGCGTAACACGTAACCGTTTAAATTTACTCGTTGTGTTACAAACGCGAAACACGAAACAAAAAAAAAAAACAACAATATACCGTCGTAAATCTGTTCGAGCGTGCAACGATAAGACACGTTACGAAAAAACCAAGCGAAAAGAACATATAAAAATACAAATAAAAACGATAGGAGAATATTTTCGTGAACGATGATCAATTTACATCCGAGGTGAATTTTAAAATAATATCGACGATAATAATTGCTGGTTAATTGCTGGTGATAACGAGTGGAAAATACCGGGGATCAGAGGTTCCAAGCGGTTTCACGGTAATTTTAACGCGTTATTATTTCGCGTGGACGCTTAATGGTTGTATAAATCTACGATGTCGAGGGAACGAGGCCGGTTTGAATATCTGGTAATTCGCGGGGCTGGCGATATATCGCGATTAATTTACGACCTGCTCGTTGATTTCCGCGTGTTGTAATAGAAATCTTCCACTTTTAAGAAACGTTCGATTAAGGAGGAATTGTAGATGGAGTTGCTCGACTCTTGGTATGTTTTAATTGCTCGAATAATTTCGAATAGTTGAGTTTCTGATTTTTAACATCTATTTGAATAAAATTATTCTGGATCTCTTAAAACTTCAAGGAAATAAATAATGGAATAATAAAGAAATTTTTTAGGGAAATATTTCCCTTCATTTTTCCCTACTGGGTAATTTAAACATTGCAAATTTCAGAGTAATTAAGTTCGAAGAGGTTACAAATCTAGAATTCAAAATTTAACTTTGAAAAAATCTAGAGTTAAAAATTTCAAAGACTGTCTAAATTCCCAAAAGTTCAATTTGTTTACTATTCTAGCGTGAATAATTATTTAAAATTGAAATACTATTAAATATTTAAAAATATCAAAAATAAGATAAATACTAAATATTTAAAAATACTGAAAATAAAGTAAACGTTAAATACTTCAAAATGTTGAAAAATAAGTGGTACATTAAATTTTCCTAGATTCCTTCACTGGGCCGATTTTCATAATCGCGCAAGTACTAAGTAAAGCAAAATTTCAACCGCCCATTATGCACAGATGAATTTTCCACTCGGAGTGAAATAAATCCCACGTGAAACAGCAGGAAAAGAGAAACACAGGGAGGCATCGAAGCGGAGGAACGCGATAAACGGTCTGTCGAACGCTTCGCGAGCGGTTTTCGCGATTAACCGGCCACGGGGTTGCATAATTAATGCATCAGACACGCGAACACGCGGCTTGAAATGCCAAGCGAAGCGTTTGGTGCGCCATTCATCGACGATTAAGTCGTAAATCTTCTCCCTTTTGTCACGAAATTAAAACGATTCCAGTTGCGATTTTTCAACGGCCGAGTAATAACAGGGACCCCGCGACACGATTAAACGCGGGGCAAAATATAATCGTCGTTGGACGAGGAATATTAATTCGAACGACCCACGCTTTATAATGTTATTTCTTCGCTAAGGTTTTTCCTTCGTTAGGCGGGGAAGAATTATTGGAAGTGTGCTCGAGGCTCGTATTGCTGTTGCTTTTGTGTGTCCGCGGAAATTGAGGGCATAAA
>NW_017100510.1:613240-622903 GCF_001263275.1 Habropoda laboriosa | reverse complement strand
CCAATTTGTATTTTAATTTTGTTGATTGAAATCTTGCATTGTGAATCTACTATTATTTCTTTTTTAATTATTCGTACGTTCGTGGGTTAATTGGCGAGATGACATTGAGATATTGAATTGAAACGTGGAATAAAAATTTAATTTTTATAAATACTGAATAGGAGTAAATATCCATGTTAATTTCACAATTATACCACGTTAATATCTATTCTGAATCTCTTAAAAGTGTACTGAGTCCTTATTTAACATAAAATTTCTCTAATCCAAATTTTCCCCAATTTTCCTCCCTCAGAAAAATAATAATTCGTACAAATTAGTCTAAATTTCTAAATTTAGAAATTTTTCTAAATCTATCAAAAGTATACTAAGCTATTATTCGACACAAAATTTCTCTAATCCAAATTTTCCTCAATTTTCCTCCCTCAGAAAAATAATAATTCGTACAAATTAGTCTAAATTTCTAAATTTAGAAATTTTTCTAAATCTATCTTATTGTTATCATTTTTCTAAATCTATCAAAAGTATACTGAGCTATTATTCGACACAAAATTTCTCTAATCCAAATTTTCCCCAATTTTCCTCTCTCAGAAAAATAACAATTCGTCCAAATCAGTCTAAATTTCTAAACTAAGAAATTTTTCTAAATCTATCAAAAGTATGCCAAGCCATCGTTCAACATAAAATTCCTCTGATCCAAATTTTCCCCATTTTCCCTTCATCGGAAGAACAATAATTCATCGAAATTCGTTCTTTATTTTCATCTGGTATCCATTTGATCCCCGACTCAAGGGAATTCCACTATCGATACTGTTTTAATCCGCTTGAAGACTGGCATTACGTCGCGACTAGAGTGAAACGAGATTACCGCGCGCGAAATGCAGCGATATTAATATATACACATATCGGTTAATGGTAATCCACGACAGGTTCCGCGTGCCAGCTTCCTCGATCGCGCATATAAAATATATCTCGCATGAATGCCAACTGTACACAGTCATCTACCGCGTGTAATTAAAGCCTTTGTGCGAGCTGCTTTTTTGTGAAGAGATAAGAACCAAGAGAATATTGAATTTTCTATCTCCTTTTTTTCTCTCTCTATGTCCTCCGCGGAGAAATCGCGTAGCCTTAATGGACAGATGTTATCGAGTTTTTAATTAGTTTTCTGCTATTCCTCGTAAAAGGGAAACTTCATACTTTTGTTCGCTATTTCAATCTTTCGTCAAATTGTTCCTCCGCTAATTTTAGAAATATCATAGTAGAATGACGTGATTCGGAAAATTTTCATATTCTGCTAATATTGAGCACAGAATAAATAAAGAGAAATTTTTATTGTAATTTTAAGTTTTTAAGAATTTTTGTTGCTTTGATGTATTTGACTTTGGAAGATAAATGTTAATTTTGTGAAGATGACTTTTGCGAGAGTTCGAAGGGTTAAATGTCAGTGGAGCTGGTTAAAGAAGTTCGAAGGAAAGAAGGAGAATTACTTACGAGCTGCCTTGGTAACGGCCTTAATTTCCGGCTCCAGGGGCCTGATGACTTCCTCTATGGGAGCACCTGATGGCGCTGACTTAACAGCTCTGGCCAAAGCCTGACAAGCTGACCAGAGAATTTGAGCATTGGATGCGCCTCTTTCCTCCTCCATGCGAGCTGGAACAGAAATTGACCGAAAAATTGTTAGAAAAACGAGGCCAAGAGATGTACGAGACTAAAATTTCTCATTTGTTACTACAGGCATATATATATTTCTAAATGACATAATTATTCTCTTCTCTCAAAAAACAAGAGCAGAGAAAGAGGGAAGAAGAGAAGGAGAAAATAGGGTCAGAAGAAAGGAGAGGAAAGAAAGGAGAAAGCGGGAGGAAGAAAAATAGAGACGAAGAAAAGGAGAGAAGGAGGAAAGAAAAGAGAAAGGGGCAAAAAAAGAGAGATGAAGAAAGAGAGAGAAAGTGAGAGAAAAAAGAAGAGAAAGTAGGAGAAAAAAGGGGAACAGGGGGAGAAAAAGAGAAATGAAGAAAAAGATAAAGGAAGAAAGTGGAAGAAAGAAATGGGAGAAAGTGGGAGAAAAAAGGAAGAGAAAGTGGGACAAAAAGGGAGAATGGAGGGAGGGAAAAAAAGAAAGGGAGAAAGTCCGAGAAAAATGGGAGAAAAAAGGGGGAGAGTGTGAAGAAAAGAGAAAAGCTGAGAGTTGGGGATGAAGACGAAGAACAGGGAAAGGGAGGGGAAACACTGCGCTATCGCGTTGTCCGCTTCTTATCACCGGCTTCCTCGCCGTTGGTAAAGATCAGAGGATCGCTTTTGGTTTTATCGTTAAATAATGGAGCGTCAAAGGAGAGCTTGGCTCTGTCGAGCGGGAAGAGAGAGAGAGAGAGAGACAGGGCGGCGAATATGGAGGAAACATCGAAAGAGTTTATGGACTCTTCGCTACGGCCGCTGAAAGCGGCAGACGGACGTGCAGGATATATCGTTTGAAGAGGCCCGGGGAAAACGGAAATTTCAGCTGGAAAGCGACTGATTCGATGTACCTTTTAACGGACCAGGGGGCTTTTTAGTCGACAGCCTTTCAAACGTATAATATCCTCTGAAGTATAATGTCTTCCGATGTTACGCGCCTGAGACAAGGAAGACTCGAGAATACACGCGACGAGTATGGAGAATTTCATTTCTCCGAGAACGGACCAAGAATTTTATTGGTTACGAAGTTTCGTCGTTTCGCGAAGTATCATAGCGTACGATGATTTTTCATTTCTTTGCAAATTTATCCAGTGTTAATAAACGAAAGTACGAACGCAGAACACAATTTTTCCAATTAATTTAGGATTTAATTGTTCGTCGAAATAATTCTAGCGTTATTTGATTTTCTACAATTTTAATACATTTTACACCGTTTTATAGAAGATAACTACGTGTATTATTAGAGACGACCGCGCGATAAACTACTTCTGCTCCAAATACTAGCTGGTTTCTATTTTTACTTGGAAAAACTGCGTCGAATAAAGGTTAGAATATAGCATAATCGATACCGTCAAACTACGGTGCATTATCCATTTTCCTATAAAAAATATTCACACGTGCCATCGCCTTACTATCACAAAGGAACAATATTCGCTATCTGCTCATAAAAGATCTATGAAAACTGTCAAACTGATCAAAGATAAACTCTTTAACGTCGGCGTAACCATCGCAGTCGATCAATAATTTCACAATTTTATAATACAGGGCGTTGCAAAAAGTGACTTCTTCAGAAAAATAGATCACCATTATTGTCACCACATTCCTAAATTCTCTTTCTCTTTTACAAAGAAAAAATAAATAAACATAAGTCTTAATGTTCTTCTTCTTTGTCAACTTGTGGAACTTAATCGTGGAAGAATCGAAAAGAAATAAATATCAACGTCCTTTTCTTTCGTCACCTTGTGGGACTTAATCATGGAAAAATCCTGAAAAAAAAATCGAAACAAAGAAAACTAAAGAAAGAAAGAAAACAAAGTAGCATACTCTCAAATATAAATTGCAAGGATAAAGCGACAATCACCGAATCGTAATACATTCCAACACCGCAAAGAACATCCCTCTCCACGCATAATTCACTCATGCACCACATCACGAGCTCTAAATCGAGTTCTCGAGGTTATCGGCAACGATACGATCATCGCTATAAAGCGTAGAGCGGAAGGAAACGACACGGCACGCCCTCATCCGGTGGTTTTGACGCCGCCCGGAAAAATAAGGAAAGCAACCAACTCATAAATCAGACGAGCAGTAGGCAGGAATCGAACCGAGATAAATAACGAAGTAAGTTCGACAACTTCGTGCCCTCCTTCCTCTCTCTCTCTCTCTCTCTCGATACAGAACACCAACCAACAGTCGCCATGTCTACCAACCTTTTCCCCCATTTTCCACCCGAATTTCCATTACTCCTTCCTTGCTTTCTTAGCAAATTCGTGAAAATCGCTATGCCCCCGTAATTAAATATTCCCGAAAGTAACTGGAAAGTAACTTTCTCGCTTTTGCCTTCGAGAAACTTTCATCCCTCGGTGAAGTTTTCACTTCGAAGAATCGGTGGATTTAAAATCGACGAACAGGTTTTGGTCAATCGAGATAATTCGAGCGAGGCCATGAGTAATTAATTTAGCCCGGCTGATTGCTGGTTTAATTACTGCGTTTCACGATTGATACGTTCAAGCTCCACTTATGAAACTCGTTAGGGATGTGTTTGGATGACACTTGGACACATTCGAATCCAGCTGGTGTGTATGTTCGTTCGAATTATCGATTTTACCATCGAAGATGAGATTCGTTTAATTTACTCTGCGTGCGATTTTCTGTAACAATATTGCGGATACATCTGTTGCGTGTAATTAGATTTTATTGGTAGATCGTAGGATCGAACCTTTTATCGGTTAGAAGTGTTATGCGTGTGTTGTTCTACTTCGTGGATACAAATCGAGCAGTTGTTGACTTCGAAATTGAAGTGGAAAACATCCCCCGTTCGTTTGCTCCGGGGGAGGAAAAAGAATCTATCGGTGAGGCAAAGGAAGAAGAAGCTTCTCTGACTGAAACCATCGATCAATGACCAAAATCGTATTTTATTCTTGACGTACCAGCAAGCGAAATTGATTACACGTGGAATCCGGTATGGAATTGTGTGTGTGACACACAATAGCGGGGGGAAAATGTGACGGAAATAAATATATTACGGGAGAAAGAAAAATGCGGAAGGTATTAGAAGAATGCTAAAAATTACGGGGGAAGAGGAGAATCGTGGGAAATGATTTATTTTCGAAATAATATTTTGGAAAATTCTACATCGTGCTCGAAGACAATAACAGTTTTGCAGAAATGACACGATTCTTGGGAAATAATTCGTCGAGTTGACAGAGGATGAAATTGTGAAAAATGGGAAATTGTGACGAAAGAAGAATTTGCTGCCGGTAGAATGATTC
This sequence comes from Habropoda laboriosa, assembly GCF_001263275.1. NCBI lineage: Eukaryota > Metazoa > Arthropoda > Insecta > Hymenoptera > Apidae > Habropoda > Habropoda laboriosa. Next base: position 617,960 of record NW_017100510.1, on the reverse strand, counting down.
ATCGGAGACACTTCGTTAACGCGAAATGAAATTTGGGTAAATTCGAAATGGCAATACTTCGGAAAACGTGAAATAGTCCTTTGAAAACAACTATTTCGTATTCGAAAGCCCCCAGAAAATCTAAAATCGAGGCAAAAGAAAAATTTCACAGCGCCAAATTTCAAAACGATATTTTCGAAAACTATGAATTTCCTCTGGCACTAAGCAAAATTTCAAAAAATCCAAAATTGAGGCGAAAGAAAACCGTCCACACCCTCCAATCCCGAAACGATAATATTTTCAAAAAACTGAAATTCCACCGACGCAAAGCAAAATTTCAAAAAAATCGAGAATCGTCGCATAGGAAAAATTTCACAGCCCCAAACCTCACAATGATTCCCCTTTTAACACCACCACTATCCCCAGAAAGCGGCGAATAATCGCCGGACGTCAGAACGAATTGAAAATCCCGGCGAGAAAACCGCGATCGATCGTCGAAAAGATCGATGAAGTCTCTCTCCCCCTGGAGAATTCGATCGTCTGAGTATCGGCGTGGAAAAGGCTTGGACAAGGTGGCGAGAAAGAGAGCGAGAGGTGAAGAGGGGAGGGCGAGGGCACTTTGAACGGAACGGGGTTACTTCGTCGAAGTTATCCGGATTGACGCGTATAATAAATCACCGTGGCGAGAGCACTTGATCCAGATAGATCTCGTTTTTCTTGCGACCGACATTAACGACAGGCTTGACCGGTGGAACACCTTGCTGGGTTAGTCGATTTGCAGTTCATCAATTACAAATTGGAACCGCGGTGTGGAGAGGGAGGGGGTGTGTTTGTCGAGCCTCTAATTAAACTTCGATTACCAGAGGGACCAGCCTTGTGGAGCCACGAGGCGACCGGAAGTGAAGGATACTCCTTTGATGTTTCTCAAGAAATACTGCGAGGTAAAGGACTGAGCGTTTCATGATCAAGAATTTATTCATTTTATGGGTGAATCTGTTGAGATACGGATGCAAGTGAAGATAAAATTAGAAATAGTTATGAAATTTCAACTAATTAAGAAGATTGCTGGGTGAATGGTTGGAAGAACGTGTGGAAAATGAATAGGTGTGTGTTATACAAAATAGAATAAAATAAAAGAAGTGACAAATGAATTTGTTTTATTTATAGAAAGTAAGAAATATTTTTTAAAGTCGATTTGTTTATTGATACTTTTGCTAACCAATTGGGTACATTTGTCGTTCACAACCGAATATTTCTAAGCTCCAACCGATCAATTTTCACAATTTATCACACTTCACTAAAATATCACTAAAATTGGAAATATCGAACACTCATTCATCGAAGCTTTCCGAAACCATTCGATATTTACGATCTCTCACGCGAAAAAATTTTTCATCCCACAGTGATTATGCTAATATCGAACTATAAATTCCCCGCACGTTAAATTCGAGAGCTGAGATTGAGACTCAATTAGAATAATTCTCTCCTCAAATTTTCCAACGCGTATAATAGACACACTTTTCGATCTCTCCAATATCATTCGATTCTCGTATATTAACATTAAAGCTAGTTAAACATTAAACGAGCTTCGAACGAACGATAAAAAAAAAAAGGAAAAATGGGGAGGAAAAAAAAACAGCGAACGAACAAGGGAGAGATTTCATCCGTGTCATTTTCGAAAACAATTTGTACGCGGTGGATTGTGTGTGTGTGTGTGTGTGTGAGTGTGTGTAGGGGAGGTGGCAGCGACGCGTAGCGATCTGTGAAATTCGGCCGTCTAATTTAATTTACCCCGTGCAGTTTTTCGATCATCCGTGAACCCTCGAGGGATACGCTGTCGCGTCGCGAAACAACCGCGTGGAACGGTTCGCGCGAACGACGTTGATCCTCTGGCGAACGCTTTAAACAGCCTCGAATAATCGTTCCAACCCTTGTCCAACACCCGACGGAATCTCGTGTAACGTTAGATCGAGGACGATTAAGGGATTTAGTGGCAGAAATCTGCATTAATTTTTTATCATTTTGAAGGCGGTTAACCCTTTAAATTTTAAAACCGAATATTAATTACTAGAATAAAGCAAATTAATAAAATTTATACGTATTTATCAAATTGTTCTCTTCCAAAGTAAGCCTTTGGTTTTCGAAAGTTTCACTGTGAAAGTGTGCTGGACAAGATTCAATGGGATCTCGCCTGACATTAGATCATGATTTACTAAGGGATTTAGTGGTACAAATCTGCAATTTCTCGTAATTTTAAAGGTGATTAACCCTTTCGATTTTAAACCCTAACATTAACTACTACAATAAAGCAAAGTTAATAAATTTCGAAAGATTTATCAATCTTTCCTCTGCAAAAGCAAACTTTCAGTTTTCAAAAGTTTCACTGCAAAAGTATACTGAAATTACTAATCGATCGTATCGAAAAGTGTTCAGAGTGCAAAGGGTTAAATATGAAGTAAAATGTGCAAAAAAACTTCCCAAACTCAGATTACAAAAAAATATCCAAATCGTTCAACGAGAAAAAATAAAAAAAAAGAAATGCAATAATTCTGTCGATCCTTCGATCGTATCAAAAAATCCTCAGTGTGCAAAGGGTTAAATGTAGTACAGTGTGTAACAAAAGTTCCCAAACTCAGATTACAAAAAAATATCCAAATCGTTCAACGAGAAAAAATAAAAAAAAAGAAATGCAATAATTCTGTCGATCCTTCGATCGTATCAAAAAATCCTCAGTGTGCAAAGGGTTAAATGTAGTACAGTGTGTAACAAAAGTTCCCAAACTCAGATTACAAAAAATATCCAAATCATTCAACCAGAAAGAATGAAGAAAAGATGAAGAGAAAATGAAGCAGAAACAATTCTTTGTTAAATGTAGTACAGTGTGTAACAAAAGTTCCCAAACTCAGATTACAAAAAAATATCCAAATCATTCAACCAGAAAGAATGAAGAAAAGATGAAGAGAAAATGAAGCAGAAACAATTCTTTCGATCCTTCCTTCCAAATAATCTTCGTTCTCTTTCAAAGACACCGAAAACGTTCTCATTCGAGAAAGAAAAAAACAACGAAGTGAAAGAACGCGAGTTTTTTCAGACACCCGAGGACGCAAATGCTGACGAGTCGTAAACCCTTCTCGAAGAAATCCAATTTCTCGTCGTCTGTTAGCCGATCGAGGGCAATGGGATCGCGTGTTCCACGTTTTTATTACACCCCCAGCTTCTTATCTGTCCCGTTTCCATCATCCGCAAGCTCGTCCGGCGACGTGTCGACGGCTACAACTTTTACGCGACGTCATTACCCCGACGGAATTAGGCGTGTTTCCACCTAACGCCGGGAAAAATCGAGACGGAACTACGAAAGAACTCAGTGGCCTGTTTAGGGTCCCTTTTATTACGAACTTCACGGTTTTATTGGCGACAGTTTCGCAGTTTACGGGACGCTCCAGCGAAGTTTCATTTCCGTCCACTGGATCGAATTCACTGCGATACTGTTCCCCTTCTTTTTTGTGTCGTAATTGAAATCTCACCGGTGAGAGTTTAGTGAGTTTGTGAGACGATACTTGTGATTTTTCAAAAATTGAATCTGCGCAATTTTTTAATTTCGAAAGTGGAATAAATTATGCATGAAACATGCTTCTTTCCATCTCGTTTGTAATAATTAATTAAGATAGAATGTAAATCGTGGGTTTATCAGACGATATGCATGATTTCTCAGAAATTGAATTTTCCTCTTCGAAAATAGAGGAAATTATGCCAGAAACGTACTTTGTGCGCAGGAATCGAGCGTCGCGCCCGAATCTTCCGAGAAAGTAAGTCAAAATAACCCGAAAACTTGGTCGATTGGACAAACAAACAAAAGTGGAGTGCGAACGACGTAATCGATCGTCAAGGAACTCGGTCGTAACCCGATTATACAAAAATCCTGGCTGCTTGTCTGAACAAGAAACACCGGTTTGGTGGTTCCAAGTGGTTCTGGAACGACTTCCGAATCTGTTTTCTTCGGACTTTCCGACGCTCGAATGAGCCAGACGAGCAGAGGATGAACAGAGATTATGTAATTATGCGGATGCAGCTCGAGTTCGATTAGATTTCCTCTGGATTCACGATTATTTACTCAAACTTTGATCCTTCAAATTTTTAATTAACTTGTATACCAAAATTTTAAGTAACTAAGCTCCGTGAAAAATTAAATGGTTAAAAGGGTTGAAAAGAAGAAAGGGTTAACGAAGGAAAATCAAAGAAAAATTGCTCAGGTTTCAAAGGATTAAGGAATTCTTGGTTGTCTTAGAAAAATATTCATTTACTGTACATGAAAATTTTAAATAATTAAGCTCAGCGGAAATTGAAAGGGTTAAAAAAGAAGAAAGGGTTACCAAATGAAAGTCAAAGAAGAATTGCCCAGTTTTCGAGGGATTAAAAAATTCTTAGCTGTTTCAGGAAAATACTAACTTAGAATTTTATAGGTGATTCATCTTTAGATTGAAATTTACCGAATTACACAATATTATGCAATACTGAATATTTCCCAAATTAATTGCACAGAGTCTCGATTAATTCAGCTCCAAACTGTTCTTCGAGCTACCCTAAAATTGCTAATATCACTCTAATTACTCCCATAATCACTAATACATCCAAAAATTCCCAACCAACAAGAGAATAACTAAAAAAACAATTTCAAATTGACAAACCAATACCGAAATAAAACACTGTAATACAATTCTTAATTAAAAAAAAAAGAACCTTT
>NW_017100510.1:611760-613147 GCF_001263275.1 Habropoda laboriosa | reverse complement strand
GCCTCGAAGAACGAGAATCGCGATTATTTTCCAATGGTAAATGAAACGGAGCGAATTTTTTGCCCCGACGAAGACGCCAAGCGAGAGGAGGAGGACCTATCACCTCAGTTTTCGAGGCGGAGAGGCTTCTTCATTCTCCGGGCTCTTATAATCGTCCGCTATCGCGGAACACGTAAATAAGAATAAACGCGACGTTCACGAGAGGGTTCTTCAGTATTCCGTGGATCTCCGGCGTCCTCATAAGCCGCAGTTTGCTTATCCGATGAAAGCGTCGCGAAGGACGAGAGGGAGAGAGAAGAGCGGAGAAGTTTTGCACGCTGCGTTTCCAAGGATTACTGTCTCCGGGAAAATCAGCGCGAAACCGATTCGTGCCGACGTTCGGTACCGCTTCGCTGGAATTTTATTCCTTGTATGGATGCAGGGATCGACGTGAGATGTCGAGGAAATAGCAAAGGAAGGAAGTGTTTTCTTGCTTGTGATGGAGAGATATGGTTCGGTATCATGGTTATCGCTGGAATTCGGCTGGAAAATTCGACTGAGAGGATCTGTTATTTTTCTGGCTGTGAATTAACGATCCACGATGAGAAACTTTCATTTGGTTAAAGAGAGTATCGTTCAATGTACGAATTTTATTTAATCTACTGTTTTTTCTTTTGTAATAAATGGACAACGCAGGAAGAAACTTTTATTAGATTTAAAATCTAAAAGTATGAGTTAAATTGACGGTTGAAAAATTTAATTGAGAGAGTTTACTGTATTCTTCTTTTGTAATAAATTAAAAACGCAGGAAGAAACTTTCATTGGATTGAAAAAAATATTGGTCGATGTAGAGGTACGAATTAAATTGATGACTGAAAAATTTAATTGAGAGAATCTACTGAACATTTTTCTTTTTTTTAAATAATGAATTAAGTCTCCCATATGAAGCTTTCATTAGGATTAAAAAACATTTCTCGATGCAGAGGTATGAATGAAATTGACGGTCGAAAAATGCAATTGAGAGAATCTACTGTTTTTTTCTTTCGTAATAAATCAGCAATCCAGAATGAAGCTTTCATTAGGTTAAAAAAACATATCTCGATGCAGAGGAATGAGTGAAATTAATGGTCGAAAAATGTCAATTGAGACAACCGACGGTTTTTCTCTTTCTGCGATAAATTCATAATGCACGATGAAACTTTCAGTAGGTTGAAAAAAAAATATTGTTCGACGTAGAGGTGTGAATTAATTTTACGGCTGCAAAATGTTAATTGAGACAACGTATTGTGCTTCTTGTGATAAATTAACGTATCCTATAACGTGTGAAACATTCACGATAAAACTTTCATTAAGCCAAAGTAAAACGAATGTGGGAAAATGTAATTAAAATGATACATTCTACTCTATT
>NW_017100510.1:611070-611623 GCF_001263275.1 Habropoda laboriosa | reverse complement strand
ATTAATCTTCAAAATGTTTAAATATTAATCTTCAAAATTTCATAATACGAAATAAAAAAATGAATGAAAAATTCCAAGTACCTTTAAAAAAACAATAATCAGCGACACCAAAAATCTCAATTAATTCCCCTCGATCTAAATGAAACCTAAATCAATCCAAAATCAACGAGAAAATTACCAAAAGATTCGATATCGCTAAAACTACTCTATAAACAAATAGTCGATAAAGTCTGCTGAAAACTAGTTAGAAAACCGATTGATCCACGCAACAAGAACATTCCTTTCTCTCTGTGTACCCACTAGCTGTTGCATTTGCACTTCGATATGCAAAGCGTCCGTCAACGTGACACTTCCGCCTACCAATAAAAGCGGCTATCATAGCACGACGCGGTGCTCATTGTTTATGAGCCTGAAACGCGCAAAACCGAGGCTCAATCGGCGTGGGATTAAGCTCGACATAGCGTGGCCTGTCAGTGTCACGTTTCACGCATCGAAGCCCCCGCAAATTTCGATAGTTGGATACCATTCTCTTCTATTTATTTTTCCGTGCTTC
>NW_017100510.1:593385-611058 GCF_001263275.1 Habropoda laboriosa | reverse complement strand
AACTATTTTCTTTTCTTCCTCCTTTTGGTGTCTCGAGCGTTGGTTTTCTATTGTTGACTTCAGCTAGTTACGCGACAATTCCTGGTCAACCTTTCATGCTAGCTTCCATTCTTGCTCGTTTCACTGTTTACCCTTCGATTTAGTTGTTCCACCCCTCGTTCAACCTACTCTCGCTTTCGCTATCTACGTTTGTCAGGTCTATTTTTTCACGGGTCCAACTTCCACTTCCAGTTTTGTGCTTTTACGTCAGTCTTGGTGTTTGTTGCAGTCATAGTCTTCGTGTTTTCCTGTCTTTAAAACTACTTTGTAGCATTAATTCTTTATTGAAGAATTAGATCTCCTTTATAGAAGAATTAGATTTTTGATCATTTCTTTTTCGTGATTGTTGAAAAGAGGAAAATAATTGAAAGTCATGCAAAATAATCGAAAATATTTTGTAGATTTTACTGGGACCTTGAGGCCTAGTGAAATAATTCGTATTAAAAATTTAATATTAATTCTAATTCTAAAAATAATAATATATTGATATTAAAATTCGTATTAATTTAATTGCAGAAGAATTATTAACAGATAGAATTGAACTTTCGACGCTGTAATCTTCCTTTGCACTCGAGTCGAAGACTATCTTCTTTGGTTAAATAAAAGTTTAATACAATGTTTAACAAAAATATAAATTTAATTACAGAAGAACGTATAATCGATATAATTGAATTTTCGATGCTTTAATCTTCCTTTGCACTGAGTCGAACAGTACACATTTTCGTTTAATAAAATCTCCATATCCAAAAACTGTCGTATTCCATCGATAATCCACACAACACAAAACGTATTAAAAAAAGATTTATTCACATTATAAACACTTCCAGAGAAAATAAGAAACAAGCAAGTGTCTTCACTTTTATATTTCTCACTTTTACCCAAATTTTATATTCTCTCTCGCATTAACCCTTTCGTAACAAAATTGCATACTTTTTTAATTCATTATTTGACTACTAATTTGGTTTACAACGGACACTAAATCGAGACGAATTTTCGTTCGACCGCTCAAAATGGAACATTTGCGTCCAACTGGTCACGAAAGGGTTAACCCACGCTGCCTATCCACACGAAATTTTTCCCCTTTATCCGCCGATATTTCCTCGAAATTTTTCCATCATTTTCCCCTATTTTCCGCCGCTATTTCCATTTTCACCCCATTTTCTCGCGATTCCGTAACCGCGTGACCCTGTTCCGCGACTATTCCCGCGAAACGATGCGGCGGTACGCGCGACAAAAGGGCCGATTGCGAGCCGGCCGAATCGATTTCCCGTCGATATGCACGCGCGGCTCTTTTTCGAGCCGACGAAATGGCAAATCCACCGGGCGAGCGTAAACTGAACCGAAAACACCGTTCCATCCGACCGAGCCACGGTCAGATATAATTGTTCCGCCGTGAAATAATCGAACTGGCCGTTTCCAAAACGGTGTTTTTCGCGGCACGCGACATACAAACTTCCACTGAACGCCTCGTTTCCACGATTAAACACGTTGCATTCGGCCAGTTTTCACGGATACACGCTCAGCAATTCCGTCCTGCGTTTTCGCTTTTTTTTTCGATCGATGCTTCTCTGTTTAGCGAAATTTTATGCTTGTAATGGATTTTAACGAGGCATATTTTTTTCAATTCTCAGTTGCACCATGTTGAGAAAGGTTTTTACTGGTGAAATTTGAAAGTGAATAATTTATTTCAGTTTTTAGGAAATATTGAAATTTAGTCGAGTTTTTTAATTTTTGGCAATTTTTGTGTTTTTCTTTGTCCTGGGTTATCTGGACCACTGATGACTTATATAGTGTAGAAGTTGGTAAATTTATACGATGTCTTAAAGCTTCGTGAACTTCGAACTTCAAAGAAGAATCATCCTTGTAAGGAAGTTTTGCCGAAAATAGTAAGCATACTATTTCAACAGTGTCAGGTATTAAGTATTAAATAGAAAACATTAAAGACACCTCTTTATACAGACTGGCCCATTTATCTCTTGCATTTGAAATATGTTCACTGCTTTTAAAGATAAATTGACTTTGGTGAAATTATTGGATTCGAAAGGATGCTTTCAAATTAGAAAATTTGAGGTCCTCAGCTCAGAAATGTGCCATTTCAGGCGACAAGATTCACCAATTTAACTTTGGAAGTGTAGACAGTACGCACAATAGTGCTAAATAAAAATGAATTTCTTTCATATAAAATAAATGATTTTCAGTGAAATTATTCGATTCGAAAGGATGCCTTCAAATTGGAAAATTTAAGGTCCTCAAGCTCAGAAATGTGACAAGAGTCTACAATTTAACTCTGAAAGTGTAGACAGTACGCAATAATACTAAATAAAAATGAATTCGTTTCAAATAAGGTAAACGATCTTCAGTCAAAATTATTCGATTCGAAAGGATATTTTCAAATTAGAAAATTTAAGGTCCTCGAGCTCAGAAATGTGCCATTTTAAGCGACAAGATTCGCCAATTTAACTTCGGAAATGTAAACAGAACGCAAAATAAAACTGAATTTTTATTGGCAAAAATAGTGCATTCTCGAGCAGTGAGTAACGCTTCCGGGTTGACTGTTGCTGCAACGAAAGGGTTAATCATGCTCGCTCCAGTATTTTCATGGAGGATCAGAAACGAGCCGGGGTGAACTGGTAATTGTCGAAACGACTGAAGTTCGCTCACGCACCAGCCGGATAATTAATTATACCAGGGTCAAATACGATTCATCGCGGCGCTTTATCGTTCCACGGCGTTAATTAATCGTAACGAGAACGACAGAATCCGTAGAGCAGAGAGTGGAAGGTGGGAGCGCGATAACGCGAATAATGTTAACATCGTAATAAATCTCCGCGTCAAATCCACGCGTTTTTCTTAGCCGCGCGCGACGATACTTTTCGGGTGTTTGGAGAAGAAAGGAAGTGCAAAAAGAAGAAAAAAAGGGAAGGAGAGAAGGATCGTTGGCAGATTTAAACGCGGATGTTACCGGTTTCTTGCTGGTCAGTTTAATTACTCCCTTAATCGTTTACCAGCGTCGACGCTGCCTGTATTCGCGCTCCAACGATCCCTTTGATCCGACCGAAAGGAGCTTTTTCGCGGTGGACGTTTGTGGAGCTTTTGTTGCCCCGGCTGCGTTTGCTAGGCGAATTTTCTGACGTTTCGGAAACGACCATTCACGGACAGAAGGGCTGAAGACAGGTTTCGCTTTTCGAATGTCATATACGGGATGCAGGAATGTGAAGATCGTAATGTCGAGATATATTAACCTGTGTATGACTACTGGAATTACTTTTTTCCTTTTCTTTTAAACACTGACTCTCGAATAGAAGTCAAAGAAAAACTGATCAGGTTTCAAAGGATTAAAGAGTTAATTATCAGTTTAAACTCACAAATATATTTCTTTTTCTTGGAGACATTGACTCTCGAATGAAAGTGAAAGAAAAATTGTTTAAGTTTCAGAGGGTTACAAGGATTAATTATCAATTACAATCCACAAATTTATTTTTTCTTCTGGAGACACTAGACTCTTCAATGAAAGTCAAAGAAACATTGCTTAGGTTTGAAAGGGTTAAAGGATTAATTATCAATTACAATCCCCAAATTTATTTTTTTTTTTTTGGTGACACTAACTGTCGAATGAAAATTAAGGAAACATTGCTTAGGTTTGAAAGGGTTACAAGGGTTAATTATCAACTATAATCCACAAATTTATTTTTTCTTTCGGAGACATTGAAAATCAAGAAAAAATTGCTCAGCTTTCAATGGGTTAGAAGGGTAAATTACTTATATCAAGGATGCAAGAACGAGGATCACAGTGCTAAGATAAAATCACCTATACATAAAAATTTTAAATAACCAAACTCAGTAAAATTATTTTGTTCGAAATATTAACTCTCCGTCAAAAATTCAGGAAAAATTGCTCAAATTTCCAAGGTTTAAAAGGGTTAATTATCAATTACAATCCATATTCGCGTCGAACCTCGAAAATCACCGTGGAATCTACGCCAGAATATAAAAAAACCAGACAGAAAAACCTTCATTGCCCAGGATTAATCGTCATTGGTCGCAATACTGTGTTTCGAATCGCCTCCCCTTTATTTTTCCACGTTTTCGCCGCGCGAAAAACTCTGCTGCGGTTTTCCCAGGTGTCATCGTGGGGCGCGCGTGCACCGGCGCTAATTGACAAACCGAATAATGCCCGTAATTTCTGGACACGGCGCGCTTAATTACTCGCGTAATTAATCGGCGCGGCGGAGGCGGGGAAAAGACTCTGTCCCCCTCTCTCCGCGGGCAAGATTGAAATTCGGCAGCCATTTGGATCAAAGGACACGTCGCTGATCGAAAGTTCCTGATTAATGGGACGTGTATTAACGCCGATTTTCCATCAGTCGAACTCGACGATCTCGAAAAAAAAATATTCTAGATAAGTAATTACGAGTACATTGGTGATCGAAAGTTTGAGTCCACTGTGAATCGTCATAAATTAGAGAAGAATTTGCAGAAGGATGGAAGCCTTGAAAATTTTTAAAGCGAATTTTCTTTGACGTTTGGAGAAAGTAAAGTGCGAACGTGTAATTAAAATAATTCGTTTTCTATGTTTCACTATCTTTCTCTGTTAACTATTCAATGTATGTTTTATGCAAATTTCTATGCTTTGTTCTGACGAAGTCATATTGTGTTCTACTGAGAATAAAAATTATTCTATAATTATTCTATAATTACTATACAGGGTGATATAAAAGTTGTGTTTAAGAAAAAGAAACTTTAAAAATTTGTAATTTCTATTGTTTTGTATATTAATAAATATTGTTTAATTCGAAATAATTATACAAACTCATTTAATGCAGTCAGAGCATAAATATACGGTGATCTAAAAGTGGAGTCCAAAGACGGAGGATCTTTAAATTTTCAATTCTCAGAGAAAATAATTTCCTTAAGTTCACAATTTCAAGATTTCAAAAAATAAAAGTTTCTTCCTTTTGGAATTATTACCCAGGAAATATTATTACCTCGCGTTAAAATTTCACGGTACAATAATAACGATGGAAAATTCTCCTAACGTCCTCCTTTCATCGCGTCTTCAAAGTTTCGAGAATCGGGGGACTCAAACACATGTCTGTTAGATCTGCTTTCACGTTCAATTAGATCGTTTGAAGCGTCAGTATACGGAAGCACGGTTAATAGGTATAATGAATGTAATTAATTAGTATACATTAGTACCTATGTATAATCTATATTTGGCTCGGTGATGCTTCTAATAGCGGCAACGTCATGTAGTACATCAATTTCGTTGTGTATTTGATACATTCTCGTTGACAAATTGATGTCAAACATAAATCACGAGAAACGATAAAATCACCCAGAAATTAGATAAAATTTTTTATTTTCCATAGCAAATTGCAATTTTCCATCATTCTTTTATTCGCCCGCGAAGAACGTGTAGTGAAAACTTGTTTCTAATATTTCTTACAATTTAAAAAAAAAAGCTGCACAAAATTTGTAAATTTTTATTTGCAAAAAATCACGATTAAAAAAGAGGAACAGTAGTTATTACTCCTTTTCTCCATTTGGTATTTCGACATTTAATTATGTTTCTTTAAGAATTCACGATTAGCCCCTTAACATATGACAACGTGTCAGACTCGTGGCAGAGATTCTGGTGAAGATGTGAGAAAAATCGTTATATTAGTAAGAAAAATTCATTGTAATCCTAACTTTCGTTTGAATTTGTAAGACTGAGGATTACGAAGTGTAATTAATTTGTGACAGATTAGTTTTTGTTGCCTGATACAGTACTAAAATAGAAAATGGCTTACGCTTAGATGCATAGTCAGAAAAGAAATCATAGGTTAAGGGGTTAAAACAGAAGAATACTCTAGTTATTACTCCTTCTCTCCTTCTTTAAGAATTCAAATCATATGAAATCACTCTCAAGAAAAATTAAAACAAAAAAATACACGTTCGTAATATTTTTCGCCGTACAATCACGTTAGACATTGAAAATGAATAAAATCACTCCCAAAAAAACTTAAAAAATATAAAACAATTCGGAAGGAAAGAAATACATGTCTAATATCACTTAAAAGAGATACTAAACAAATTTTCTGTTCACCCGATTTGAATAAATTATGTGTCATTTAAAGCAACAAATTACATATCGTCCCGACCCTTCGAACTTCCTCCACAGCTCGTACTTTCCTCCTACAACGTGTCCAAATTTGCGAATCTTAATGTTACCCATAAACGTCATTCGAATTCCATTAAAAATTTCCGGGCCGCCACTTTGGGACGAGAAGGGGACACGGTACGAGGTTGGATCGTCAATCTTCGAGCAGGGAATGGGAAAAAGGTAACACGACGGATGGGGGTAGGCACGCGCGGCAAAAACATTTTTGCAAGCAATAAACGTCACTCCCGGGGGCGCGGGAACGTCAAAAAGCCAGAACGACAATCTCCTCGTCGATATGGGCCAATCAATTTCGCCGCGTCCCTCGTGCTTTTTGATTTTCCATCGTTCTCCAACAGCCGGACGGGCCATTATCCTCGTCGGCGCGGATTTATCCAAGCGGCCGTAAAAATTCCTGCCCTCCCCTCTCATTTCCACCGATCGGATTCTCGTCCCTTCTTCTCTGCGTCCCCTTCGTGTGACCGACAGTCGATGAGAATGGGGAAAAAAAGAGAAGGAACTGGGGAGAAAAAAGGAGGAGAGACTGATAAAAGACTGCTGATCACTTGGCGGAATACTGTTGAATTTGTGAATCGAACTCGATGGAATCGAGTGACACGTGATATTTTTAGCGAGAGACGATTTTTAACTCTTTCGCTGCACAATCCTTTTTTTCTGTCTTTTAATTCTGCTTAATATGTAGGTCTTTTTTAGTTGTTGACTGGGGGAGAGGGGTTGAATTGAATTCGATGGAACAGAGTGACACTTGAGGATTTTTAACCCTTTCCAGGTTTTGCATTTATTTTATTCAATTTGTTAACTGGGAAAGGTAAATTTAACTCGTAATTGGTTCAGAAATATTTAAGAATAGGGTAGCTTATTTATTTGAGAGCTTGTTCAATTCTACAGCAAGCAAAATAGTCACTGGTTCTGATTTTTAATCATTTTTAATTGTGAATTAGAGAGATACGATTTCTGTTTTAGGAAGGAGCACAGATAATGCTTCTCTAACTTCCATAAAAATTTGATTTAATTCTAATTACTATATATATTTCAAACACAATTTTTAAAATATAGAATCTATAAATTTTGTAATAAAAAATAGTATATACTGTGTAACAATCTCCATAAGACAGCACAAAATAGAGGAATCACGTAACAAACGTAAAGTGAAATAACAAATTTCCACTATTATTTCTTCGAACAAAAATCATCACGAAACACCGACGAATTTATCAACAGCCTTTTCATACTTCCGACAGAGAAGACAGAAAGCAGTCGATTGGCGATGTAAGTAACGAGGGCAATTTTTACAGGATGCGATACAATTTTTACCGTGGGGCCAATGTTTTCCCTAGCAAACTTATCTCCGGTGATTTATCTTCGCGGCAGAGTGAATCGTCCATTTCGCGGTGACAGATTATCTTTCCTCCACCCGGAAACAAAGAAGAACCGAGACTCGATTGGGTTGCTTGGTCCTTCGAACCGAAGAACCACCTCGATTAATCTTTACCCGGTGTACCAAGAGCAGAGCCTTCTCGGCACGCTTTCTTAAATCATCCCCTTTCCAGGCTATCGTCGAGTAGCAGCTTGGAAATCGAGTCGCGAAACGGAGGAAGATTGAAACTTAGCCGGATGCTTTTGGTTTTCTGCGAGAAAGAAGCTTGATACCTTGTGCGCCGACGAGAAAATTGATGCTGCTCGTGGAAACTCTTTTTTCGGGAGCAGTAATAGTCGCTGTTTTATCATCTGCTGTTTTGTATATCGGATAATTGATAATTAACAATTGCAAAAATTTGCAGTTATGGATAGTTTAAATGGAGACTTAGAAAAATTAGAAGGCAAGGTAGAAAATTTTTGAAAGTGAAAGTTGGGAAATTTAGAAAAACTTTGACTGTCACGCTACTTTTTCTTTAAATTCTTTGAAAATCTAGAGTTCAAAATTTTGGGACAAATGCTCTTTAAAAATATCAGAAAAATTTTTGAAGTGGCTATTGACAATCTTGGAGGAGAATTGCTATGATTTAGATTGACAAATGTTTCATTTCTCTCGTAGGGCACAATAGTGGAAAAAATCTTAAAGAGTGAGAGAAACATTCTTTCATTAGAATCCCTAACTTCCGCCCAAAAAATAAGAGAAAAGAATAATATTCACATACTGAAAAAAATCTCAAAGAGTGAGAGAATCATTCTTTCATTAGAATCCCTAACTTCAACCGAAAAAATAAGAGAAAAGCATGCTGTCCTTGTTAAAAAGAAGATTTACTTTGAATAAAAATTTTCACTGTCACTCATACTTCAAAATTGGAAGAATTATGCCAATTAAAAAGACGAATAGAATTAAAAAGAATGTCGAAACACTTATTGAACGTATACAAAGAGCACAGCTGCCTTTTAATCTCGAAAATTCGAGCACACCAACGAAAAGTTTGCGCCGATGAGAGAATGCCTGAAATATTCATACGAGGATAAAGAGTAATGTGTCCCAAACTCGCCAGGAGGTTAAATTTCAAAGGAAAAGCTACGTGGACCACATTTGCCCAGAAATATACAACGCTCTCTGCATTGCACATCTGCATGCTGCACCTGAATGCAGCAGGTTTGTGCGCACCGTATGCGTATGCAAAATTCACAAGAACCCCCGTTGCACTCCTCACGCCCCCATTTCCAACTGCCATGGAACAACTGTAAGTTGTAACGGTAGCACGGCGTAAGGAATCACCGCTCGAAAATAGACTTCGGATCATTGTAATCTCGAGCGCGCAATTCCTCCATTTTCCTAAATCTTCGAATAATATCCCGCCTTGAATGCATCTTCGCTGATGGATCTCTCCTTTGTCTGGCTTTAAGCGACTCGTTTGCACGGTGAATATGAAATTTAAGCTTCTTACGGGAGAGGAGAACTTTAGAAAAATAAAAGGTTCGAATTCTGGGGAAAGTGAAGAATTTTTCAAGCTGAAAAAATTATTTTCTCTGAGAAATGGAGATTAATTTCTGCAAAGTAACGAATCTTATAGAATGGAGGAAGTTTAGAAAAGTAAAGGGTTGAAATTCTAGGAAAACTGAAGAATTCTTAAAGCTGACAAAATTGATTTCTTTAAAAAATAGAAATTAATTTCTGTAAAAGCAAAATATTGCCCCGAATGTTATATAGAAGGGAAGAACTTTAGAAAAATAAAGGGTTAAAATTCTGTAAACGCTGAAGAATTTTCAAAGCTGAAAGAATTCACTTCTTCCAAGAATCCAAATTAATTTCTGCAAATACTAAAAATTGCCCCAAATCTCACGGAAAGAAGAAAATTTAAAAGAAAAAACAAAGGGTTAGAATTCTGCAAAAACTGGAGAATTTCTAAAGCTGAAAGAATTCCCTTCTTCCAAGAATATACCAATCAATTTCCGTACATTTCCAAAAATCGCCCGAAGGGTATCGAAATTCGAGGTGAAAAAAGGTTTGAGGGATCTTGAGCGACTCTTAAACATCAGCATAGTGTGTAGCAACCCTTAATAACGCCCTCCTAGGAAAGGTTTGAGCGGCTGAAAGTTATAATTGCGGCACATGCTGCATACGTTAGCTGGTCGGTGAGCTTGTAAAACCGCGGCTCCTGCTGCCACTTCTCCTCTTCCCTACCTGTCTCCGTCTCTTTATCACCCTCCAACTGTCCAGGGAACTATCAAGCGCCGAAACTAGCTCGGAACACCGCCATTATACCGGCACCGCGGATTTATTGCCACTGTTTTTGTCGTCCACCGTACGCAGTACACGGACTCATTTGGAAACTTCGTTCGTCCGCTTCCGGCGGCCGAGTGCTGCCATTTTTTTTTCTCTCAACCGCCTTTAGAACGATACGTCCTGATAGTCTGGACGCTTTACTGTGTATACAGGGTGTTCGTAGTGCAATATCATCCACGATGTTTTATTTATTAGGTTGGTTTACAGGAGTTTCTTCGTTTACCGTGGAGATATAGTAATTGGTAAGGCAAAAATGGCAGAAAATTGGAAAGATGACCATTCTTCAGATTTTCAGAAGAAATTTGAGAATTTTGTTGTGATTGTGTATTTTTGGAAAGATTACGAGTGAAAATGAAATACGAATAAATGATCGATTAGGGGAGAGAATATTAGGAGAGAAACTTGAAATATGAAGAACTCGGTTGGCTAAATTATTCATTTGATCCTGCAATTTTGCGACAGATTCGAGAATTGTCACAGAGACACTGAATGTTCGTCGATTATTTTGATTAGATAAAATAGTTAAAAAGAAACAAGTATTTTCATTGGAAAACGAGAAATGGCACTTTCATATGCACCAACCTAATACTTAACAGACAATTTCAATATTTCACAACATTTTTGTCAAATTTTATAATTTCAATTCGCCGAAATAGATACCGAAGAAAACCTTGCCATTTTTCACCATTTCAACTCGTGCCAATAAATAAATAACGTAACAGTGAAAAACTTTGGTACAAAAGTGATCAGTGTTTCACGATAATCGAGACGTTCTAGACAAGTTTTCCTTCTCGATCGGAAAGTTGAAGTCACTCGAACTTCCTCAAGTTTATCTTTACTTTACAAGTTTATACTTGAAAAACAGGTAAAGTGATCTAAATTTTTTAGCGAAAGTAAAATTTCTCAACTCGTTCACGGATGAATTTTTCAAACTCGCGAAAAACTCGCTTCCTTGTTATCTGTTGTCGAACTCGAATAAAAAAACAAAGGAACAGCTCGATAAATTTACAATTTAATCGTCCCTGTAAAAATTAAACTTCAAACTCCTCTCTGCGTCGAAGATAACAGCGACAAAACTTTGTCGCCAAAGTTCCACTTGGAATTTTACGATACCAAAGAGCAAGTACTCTTCGATTCACCATTCGAGTCGTCCAACTATAATCCAAAGATCATTCTAAACCAGAATTCCTCGTATCCCCGGATGAATTATCTCCCCTCGAAAATTTCACCCAACTAACTCGAGCCTCGTAAAACGAAGCTTATACCAGGTTGTAAAGAAAATTCACTTCCTATTTAAAATTACCAGCAGAGCTTCGACCGAATGAAATTCCACTCGGTGGTTATTAAATTTTTTCCAAAAAGCAAATACAACATTTTCACGAAAGTAGCAATTTTCTCCTTGGTTTTTATAACACTGCCCTGTAACTACGTAATTTCGCGTGAAATGGCTACGAATTTCGCGTAAAAACGGCGAAAGAAACGAATACCCTTGGGTGGTTTTTAAAAGGAGAAGTGTTCGTAAAAGAAAGAGCGGGAAATTTTTATAGCAATCTCATAGAAGAGCCCGATACCACTTTATAACCATACGTGTGGCGTATTCTCCTTGAAAAATACCGATATCTCCTTACGTACTCTTCTCTGCGCGATCTCTGATAACGAAAAGAATTCAATTCGATCGTTGTAGTTCGCGTGGTAAATTAAACAAGCCTCCTTCACGCTGGTCGATGGCTCAAGAAAGGTTGAAAACGATGCACACGATGTATCCGTCTACAGAAAACTAGAGATAAAGAAAAAGGATGGTGTGTAAAGAGGATCGAAGATTAAATTCCTCGTGAAAAATTTTATTCACGAAGATTTTCGCGTATTTTCCGTTTAATTAGCCGCTATTCCGTGGAATGGAAATGGAAGAGAATTGGCGAGAGGGAAATTCTGAAGGGGAATTTAACGTTTTTAAGGATAATTTCGAATAGGAAGGTTGAATTTTTGAAGAAGGCAACGGTTGGAGAAAAGATTGAATCCTTTTCAGGATACCGAGTGTAAAGAATATTTTAACTTTGGAAATTTTAGAAAGGCTGGTGGAAAATTTGACTCTCTCTGTTGGTTTTTCGGGAGACGAATGTAAAGGAGGGTGTTATTTTTTCGGGGGGAAAAATTGCAGGACGCTAAGGCCACAGAACGTTTGACCCTTTTGAAACTTTTTAAGACGCGAAAGCTGCGGAATAATTTGATCCTTTCACGTAGCAAGGTTAGAGGAAATTTCGGGACGTGAAAGATGTGGACAAAATTTGATACCTTCGAATGGCAAGGTTGAAGGAGATTGGGAAAGATGTTGAAGGAAATTTTGCGATACAAGTGTAATTATAGATCGATGCAAGAAATTGGTCAAACAATTCAATTATTTTTTTCAGAATCATCTGCAATGGGAATTAAATTGAAATCTATTTTTTTCGAGTATTCGAGTGGAAGATGTGCATCACGAAAGGGTTGAAACATCCTCAAATATCTTAAAAATCTTCCAAAATTAGTATCGAAAAATTCAAGAGGATCCAATGCCCGTATTTCCAGGAGATCAAAGAATTTATTATTTATCTGTCGATCATCGCGTTTCTAATGAACAGTAAATTAAAATCATGTTCCCCATAAATCGAAAAATCAATGAATTTATTATTCACTTACCAATCCAAATATTTTATAATGCACCTGTCCCCCGATTTACACGGATGATCGGTTCCTCAGAATACCGTGTAAATCGAAATCATGGCTTTTTGTATGAAAAACCGTGTAAATCGGGGAAAAAGGAAAATGCGCATAATTTAGTCAGTGATTTAATTAAATTCATTATTTTAAATGTAAAATAAAAACAAAATTCAGGGTCAGGGTTTAGTTTCGAGAGAGCGATCGATGAAGGCGAAAATAGCCGGTCGCCAATGAAAGATCCGCGGCGGCAGCAAACTTTACGTTAAAATATGAATGCTTTTTGTGTGCAAAAAAGGGGGAAATTCCGTTCATTTTTCGGTTTAACGCCAGTGTTAAGAAACGAACGGTACTAAAAAATGACTGTACAAATATGTGCGCGGCATAAACTTTTATTTTGAACAGTTTATATTTCGGAAAAGCCGTTACTTTGAAAACCGTGTAAAAGTGAAATCGTGTAAATAAAGTACCGTGTAAATCGGGGGATAGGTGTATTTGTAATATTTAATCTGAAATATTTTACTTTACCAATTGAAAAATCAAAGAATTCATCGTTTATTTACCGATCATCGCGTTTGTATGAACGCTAAATTGAAATAGAACGCGTGCATAAAGAAAGGGTTAAATTATCCTCAAAATATCCCAAAAGTATTGCAAAATTAATACCGAAAGATTGAAGAAGATCCAATATCCGTATTTCCGTCAAATAAAATTCCAAACCACTTGAGATTCACGTCCACGTAGGCGATGCGTCTTCGAGAACGTTAAACGAGGAAGAACGTTTCGAAATGAAAGCCGAAAATGCTTAGAGTCGACGTACCGTCGCGAATATTTAGCGATCGCCTACTCGAGGGAAGGCCTCGTTTATTCGTTAATCGAACATTAATCTCGGAGGGCGTGTAGGGCGTGATAACGGTGTACCGGAAGTGTATTAAGCCTGACTAGCGTTAATCCGGACCGAGGCTTCTGTTGGCGATGAAACGGGAGAAAGGATGAACGAGGGAAATCGAGCGTGTCGATGTTTCGCGCTCGCAGAGAAAACACGTTGTCGCAACGGATAGATCCGATTTGTTGATTCCTTACGCTGTCTCCGTCATTTTTCCTCGCTTCGAATCGGCGTAGGGCGTGCCTGGATCTCTCGTTCGGAGAATTTTCGGTGGACGTTGATCGATCTCGCGAAGAGAATGAAGTTTTGCGAAGTTTGTGAGTGGAGAGTGGGGGAAATTCGATGGAAGGAACTTTGAATTCTATATTTTTCTCTTTTTCCTCTTTCTTTGAGTATTTTGTAGAGTTTATTTGTTGAGCTTGGATTCTGGATATTTCGCGAGATTTGATTTTTAATTATAATAATTTGGGAAATTAAATTACTCTGTAAATCGCCACATTTTTAATTTTACAAAATTTTCTGAATTCCATATTTTCTCTGTTTCTTCCTTTGCGTATTCTATATCTTTTATTTACTGTGCTTCGAGTCTAAATATTTCACGAAATTCCATATTTTAATAATAATAATTTTGGAAATTAAATTACTCTGTAAATCGCCGTATTTTCAATTTCGGAAGAAACTCTGAATTCTATATTTCTCTATTTATTATTTGCAAAGCTTGGATTCCAGGTACTCTATGAAATTCCATATTTTAATAATAATAATTTGCGAAATTAAATTACTCTGTAAATCGCCGTATTTTTAATTTCGAAAGAAACTCTGAATTCTATATTTTCTCTTTCTTTTCCTTGGCGTTTTCTACATTTTTTTATTAGCAAACCTTGGATTCCGAGTTCTCCACAAAATTCCACATTTCTATTTGTTAAGCTTGGATACCAGATACCTCGCGAAACTCAATTTCCACAGCAGATTGAATTAAAATTAGGGAAGAAAACAGTACCTAAGATAATGAAATAGAGGGATAAAGTACTCTGTAAACCGCTGACAAGGATCACAAATAAAACCGAATGTTTCCCCCAGGAAATTATCAAGAAATCTCTTAAAACACTTCGTAGAATATTCCTTCGAGAAGATCCAAAGAGATATACTACCGTTTCGAACGATTTAATCTTCATCTTCTAAAGTGCCATAATCCGCAAACTGTAATATTTTCCAGTTACATATTTATCCGTGGAATTCCATTGGAATTCATGTCCCATATGAATACCAGCCGGGTAGTATTTCACGTGAATCATTCGTGGGAAATAAAGGAACACCGTGTTCCATAAAAGATCGAGAACTCTTGCCGGACATAATAACGAGGGGGAACGGAGAAACGAAACGAGAAAGAAAAGAAGAAGAGAAAAGGGTTCTGTGGCCGGACATAATAACGAGGGGGAACGGAGAAACGAAACGAGAAAGAAAAGAAGAAGAGAAAAGGTTTCTGTGTGTGTGTGTGTAGGATAGTTCCAGAGGAAAAGTACATAAACGTTAACGAAGTTAAATTACCTGGGGGAGCAGTTTCTGGGAAATCTGTTTTACTTATTGCCACTATAACTTCCTCGAGGCAGAAGGAAACAGAGCATGGAAATGTTGCCGTGGCTTCTACGTGACTGAACTGAAGAAAACCGTCCCATTAATATTCCCGTATCGTAGGCCCTGCTCTCTACGTATTGGAAATGATATAATATTTTTCCATTCCGACCTATCGGAAGCACCAGACTTTCCCAACCCTTTCGAATCACCTACTTACGCCCGGTGGAATTACCCGCCAGGCTGAACAACGCAATTTTAACCCTTTCGGTCGTCTCTCAGGAGAGACAATCGGATGGTACGGCTGTATGGGACGCGTGTGATGCACAGAGTGTTCTTAAATATTTCCATTATGAAAATTATTGCTTATGAAAATTGTGTGGTTGCAAGGAAGATGAGATAATTTTCAATCACGTGCAGAGTGTCCTCAAACGTCTCTATTAAAAGTTTTATGGTTGCAAGAAAGACGTGATAGGATAGAAATTAATGTTTTCTATGGTCAAATTAGATAGACTAACGAATTCTCAGCATAGAAATTCTGCAGTATACTTGAAAATTCACCATTCCTACGACATTCGACTTTGTCTATCCAATTAATCTTAATACATGCACGCTTCCTTCGTTTACTTACATTTTCCATCACTTCCTTCTTTTCAGCATTAAAATTTGTCAAAGAGAAACAATTCATTAAAGAACAAAAGAGGCTATTGAAAAATCAAGTTTCACAATAGATTATAACAAATGCCTAAAGAGAGTGAATTTAGTTGACAATATTCTACAATAACAAAAAAAAGACTATAAAATGAAGAAAAGGACAGTTCAATTTCTCTCAAACATTATCAATGCAATTAGACTTTTTCCAACGAAACTATGTACCAACAGAAACTCTTAAATTGCAAACGAAAGATACATCTGAAACACTATTCAGAACTCACAAATGACCCTCAAACTCCCTACAAACTCCGTTCAATCCAAAAATCCTTAACCCACAGACCATCTTTCACCATCGGTGAACTCAACCCTTCCACCTGTGGAGGGCAACTCTCTGAAAAGTTGCACAATGGTGGAGGGTTAAATTGAATCACGGATGGGTCCTTAGAATCGCCTCTTAATTTCGCATGGAGTAACAAGAGGTACCAACAGGATCGAGTTCCACGGTGCCCAGTCTTTGCCATAAACTCCCCTTAATCCGATCTAACTTGCCGCGAAACGCACGGCACAAAGCGAAGGAGAAACGGCCAGTGTGGGATCAGACGTCCCGAATACGTCCCTGCGGGGCAACGCGACGGCGATACTTAAGGCGCACCTTTTTGCCCGTGTAATTAAGCAGCGAAATAATGGGGAACGGCGACAAAGGCGACCGTCCACGCCGGTTTTTCCTTCACCGGGGACAAAGGACGCTACATTCTCGGACATTTACTCGTAGAGGCGCGTGTGGCTGTGCTCGCGAAAACGGAGATCCGTAAAAATGTCGAGTGGCGAGAGAGAGAAAACCGGATAGAGGAATTACTGTTTGAATTAAGGCGACGTGAATGGCGGCGCGTTAATACGTCTTTTAATTAGAATAGCTGGACGATTGTGAATCTTTTCAGACTTTTGAGATTCGTGAATTTCTCGAATATGGACAAGTTTCCTTTTTGGAGTTTCGTGATTGTTGAGGGATTTAACCCTTTCAGATTAACGGGTCCAAATTTACCCATTGCAAATATTTCATAGTTTTTTTAATAATCAATAACAGTAAATATTATGGAAAATCTCACTCGAATCGATGTCAAAATTAACAAAACACTTTCTTTTTAAAAAAGCTCCTGTAATTTGGGGTCAAAAGGTTAACGAGTCAGTGCAGTCTTAAAAATTCTTCTTGTGATTGTATAATTTCTCAAATCGATTGCATTGAAATATTCTTCCAAAGGGGTCAAACAAAATAGACATTAAATCTTCTCACTTTTTTTTGCAATATAGTAAGAATAAACATTGTGTCCGATGATAAAATCTCTGAACGTCGAAATTTTGCAAATGAAGAAGCGTAATGATCTATATAAACTTGAAACGGAAGAAAATAACAGTTTTCACACGTGAAGCTTGTTTCGAAATTTCCAAAACAAAAGGCGAGATAACATTTCCGTCCAAGCGAATGTATATAGTAAAAGAAAAGACACTCACCCTTTAAGGCACCTTCAAGGCCGCGTAACCTGCCGACGATCGCCGCGAGGTGTGACTTGTATTTTATGGAATCGGCCTCAGATTGCTCGCTAAGCGCGCGTTTCATCAACCTATCCATTTCCTGTTCCTTCAGCGCGACCGTCTCCTGAATGTGATCGGTGTGCACCTGTTCTTGCAGCTTCAGCTGGAGCCGTATCTCGTCCTCGTAGTTCTTCTGCTCCTCGAGAATCTACGACAGAAACAGGACAAAAACTTCAACCCTTTCTTCGACAATTTTCATTTCTCGTTTAGCCGTCCTATCATTCGTCCATTTACTTTTAAAAACGGTCTAACGCACTCGTTGCAACCGGAAAATCGATAGCACGCTGGGAAATGATTTCTGGAACGCATATGCTGCGTCGGCGGCAGCGAGTATGTTGAAGCACGAATATGCATAATATTTTACAA
>NW_017100510.1:584926-593264 GCF_001263275.1 Habropoda laboriosa | reverse complement strand
AATATCTTTAATACAAGTAATTTTCCACTTCACTCCATCGAGATAATTTATTTTAGAAATTTTACGAGCGTATCACTATGTAGGACAAAGCGTGACAGTGAAGGAAACCGCCCCTTATATTTCAAGACACGCTTTTTGGCAATGAGGGCGTAAACAAGCGCAAAACAACCTGGTTCTTCGAGTTCCTCGTCGTGGGGAATAAAAAAAAAAAAAAGAGAGAAATATATACGTGAGTGTGTATTCTTTCGGTTGCCGCGTGCTTCGCTCCCTTTGTTTCAACGTTGAACATTGGGACGAGTGCAGCCTTATTTTCTTGAGTTTATAAGACATAAGACATAGAAGAAGTGGCGAGGGTTGGCTTTCAACGGGATCAGAATTATTAAGCTTAGTCGCGGGATATGAAACACTTTTCTCTACCAACTGACGACTCTCTCTCTCTCTCGCAACTCGAGACTCGTTCTTCCAAAAATCTCGTGAATACGACGTTGCTAGATTAAACTAAACGTCACGGAGATCCTTGCGGGAAGAATTATGCGTTTCACTCGCCACGGTGTTTCTCAGTTTTCAAATTAAACGAGAACATTTTTCCTTATTCAGAATTACCGATGAAATTTATGAAATTCCTATTTTTCTCGAAACTGTGCAAGTATTTTTTAAAGTCAATTACTCCTGGTGTTTGCTCCAGAAGAGCACTATTTTTATCAACCATTCCCGTTAACCTTTAGTGTTATCTTCTTTTCAACTAAATCATCTGTGTATGAATTTGAAGCTTAAACTCCTAATCAACCAATGCAACATTATTAGTAAAAGAAATTTCCAATTTCCCTCGAATTTTCGACTTTCCTAAATTTACCAATCAACCACCCACAAAAATTTCTATCCTTCTTCTAACTACAGTCACATTTTGCTTCTCTATTCCAATTACCCATAATTCTATCACACATTGTTTAAAACTCGGACAAAATAAAAACGTGGAAATTCGAGCAATAAATTTTCCGACCCAATTGCAATCACCAAGAGGCCGCTTGAAAAAAGCCATGTTCAAAAAACAAAACAACCGATAAATTGTATCACACGACAACTTTTCCAATTTCCAATCTTGATAAAATAATTTTATCAATCATAAGAAATCCACTCTCGAAGAGAAACTAAATTATCAGAGAGAAGATTCGACGTTTGCCAATGTAAAAATCAATTAATCGGAAGGTGGCAGCTTAGCCGAAGACTTTGACTAATTATCCACACTGGCGGCTCGCCGTCCTTATTGGCAAGTGACCGAAAGCATCGTCTGCCCTAATCCACGGTAGGTTTCTTCGTCGTCCACCGCTTTCGCTTTCCGCCTGACACGCTTTGCACGCCCACACGAATCCTGAGACCTAGTCGACCCGACGATCTCGTCGTTCTCTCTACTATGCAGGAGAGAATGCCGTGTCAATAATTAACGGCCGGGTGACTTGACAAGCCTGAGCTACCCTGTGTGCAAGAGAGATCGACGACACGCTCGCGAACACCAACGAGACTGGAAACCGTTCACCGTGATACCTAGCTGCCAAATCCTTCGATTGGCTGCACCGATACACCTAGGGGATCACCGTTCTAGAGGAGGTTCCATGGATTTTGCATTAACCCTTTAACCGATACACGAACTGCTGGCAGCCCTCGATGATATAATCGCATGGATCAGGGGTTAAATTGAAATGAAATTATTTCAGGAAAATTAGGAGTTTTAATGGAAAAATGGTTGCAGTGCAATTTATTTAAAATTCCATTGTTCAAAGTTGGGCAAATTTTGATGGAAGTACTTTGGTGTAGATAATGAATGAACGTAAGATTTTAACTGGAAATGAAATTAAATAAAAATTTCTATTTAACCCCTTTTTACAGAAATTAGTAATTTGTTCATTGCTTTTGATATTTATATGATATTTTGTGACATTTAATTGTCAGTAATAAGTGAATTTCTTATTTAACCCTTTCCTCGCATGAATCATAGAGGCGTTTCCCAAGAGAAATTTGTTTCGCTACTTCTGATATTTATATATTTTCAGTAACGTGAGAAAATTAATTTTCTGAACTGTTTCTGTTCCTGCAGTAATGAAATAATAAATAAATGTAAAATTTGAATTGGAAGAACTGCGTTTTTTATTTACTTAACCCTTTCCTAGCACAAATTACAGAGGCGTTTTTCAAAAGAAATTTTTTCCACTAGTTTTGATATTTAGACGCTTCCAATAATGCAAGAAAATTAATCTCCTGAATTATCTTCGTCTCTACAATAATTATAGTAATTCGATGAAAATACTAAAGACTGAAAAATTAATTTTCCTTTAGTGCACCAGATGCTACAAAATTCTACCAATTTTTCACTATCAGAGGTTCTTCATAATCGTCATTTACAACTTTTACAAGTTTCAAGAAGCTTCAACCCTAAAAAAAAAACAACCGAAATAAAGAGAAAACCTTATCAGAAGAACAGAAATTTCACGACCACTATTTACCACCAAAACGAAACTTAGAAACATATTCCATCAACGCCAAAAAACACCACAAACACTTAACACTTCTCCTGAAACCCCGTAACAAGGTATAAGAAACAAACCAACCCGTGTATCCTACCCAAAACCGCTCCTTTTCACGCACAGTGGTCGCTCGAATCGATTCCAAACAATTTCTCCGAACACGCTTGGTCCTTTCTCGTTACCGTAACAGCCCTTGTCCGCTCGCGGAGCTCGAAAATTCGCCGTGTATACCCGCGTGAAAAATCGAACGTTCCCGTTGAAACGACAAAGACACATCAGCCGAAAGAGACAAAACGAGAGAGAAAAACACACCGAAAGTGAGACCGTTGAAACGACAAAGACACATCAGCCGAAAGAGACAAAACGAGAGAGAAAAACACACCGAAAGAGAGAGAGAGAGAGAGAGAAAGATCGAGTCTCTCGCGAGCACAATGGACCATCGAAGCGCGCGTTTCCAGTTTCGAAACGTCGACCAGACGAGAACAGAAGAGGAGACAAACTCAAACGAAAAAAAAAAAGGAGAAAAAACCGGGGGGAAAATGGAAAAAAAAATATGATTTCTGACACCCTGGCAGTGTTTCCCACACCGTGGAAATGAAATTAATCGGACGGTTGGTCGCGTGGTGCAAGCGAATTGCAGGAGAGAGAATCAGAGAGAAAAAAAGGAAAAACAGAACACATGGGAGAGAGTAGAGGGAACAAAAGGGCCAGTTTTCATCGCGCTACCAAACGATCAGTTTGGACAGGAACGACGCTAATCCGGTGCATCGTCCTCTAATCCGTTTTTCCGGGGGGGGGATCAAAAATCTGCCGTTTGCCCATCGACCATCTGTGCTCGTGATAACTGGACGTCGAATCGGATCGTGATTCTCTCTCTCTCTCTCGAGATTCTCGATTACCACCGCCGGAATTGGCAGAAGCTCGATTTCACGAGAGCTGCTCGATTTTGCAACGCCTGGCGAACAATCGACGCGAATTGACAATCCGCTCTGGTGATCGAGACAGAGATGTGAAGGGCGACAGGGTGTTCGCGTGGCTTTTCCCTTCGTTTTCGTTTAGGCTTACGCTCGAGTGTTTGATGTGTGATAAGAAGTCGGATTTGCAGGAATTAGCGGGAACTTTGTGGTACCTGTTTGGAGAACAATCTTGTACGAAAGGCGTCTTAACAGTTGGAAGATCACTCGCGAGATTTCTCGTGTTTCTGCATAAATGAAGTTACTTTAAATTTGAAAAATATTGCTGGCTTTGTGTAATTAGTTGTAAGTTCAATGAAGATGTGAATTTTTCATTGACCCCCTATGGGACCCCCTATAACGCGGGAAATATAAGAGAAATTAGGTTCCACTGACGTCGCTATTTGGGTCAAATTTAATTAACTCAAAATTCCAAAATTACAAATTCAGAATTTTTATGTTCCTTTTCTTTTTTATCGCGTTGTAGGGGACAGTGATAATTTTTTTATCGCGTTATAGGGAACAGTAATAATTTTTTTATCGCGTTATAGGGGACAGTGATAATTTTTTTATCGCGTTATAGGGGACAGTAATAATTTTTTGATCGCATTATAGAGTCCCACTGTATTTTCCTTTTTTTCGTTACCAAATTCACCGGAGAAAATCACCGGTCTTAGAGAAAAGCTACGCAAAACACTGTGCGATCGTTTAAGTACAATATTAACACTTAAAAATGAATATGAGGAGTACGAGAAGATATGCAAAATATGTGAGTACGAGGAGCATGAGGAGATATGCAAAATATGTGAGTACGAAAAGATATCCGAAGAAGAGGTGGATTTTAGTGTACCAAGAAGATCACAACTAATCTCGAAAAGAGTTAATGAAGAGATATAACTAACAGAAAGAAACACCTGTGAACAAGTGTCCCGAGAAGTAAAGCTCGATTGAAAAGAGGCAAACGCCGCGACAAAGTGTATTCCCAGGCCCTCGATTTGTCTTTTACCTTACAAGAACAACGCTGTTTTCGGCATCGTTCAAACTTCCGGGCTTTCCCAGAGACAAAAGTTGGCCGGAACCGATGCTAGAGACGTCGATCGACGCTCCTTTCGAGAGTTCCTTAGAGAAATCGAGTGGAAGGGTCGAGTTTAATAACACGAAGCGACGGCCCACGAATCGATACGTCCATTTCCGATCGGCGCTTCAAAAGATATCCAGGGGTAATACAGTGTGTAACAAAAGTTCCAGAACACTGGGTTTTAATAATTTATTTTGCTGGAATGGAAGACGGTAAAAGGGAATGCACGATGAAGCTTTTTGTCAGTTGGCAACGTCACTTTGAGCAGCCGCTGTGAAAGAGACTGTAATACTAATTCAAATATACAGGGTGAAGCAAATATTTTTCGACAAATATTTTACTTAGATTGAAAATGGACGAGAAATGTTTTGGGTGCTTCGGCAGAATCGCTGTCATTTTTGAATAAATCAATATTTTACCGCGAAAAAAATACTGAGTATTCGTGAAAGGTGCTTTAACAAATCTGCAAAGTTTCAGTCTAATCCATCTTGTAGCTTTCCCTCAAAAAATTTCAGTCTAATCCATCTTGTAGCTTTCCCTCAAAAAATTCCGGAATATCGCCTAATTTTTTGGTCCTCAATGTGATCACCTTAGATTATTAAGTTATTAATGGACCAATTGATATTTTTTTTTTTTGTGTCACACAATATGACTCAAAGTGGCCTTTAAGATGACTTTAATACATTTTTTCGAAGTTCTCAATATCACCTTGAATTTTTCACAGATAAGCCTACAATTTTTTTCAATTTTTGTTAATGCGAGTCCAGGAACTTTTGTTCCACACTGTAGTTTCAGTTTGACGGGCCCTGGCCGGTGTCGATAGCCGCGAATCGAGCACCGGATTCCGATGCACGAGTCGATATTTTAATATTCAACGGTTCTCAACCCTGTGAACCTCCAAATCGACGAGAGGAAAAAAAATAAAAGAGACAGAGAGAGAGTTGAAATGACAGAGGAGATTTTTGACATTTCGATATTCTATACCAGATACGAATTTCTTTAGAAATGTATTACCAGACAGCGACACGGGTTTTTCCCTGCCGAACTACGCGTAAAAGTCAAAGTTCCTGAACTTTGGTTAACGCTTTTTCGGCGAAATGTCGGAAACTCGATTCGTTAGGTGAACGAGCACAGTGTTCTTTGATATTGTACCGCTGAGATGGAATTTTCAGTTATAGAACCAAGGATATTAAATTTCATAGAAAGAGATGCTGATATCGTTCGAATTTGCTAATAATAAATTATTCTATGCACTATTCTTCTTCAATTCTAGCTTAGTGTTCCCTTAAAGTCTAAAATAAACAAAAAAAAATCTTTTAAAAAAAAAAAAAGAAACCAATTTCACATAATAAATTAAAATGAAACAAACTAATTCTGTACCAAAAATCTAAGCTAAAAAAAAAACTATCACCTATACACAATAAATTAAACTGCATTAAAAAATCTGCTTTATCTTTCCACCCAGAAAAGAACATAAATTCTGTGCAGTACTCCACTCAGAAAATCAACATTTCAATAACACCACAAATGACAAAAACCATCCCTTGAAAACAACCAAGAACTTTCAACCCGGAATTTCAGAAATATTTCCACCAAAAAACCGGCGAAACTTTCAAAAACAATTCCGCCCCTGCAAGTTACAATGCGCAACAAAAGTGACAAAGACAGCTCGTCCTTTCTTCCCCCCCGTTCAATCTCGTATCTCCGACCTTAATTTCGGCCAGGTCGATCCAACTTTCAAAGTCTCATCTCGCAGATAAATCAGCATCGGACGCGACGAAAAAAGGGCGGGTAAATTCGAATTGAAATCGCGTTAGCGTGGTATTTTTCTCCGGGCCGCGGCTCGATGGCCAGCCCTAAATTATTCCACGCTTCGGCCATAAAGTCCGGATGGTCCCGTAATGGGAGCAGAAGGCGCGGGTGGAAGGACGATCGATATCGTTCGAACGGGGCAAAGGGGAAAGATCGAAAATGTCGTCCGATTACATCTGCCTGCCAGCGCAACCAGGAACGGCGCGACGTGGGAATTCCTCGATTTACGAACACCCCCCGAAACCGGAAACACGCTAATGCTTTCGCCGACGCTTGTGCACGGTGATATTTTTGCGAAAGTCTGATGCTTCCGTCGTAAAACCGGATATACGATCCCTGTCAACCTGGGTAGAGTCGTTAAGGAACGGGGAGAACTGGCGAAGCAGCCGGTGCCTGAAACACGCTTTCTGGAGCTGGTTTTTACCGGGGATAACGAGAAAGTGTTAATCACTCGTTAACACCTATGTTCGGGGACGATTTTTTTTTAAATGGAAAAATTAATTGGATGATTTTTTGGATAACTTGTTGGAAGATGCAATGCAATGTTTGGAAGATATTTTGTTCATTTTATGTCGATAGCAATTAAACTGTTCTTTTTTGTTAGGAGATTATGGTTATTCTCCGTGTTTTCATTCTTTCATGTAGTTACATTTTATTCATTTCATGTCGATAGCTATTAAAGTTATTCAATTGTATTTTCATACTTTTTCTATCACAAATATTGGAATTTTAAAAAAGAAATTAATGTACATATACATGTACCTATGTGTGTGAATGTCTCTGAAAGGGTCAATCGAATCCAATTTCGATGGAAATTGCGTAGATTAGAGCAAGTTTGATTTAGTGTGTAATTATACGATTGATGTATTAAGTCATCTAATATGAAATGTCGAATTTCTGGTCATTCCCTCAAATGATTAATCGAGTACTGAAAATTTCTTCAAAACAGACAGAAATTTTTTTTATTGCAAAAGGCTGTGCATAATCAAATGGTGGTCTATTCTAAGGAATAAAGTGTTTACTTGAATTTAGAGAACGATTTTCATTCCTCCATGAAAATTCACTCCTATCTAAGAGTGAGTGAGCAGCAGTCCAACTTTTTTAGTAATTTATTTGAAATAATTAATCAATCTTCTATTTCAAAGTAATTCTACACCAATGACAGACTATTTAACTGTATTAATTATT
Organism: Habropoda laboriosa; assembly: GCF_001263275.1. Taxonomy (NCBI): domain Eukaryota; kingdom Metazoa; phylum Arthropoda; class Insecta; order Hymenoptera; family Apidae; genus Habropoda; species Habropoda laboriosa. The sequence goes on along the minus strand of NW_017100510.1, from coordinate 585,714 downwards.
TCTTTTAACTGATTATATCACGTATTATGTAGTACCATAAATTTCAAGAAACCGATGCAATTTCTCAGATTTAAAAGCCAACATTTTGCTGGATTTTTCGAATAAACAGATGCACGTGTAAAATCTACACACTTCCTCTCGCATAACATTCATGCTGTAACTCATGTTTCCGTCGATGTAATACCAGATCAATATTCACGTCGAATAATTATCACAGACTCCGTTTGAAACCTTTGAATGTTTAATTCATCGTGGACGAATGAAGATGTTTGAAGATGTCCCAAAGAAACATGCAAAACACAGCTACATCCGTAAAGCAACGCTCTGAACGTTCGATAGAAGATCCTTAAACTGTGTTGTTAAAAGGAGAATCGAAGAAACGACAATTTTCCATACCATCGATGACCGAATCTTTAAAAAAATACGCGTGAGATATCAACGCGAAATTTCCTTTTCAAGCAAAACAGAACAAAAGGAATTCTTTATCTTAACGTTGTCAAGCGACAATTTAACAGGTTCACATTTTTCTCGTCTGCAGGAATTTCTCCGCAAAAATTCTCTCTGCTCGTCTGCCGCTGTGTCTGCCATATCTCGATTAGAACGTACGAAATTATTCATGAGCGTGCCACATTTCCAGCTACATTTCAAAATTCACATATTCTTTCTGGAACCTTCTAAATCTTCCAACGACACGCGATATCCGAGATGTTCGCGTGTACGTGGAAAATTTGACTGGGGATTTGGGAAAAAGTATCCGCGAGAGAAACAACGATTCGCCGATATTGCAA
>NW_017100510.1:582606-584883 GCF_001263275.1 Habropoda laboriosa | reverse complement strand
AGTCGCGAATTCTCTGGAATTCTCAGGTCTCAATTTTTATCCCGGCTTTCGTGCACTTCGTATTTTTACGAGGTTTCGAAAGTCGTCGGTTTGCCGGATGAAATCGGTATTTACCGATCATGGTTCCGTTAACTTTCATAGTAGTATAAAACAAAATTTTTATCGAAGGATTTTTAACACTAGACTATATTCTTCCCTTCTGGTATACTTAGGTGTACTCAACTATTTAGGTATACAAAACACAATTTTCCAAATATAAATAAACAAAAGTCAATCCACCCTTGGACGAAAGAATTTTAACAATTTCTGTAATTTAAAATAATCTGAAAATCGCCATTTTGACGAGTATAATTATTTCAGTGTCAATCTCTTCTCAAAATTTGTCCTCCTTCAAAAACAATTAAATAATCACTTCTTTTCCTTAATTTTCTCTCCTGACTCTCGCATAAATTTTTCTACTCCATAGATCGAAAAATATCGATCCGAATATTTTCTCCTTAAATGCATTTATTTTTGCACAAAAATCAAGTAATTCTTAATTTTGTCGTTAAGTAAATTTTAAGAAATACTCGGTTAATTCTGAGACGCCCAGAACATCCAGGCAACTCGTAAACCAGGACTCGACTCGTCCCAAATTCTCAGCCCCGAGTTGGAATCGAGGGCAAAGGACGAACTCGAGAGACAACTATGACGACAGTAAGTCATAGTGATTCCTGTGAACGTGGAATATCTCGGTGTGACTAGACGCGTGCACACGCCGGATATACCGCAAGGCTAGTCTAAAGAGATAATATTGCCTGCCGCTAGCGAAATATTGGCGGCTGGCCAAATGGAAATAGATAAAAAGCCCGAAGGGTGGCAGAATCATCCCACCGTCCCCATCTACCCGTACCGTCATACCAAACGGACAGATACACGCTGGTATGCATGCATATAAAGGCCAACACAGGTATGTGGGATACGCCACACCCCATGTGCATGCACCAGTGTTCACAGTTATTCGAATAAATGTTTATTTTTAATAATGAATAACGAATGAAATTTTATATTCGTTCGCTCCAGAGACCAAAAATAAGAATTATTTTTAACAATTTTTGTATTTCACCCCGTTCGTCGTTGAAGTATATTTATTGTTAAAAAAAATTTATTATATTTTTATTCGTTGGTTGAAATAATTTTTGGAGAACACTGTATATAAAGCGGAACGGTATGCGCCACGGCCTTTCCCAATGCCAAATTCTATTCGTATAACCGTGAAAGCTAGTGTATACCATCTCGATGTTTGCCTTTATGAGACAGCTATCGATCGCAGAGCGTCGCATTAATTTCAAGTGTCATACACGGTTCAATAGGAAAGCGAGTAACGTTATCACGCGAGAATTATCAAATTATCCACGGATCGTGTCGTTATTTTTACGTGAAATAATTTTGCATAAATAGAGCGTCGAAAATTAACCGCTTAATTTTCGATGCGTGGGATAATAAATCGGAACTTCCGCGATATTACACGGTGAATTATTACGCGAGTCTTTTGAATCTTCCGCGAGCAAAAGTTTCGCTTTATTTCACACACGTGAGCGCGATAAACGAATTAACGCGACCGCGATACAGCGGCGATAGTATTTCATTTTTGACGTGAAAATTATCGCGCGGTTGTTTTTGGTGTTTTATCGAGATGATAGAATGCAGTTAGTTCCCGTACCATTTTGTTGAATTGTTCCTTGAGGATTTGTTTCTGTTTATCTAGCTCGAGACATACTAAGGTATCAATTTGTTCTTGGCTGGCCGCGTCACCCGATGATCGCAACGCTGCCTTCAACTTCCTCTCGTTGACTGTCTGCAATGTTATGAATAAGAAATGGCTTAAGTTCGTCGAATGTGTAGCTTGAGATTTGCTCGTGTAACCTAGTGTCGACGAATATTTACCCTCAGTTTTTCCAATTCCTTTTGCAAGTTGTTTACTTTATTGTACATGTGTAGGACGAACAAATCGAACTTGTTCTCGTCAATGGCCAGCTTTTTTTCGTGAATGTTAATGTCAGGGAATAATATTTGTAATTCTTCGTTTAGGTTCTCGCGAGCCACTTTAACCTGTTTCCAATAACGTTCAGCCATGTTGCCAACCTCTACTTCTTCCTCGTATTTTTTCTTCGCCGCGTCTACGTCATCCAATATTTTTTTGACGTTTCTTCTGGCAGCTGTTTTTATTTGCGACGGAGCATCGAACTTGGGATCGTCGATCAAGTTGTACATCTTCTTGACCGATTCGGCTGCCAG
>NW_017100510.1:579375-582574 GCF_001263275.1 Habropoda laboriosa | reverse complement strand
CCGTGGCCTCTTTTAATCTGCAACAGAAAAATATTTCATTGGGATTTCTAGGTTTGAATTTATGGAGAAATTACGGAGGAATAAGAAAGGTGAAAGATACCTGTTCCAAACGGGACTACCAATGGTGGCACTCGTACTCTCCACGGCTTTTATGACATCCTGATTATAGTCTTGAATAGCACACGTTGCTTTCTGATAAGCGGCAATGGCTTTAGATGCAGCATCACCGCATGATTTCTCTAGCTCGACTAGATTTTCTGGCATTAATTCCTCAGGTACTTTCTTGACCACTGGAAAAATGTATTATATGAAAAATTATGTTTCATTAAAAAAAAAAAAAAAACCTACCAACTTCAATTTCTTCTCCTTTTTCTTTACTTAATCTTATTTCGGTATAAGGTTCGTTATTAGGTGGTTCCTTCTTATCAACCAATGGTACAAAAGCTAGCTTTGGTGCTACGGTACACACATTATTTTCACATGTTAGTAAGCAAATTAATTACTACCCTAAATGAAGCATTTTTTATGTAACAAAGTATTATATTTTCAACAAATAAAAGGGAAGAGAAGGGAAAGAATGGGATTAGGAATTAGTAGTGGGGCTCACGTATATAATCTTCAAGATTTGTACAATCTATTCCTTTCTGACCTTGTCCTTTTCCTGATTCCTCTCCAAAAATGGTACTTATTAGCCTGAAACAAAGAAAGTTCATAAATTATCGATATAAAATGATTAATACAACTAGCTTAGACTTACGTTTGTTTCAGTGTTGCAAAGTATGTACGGATGAACTCAAAATAAGATGATTCCTCCTGAAAGATGATCTGAATTGTTTTATCCGTTCCAGGTATCCAACCTTCAAGGTTTGCACGGAAAACAGGATCATGTTTTGCATAGAGTAATACACCTGATGTTCCTATTGCCACAGCAGTCAAAGTTAACAGTGTCCTTGAGCCTCTGCTTTTCTCACTTGAATAATATACATTATAAAACATGTTAAATGCATTTAACAGTTTTAATACATTTCTTTGTACAATATAAAGCAAAATTTGTTGCTTACGAGTTACAGGGCTTACATTTATTTATAATTTATTTGTACACTGTATTTTATGATCATCAAGACATACACATATAAACATAAACATTTCTTTTATTTATTAGCAGATACATTTAATTGTTAATACTTAAACTTTCACAATGAAATAAAAGGTTAGATTAAAATGGGTTTAATTACAGTAATATAACAGGCATGCAATTTTGTTATGTAACACAATATAACAATGCTCTCAGGTTTAAACTTTGAATACCTTTTCGTTGAATCAGTTGAATACCTATATCCAGAAAATCTGGACATAAGTTTAACATCCTTGAAAGCCCTAAAACATATAGCTACATTTATATAAAATATTCCTGCTTTCATCGATAAATGCAATAATCGCAAAATTTTATTAAAAGTAGCACCATCAAATATATACAAGTTTATTTTTAGTGCCATGATTGCTTCCAATACATATTACAGAACCGTTCAAAATAATAATTACGTAATAATTTCGCAACACAAGATATTAAAAACTCAAACAAGACTTTTAAACGCAACTAAAACTACGAAATATATTGAATTAAATACTTATGTCAAACCTAACCTAACCTGCACCTAAATCGCAGATAAACTCATAAAATATGAGTAAAACTACGGCTTATTAAAGCACACTATATAAGATCTGAATAGAAAGAACAAATAAATACTTCTTTCTCCGAAAAACAACTTAAACGATGACAAGTTTGACAATCGTGGAAATGTGTTACCAAACAAACGGTAAATCTGTTCACTCACCTACATTCCGGGTCGTATTTGCCTCGTGCACGTGTCTCGTAACACCTTGTTGTCAAGTACAGTCTGGAGGATCCATGTTTTTTGACCTGAAAGGGCAACGGTGGCAGTGAAACTCCCTGGAATTATGTAAGCTCCTAAATTTAAGCCATCTTGTCACACGAGGCGGGCAACCTTGGTCTTGTTTGCAGAAATATTCACTGACAACTCGCGAAATAATCATCATCGTGACACGACCACGATTTCTCACACAAAACACGACTTATTCCTTGCCAGAATAGCGATGAACAACAATGAAACGTTAAATATTATTACAGGAGACGTCGCGACAGTAATGTCTATCAGCACGCAGTGAGCGACCCTTTTTTCCATAAGCTTCGTATATTTTTCATTCAATTCACGTAACGCGATGCCGTCAAATTCAGACGTGCACAATCCTTTACATTTTACTTACTTTACGTACCCTATTTAAACCGTTGCACGGAAATTTTAATCCAATTCGGAACATCTTTCGGGTGGCCGGTCAGGCAGCCAAAGGAAAAAGGGAACGACGGCACAAAACAGCTGGTTACCGACGGAACTACAGGAAAAGAAGAATGTTGCGTATCGTTGGTACCGCAATCCGGGGTACGTAACGTGAATTTTCGCGTGATTTCCACCACTAACTGCTCTAGGTAGAACGATAGTTCGGTGGCTTCATTTTAAGCTATTATTCGTTCGAATTCGATAAGTCGTTGTACGATAATCGTTTCGAGTTCATGCGTAATAGGTTATGTTCACTTAAGTCGAGAAACCATTTTGACTTTCTGGCAGAAGGAACACAGTGAAATTGTAACCATGGGCGCGCTTATTGAAATTACATATAATACCTCAAACCTAACGGGACAATAAATATCTTGTTTTACATTTTAAGTTAATTTCACACCTTAAACTTGTATTCTTGTGATTGCTAATTTAAACAATATTTATCTTGTATCTTTGCTTCAGACATTGCTGCACGTACCAATGTTGTCAACATAACAAATTCTCTAATTTCTAAGCAACTTCCTGTTGTTCAATGTATTCAGCACAGATATTTCGGTGCTTTTTCTTCTACCATTGATAATTGGAAGAATATTGCTGACAACAAGCAAAAGGCAATACTTGGGTATGTACATTTTAAGCATATTCTATGATGTATTATGTAATATTAAACTAATATGAATTATTATCAATAATGTAATTAAAATTTATAGTCAAACACAGGTTAATAATGTTGTACTTCCAACACTACTTCCTACTACAACAAGTGTAAGAACACTTACTAAATTCTCTAGGCAAAAGGGTAAGAGGGCATCTGTAAAAGCTGTGATTGATAGATTCTACAG
>NW_017100510.1:578390-579288 GCF_001263275.1 Habropoda laboriosa | reverse complement strand
TAATATCTATTAATTAATATTTTGTATAATGCATTTTACTTAATAACAGGGGAATATGGATCAGAACTCGTACTGCACGTAATCGAAAATTGTGGAAAAAAAGTGCCAGAAAGAGACATAAACTCAAGCAGCATGTTTTCTGTAATGCATCACAATCTGCTTTATTGGATAAGATGGTAACGCGTTATTGGAAACGACGGCATTATTATGTGGATGATCCCTACAACCCATATCATCTACGCGAAGAATTTCCATTTACAAGAAAATATCCCAAACCTTGCTAATTAATGTAATTGTATAAACATTCGAAAAATCTGTGTGTAAAGACAAAGAAAATTGATATTTTGTTTTCTTCCTTACAAACATTTTCCTTACACCAACCATTGATCTTTATTTTCTGTACACATTATAATCTGGAACAAAACTCGTCTAAATTGTGTGACATAACCGTTTAACCAAGCACCGTCACGTGAACCTCGATCGTGTCTCTGGGTGTAAAAAATTTAAGGAGTCATAACTCAAGAACAAGTTTGAACCACAGTCAAAACATATTAATAATTCCTGCTTATTGAATGAAAATCACGATTAAATCGATCACCGGTTGCTTTCGAAACTGAATCATTTTTTACCGGGGTCACGTGGCTTCTCCCACCATGACTCGACAACGCTAGAGTGGCGTAATGTGTTCAGTTGTAGTTCGTCCTTTGCGGCGAATACTCTGTCTTTGTCATTTACCGGCAACACCTTCAACGTTTTTTTCCCACTTGAAGGAGTTTAACGACATCGCAATTTTATATCGCCGGCGTCCGTTTTATCAACGAAAAAATGCCTTATCGTTATAAATTACGCTCGCTTAGCAGAGCCTGCTTCGTCTTCAGAAACTCGTGCGCCGAGAAGA
>NW_017100510.1:568853-578357 GCF_001263275.1 Habropoda laboriosa | reverse complement strand
GGCACACTCGACATGAGGTGAGTACTTAACCGGTATTTTTACTCGGTAATGCATCGGGAACGATTAAAACGACTGAAACGTCACGGTTTAATCGGTCCTCTAAAATGATCGAATTTCGCGCGGAACTTTTGATTGGCTTATACATGTGTCCAACCTTTGCACGTTTTTATGTTTACCCTTTCACACGCGCCTGATCTCTCGGGGAATTGATTTGCCTGCTAAAAAATGGCTCGTTCTGTTAACAGACACGGTTAAGTGCATGCTCCTTCGATCGCAATTTCGCGACGTAAAGGGACACGGTTTGCTTCGATTCGACGGCGTGTTTAGTACAAGCAAGTGTGCCAAATTTCAGGAACTACACTGCAGTGAATTATCACGAAGTATGTAATGCTTTGAATACCGTCTGGGAGAAGACAGTGTTCCAAAAACAAGGAGTAATAACCGTGTAGAAGAGGGTTCACAATACATACTACGTTTATGAGATTAACTCCAGACGCGTTTTCATGTTTCGATGAACATCTTGGTATCGATTACCTATCAATAGAGTGTCGTTCACAACTAATTGCATGCGGTCGATTCACCAAGTGGAACGATAGTTTTGTGGGAAATTCGATCAATTGATTAATTCGATTCAAACACGCGAATACATTTGATTAAATATAATTATGCCCTGACACTGAACAGGCCTGAATTTACACGCTTTTGCAAGTTGCTGTTCGTGCTGAACGTAGCCGCGTGCAAATGCACCGGTCAAGGGGGCGTTTATTAACATAAATGCGAGGTATTTTTTATAACTGTTTTTAAAAATACACTGAAATCTTCATAGTGACTAGTATTAAAAGAGGCGTAGCACTACTGTTATACCTTACGTGTTTTGCTCTCAAGATACTTTTTCAGACATTCCACTCTTTCAGATTCAGAATTTAACATGCTCGTAAAACATTCCAAGTCTAAATTTAAATATCATATATAATTATTGTAATATTATGTAAATATGTTGTATAGAGTGTAGATGTGCATAAATAAAATAGTCATAAATGTTATATATTAACTATGAACCTATCGCTAATTACGATTAGTGTCTGACACTAATAAGTCCTCTCTACTTATCTCTTAAGTATACGACGTAATATTACTCGAGCAAACCAGTCCTGGCTACTTTGGCAAATATTTTACAGACACGTTTATTCACAATTTTCTGTAGAACATTTACTTTTGCGATTTTTTTTTACTAACTAACATTAATCTCGTATAAATTCACATTCGACACAACACAGGTGGCAGCAAAGTCGCCAATAATTTCGTCCAGATGTTTGGAAATGACTTTTCTGTTACAACTTGTTATTTTCGATCTCGATCGTTCTGCTATTCTAAAAGCGTACTGCATTCGATTGACTACGCTAAATTCGTTAAATTTAACTTTGTTAAATTCCCCATGATTACCAGTCATTTCCTGTCAGAATAGCCAGAGATCGTTTCCCAGTTTTGTTCCAGACCGTAACGCAAAGATTAGTTTGTTGACCGAAACCGATAAGCACAAAGCATATTATGCCAACTGAAGTTAAGACAGATGTTACCTGTGCATGTAATTAATTGCAAACTCACGCATATAATGTATTCAAATTTTCCATTGTTCTTTTTCGCAACATTGTTATTATTACTTTATACGATAACATTTTTTGTTTTCTACATTTATTATCTCAACTATTTATTTGTCCTTTTACTGTGCGTTTATCGGTCTTTTTCTGACCATGTTTCAAAGCATCAGCATTAAAACGTCAGTAAATAAAAATATTCGTTTAGGTACCGTCATTCGTGATAATTTATACGCATATCACACTACTCTTAGATACTTCCAACACATTATCGTTACAAGTCGAATAAATGTAAATGCTTGAAAATTTATCCTCGTTATTTCTCAGAATTGCCCGTTTCGTTTTGTTCGTCGCAATTTTACGGTGATATAAAGAAGTTTGATTAAGATACCAGAATTGGTATGTACTTGGTTCGAATTCATAAATGTCCCATAGACACGCCTTTTATCGAGCCATCGAAGAGTATCGATCGGCGATATTTTTCGAACGATCGTGCACCACCGATGTGCACGCATTCAGTATAATAACGACCAGCCTTGAGGTCTCCATGTTTTATTTGGCCACGAGTAAGTGCATACAAGAGGTGAATTCGTCTTTGCTTTCACGGAAACCTGTTCAACTCGACGAGGCGGCGCGCACCGTGAATAATAATGTTGCAATACTTGCAAGAATTGCAAAGAGGGAAAAATGTTCTTTTTAGCATATAACCGAGGATCGTGTTCGCAAAATTGAAATTTATCAAATTATATAAACTTATTACAAGTGAAATAAAATTCATTGAAATACCAATGGCTCGATGAAAGTTAAGCATCAAGCATGGAATTTCTCTATAATTTTTTCTGTTCAATTAATTCCTCGAATAACAGTCAGGACTTGTTTTGCAAGCTTGATCTAAAATAGCAAACCGTATCTTTGCCTTTCTTTTCATTTAACTTTTACATGTAGATTTCCTCGAAGTACTTTCAAAGAGAAACGCCTCTGACTACAATCGCATTTACTTCGTCTTATTTAGAGGATCAAGTTAACTTGACGTATAAGTAATGAATGAATTTATCGTCGCGATCTTGAACTTCACTTCCCAATAAATTCAGATAACCTATCATGATAGAACTAATATTTTTATGCAATCAATTTTATAAAATCCCTATGATCCATCAATTTCACCATCCCTCCTACGTCATTTATCGTTCTGTTTAACCTTTCAATCTTGTTTCGAAGACACGTCAAACATGCCATCTTGTCCATGTTATTGAACTTTTTTTAGCATGACCTTCGACATCTCCAATTTCAGTTTCGCTATTATAACACGAATTATCGGTATTAAAAGCAAATAATGACACCTCCGTATTAGGAAAAACTCTGATGAAAGAAAGCTTTTGGAATTTTCATGAGAAATATTGACGAAAATTTTTAGATAACCTAAAAAATTTTAGGTGCAAAATAGCGAATTTATTTAAAAGATAAATAAAGATAACCTAAAAATTTTTAGGTTACGTATAAATTACGTAAAAGTTATGTAAAAATTCTTAGATCATGCACAACTTATGTAAAAATTTTTAGGTTATCTTTACTTATTGTTTAAATAAATTCACAATTTTAATGAATCTATTGCGAAGATACATCATGGGTAATTTTATCATTCATTTGTCGCAGGTTCGTACAATTCACGGGTAAAAATGGTGGGCCACAACACCTGGGGGTGCAGCTGGTGCAAGGAGGCGACGTGATCGCCGTGTCCGCGGTCGACTCGCGGATCCCGAATACGCTGAAGAAATTCCTCGAGGGTGGCGACGACCTTCTGAAGAAGGCGAAAAGGTAGGCGTGGTGTGAGGCAGTCTAAGGACGCCAATTGGGGGGCCAGAGCGACGATAAGCCGCTCGTTATCGCGTGTTATCGCGCTACTGGCCCGCTGATTAGCGAATGATGCAAATATAAAAAAAGAACAAAATAAATATCCTCTTGTGAAACACGATAATCAGCGAAATTTAATTATAGGAGAGGCTTAGCTGTATTGGAACGAACGAGAAGAGTGAATAATTGATTGATCTTGATTAGAGAGTCTGAGATGCTGTGAAGTCCTCGTGTGCTATTTGAAGATTGGAATTATGCTAGTGGAATGGGATGAATGACAAAATGAAGATTGGAGTGAATGGAAATGAAGAGCGTGAAGTGTTGCAAATAATTTGGCTTATAGTAAAAAAAAATGATTTAATTAAAAGTGAAAAATTTAACAGATATATAAGTTATTCCTAAGGAAAAAGTTAAATTCTTATTGTAAAATGAAGTAAGTAGAAGACAGAGAGATTTCAATGAGTGACTGTAAGGACACTTAGCACGATTTTTCTATCAATGAATTTCACGGTTCACCATTTTGTTCCCAGGGAAGACGAAGTCGACCTGTTGACCATGGTAGAGAGGTTCGTGGCATCCAAAGAATTCAGTGTGAAAACGACTCTTTGTGCAGCTCCTTTGATCCCCTTAAATCAAGCTTCTCTGAACTACTATTAATCCATTGTCTCTGTACTCTTTTCATCGTGTACATCTGAACAAATCCCTATTGTTCATGCACACACTTAAACTACACTCAGAAGCTGATTCTGATACAGTCGAACAGTTCTCGTTGCATCAGAAGTGGCTGTCATAGTGATTCGCTTGTTCTAACGAGCTTTTATACAATCGATATTTCGCATAAACGCCTCGAGTATAACTCGTAGACAATCTCCCGCGGTGAAAGCGTCATTTTCGATCAGCGTTCGCCTCAGATCCCCGCTACGTTACCGTTTACTCTATCAGGCGTGTCTTGGCTCTGTAAACCGGACGTTTGGAAGACTTGTTCCCTCGTGATCGCTAATTGGCCTGCTCTCGAGGGAACCGAGCCCTTTTTTTTTATTGCAAACGATTATTGTTTGAACAGATACAGGTGCATACCTGTTAAACTCTCGTGTTACAGATGGAAATGTAAAGTTGAGGAAGGAAGTTTAGAATGGGAATAGCTGAAAGGAATTTTTTTCATAATTTTAATAACGTTTGTTTATTGGAATATTTCTCTCATTACGAAACTTCTTAATCGTCTCATTTCGAGCAATTTTCGTTTTTTATAATCATTGATTTTTGTATAGATTTTTCATTTCTCTTTTTTATTAAACTTTGAAGTGTCCAATGGTTGATAAGTTGTGATAGTTTATGTTTGTACAACGAAGTAGTGTAATCGAAGTGAGTTTGAAAAACAATTCATAAAATACTCGTATTTCGATGATCGATTGTTTGTAGTAGGTAATAGAAACCATTCAAAAGAAAATACTTATGATAAGCATCACTCAAGATATGCCGCCTATTTGGGTTAGCACTTTGTTTTCTTTGTTCCGATAACCGTGGTTGTATCAATTTAGAATGATAAAAAAAAGAAACTCCATGTCGAGCTAGTCATGCGCTATTATTGCAACGAAATTTGTTTTTTGACGTCATGAATTATATAAGGATGAAAATATCGAAAACAGTAATTAACATAATCGTTATATAAATAAACATACTTTCTCCAGCGAAAGGAAAATATATGATACAACTGATAACACATAATCACACTTTGTATTCAAAAAACACACCACTTGCATGGTGTTCACCATCGAAAATCCTTAAGGAATCCCCCCACCATAACTGAACCTCATGAATTATTCTGTACACGAAATTATCGACGATCGTGACATGGATTTTGCGTCGAGCATAATATTGTTTTTATTAATTTAAAATGCTGGCGTTTGTTTGTGTGCCAATTGGCGAGCTTGCAAGCTCTGAGCCAACTGAAGAATTTTCGTGGAAACGTTGATGTCTCTGAATGAAATTCTCTTTTCAATTGTAAAGATTGTCAACAAAAACAAAAATTTCTTTTGTAATTTCTTACATTTCGTATTTCTATTTTTTATTTCCTCAGAGATATCTCTTTCCTCGTGAATAGCGAATTAATTTCTTGAAGAAATTTCTTGTATCATTTTCTCAACGATGCGGTAATTATTGTAAGATAATCGAGTATCATTTGATGTACGGTTACGTACAATGATAGATTACGCTTGAATTATGTAATTTTACATAACAAATCGTAGAAGTAGATGTTACATTCGTCGGAACAAGTCGTCGTAAAAATGATTTTTACTGGGAAATGTGTGAAATCGTGCGTTATCAGTTATCCAGTTTAGCTCGCCAGCTGGCATTTGTATTTTTCCAATTGCAATCTTTCCTTCGACTAATGAAACCAATCTTCCAAAGAGGAACTACTGAATTTAATAATTTCCGCTCTTGCATTGTGCAAGCCGATATTTGCATATCATACTAACCCATTGTTACAGCCACCTTAAGAGTTGTTTGACGTTTTTTTATGAACATTGTTGTTGCAGGTGTAGATAGTGCATATTGATAGACGAGTGGAGTTTAAAGTTAATTATGGACTGGCAGAGTTGGGAAAAATATTATTGGAATAGTGCGTGGCGAATGAAACCCGACGAGATACCCTATTGCACTTTTGTTACAGTAATTTCTTAATATCAAGACATTTTTTGAAATTTTTTAATATTAAGGAATTATACTAATATTTTTTTAGTACATATTAAATCTACTTTTCATTTTTTTATTAGATACAAATATTTTCTTCAAATAAAACAAATACTCTTTTAAAAAAATTTTAAAATTCAGTATTTGTTGTTTGCAAATTTATTGTGGAAAAATTCACAAATAAAAAGAATGAAAATTCATTTAAATACGTTCCAACTCTGCCATTAAAAAAATGGAGGAAGTATGTCTAACGTCAGCAGAACAATTACAGAATAGTGGCAGAAGGGCGTAGCGTGATACCGGAAGCAGAGGTGAATTTTTTGGCGCCAGTGACACGTATGGACAAACTAGCCTGCATCGGTTTGAACTACAGCGGTCATTGCGAGGAGCAAGGAGTCTCACCGCCTGAAAGTCCGGTAGTTTTCAGTAAATTCCCCAGTAATATCATTGGGCCCCGTGACAACATCATGCTCCCGCCGATTTCCGACGTAAGTTCAAGAACGATCACGAGAAAACATGTTGGCATCAGTGGAGTTCTCTATCTCCTACTGCTTAGCCGTGACCGTCTCTATATTTAGTCCAGACAATTATGTAACGAGTTAAACGGACTTTCCAGCTAATTATAGAACGATAGACGTCGTAAAGAGAAAAAGAACCGGTCTGTCGATCGATGAGTAAATCGAACAGATTCGAATCGTGTTTTTCAAATAGTTATCTACTTTACCGACCAAGCTAGAACTAACTAATACACGAATATGGCTACCGTGTCTATAAGATAACCTAAATGGTTCCGTCGTTACTCTGGAATAAATATTTAGACTCGATATTAGAAAGTTTCGCAGAAAAGAACGAGTGAGAACGATAAAAATCACCGATTGCATAATAGATAGGCGATCAGAAAGTTTTCAACAAGTCTATTACGTAAAAGAAATATCGGTTTCTATCTGTGTAATCATCATTAGCAATTATCTGTAAATACCGTGATGTTGTTATCTACAATACCGATGTTTACGATGTTCCTATATTCATCAGCTGCTTCTCTTTTGATTATTTCCGATAGAAAGTCGATTGGGAAGCTGAGCTCGCGATAGTAATCGGCAAAAAGTGCAAGGCGTTGAACAACGACGAGACAGAGGACTGTATTTTCGGTTACACAGTGGCGCAAGACATCACCGCACGAGATTGGCAGAAATCGAAGAGAAATGGCGGACAATTTCTCCTGGGCAAAGCCATGGACACGTTCTGTCCATTGGGACCGGCTGTCGTCACCAAGGAAGCTATATGCGATATCAATAATCTGCCCGTGAAATCGTGGGTGAACGGTAACCTGAAGCAAAATGGCAACACCTGCGAGTTGATCTTTAAACCCCATGAAATCGTTGCTTATATTTCACAGTACGTTAAGATTACTCTTACAGCCGTGCATTGTTCTTGACAATACTGCACCATTATAACATTCAAGGCTTCCTAACCTCATTGTTCCATCCAGTGTTTGCGCTTTTTTTTTTTCTTCAAGAAACTCAGAATACCACTGGTGATTACGTAATCTTACTTTACAGATTTATGACCCTGTTACCGGGAGACGTGATTCTAACAGGCACGCCAGCTGGCGTGGGATTCACTCGTAAACCTCCGGAATTTTTACAGGTAACCAAAACAAAAGTCCAGGCCGTACTGTGGCCAGTTTGTGTTTGGATTTACCGTTTGTTTCTCGCTTTTGTTTTCAGCGTGGAGACGTGTTAGAGACGGAGATAGAGGGTTTGGGACGTCTGAGGAACAAGGTTCTCTGATCTGCCGAGAGGATCATGCCCATAGAAAACGTACGGGAGCGATTCGCGTTGAAAAAGACCGAACGTACGTTACGGGAACGAAGTAGACGTCGAAACATTCACGATCAAATTGCGATCCATTCTGAACAAGTTCCACACACGATACGCGGAAGGGAACTAAATGATTCGAGACACAGAGAAGAAAATTATTACCAAAATTCGAGAATGAACGTTCAAAGAAACACTGAAGCCTAAGCGTTATGCATCGATAGTCTTGACTGCGCTCTACACTTGTCACCATTGCATCATACATTCACACACACACGAATTTTACGTACTTGTACAATTAAAGCGAGACTGTTTCTAAAAATACGAATTCATCTGCCTGCGTGTTTTTTTTTATCGCGATAGTTTTTTTTTTTTTTTACAAACCTTAATGGACTTGTGTTAAAATATTTTTTGACGAACTACCGCGATTCTTTACCTTCTTTTATTTTCTTTTATGCTTTTTAAAGAATTGGTAATTCAAATTGGTGTTGCAGGGAACTGCATTATCCTCTGATGGTAATATTAAGTCTTCTCGTAAGCGCGTGTAGAAATTTATATTAAAATTTGGATGAATATTTTAAACATACTTCTACATTTTATGAAAAAATGCTCTTCACTTCCGTATTTCTTTATTAAAATATTTCGCGCTTTTGGGACAAACTTAATAGTAGAAAAAACAGCGACTGCTGGTAAAACAGTTTCACCCCAAATTGGTGTGCCTTAAATTTTTATATTCTCCAATAGATGCCGCCTGCAGTTCCATTTCAAATTCAAACCACCCCTAACAACCCTTAATACACTTCTAACTCTTTCGAACAGTAATAACCTCCCATTTCATCGAACAAACATAACAAAATTCAACATATAACTAAAGAAAAATAAAACTGCTTCGTCCATAACCTCCAAAAACCAATACTTATAAATAAATCGAATTACAAACAGAACTAATTTTTATAATTCCTCGTCCATAACCTATACCACATGGTAACGTCTTACTTAACGTTGTATCAATTAAAAAAATCGTAAGACAAAACGTTAAAGGGTCGAGGAACACGATTCGTGCGCAAAGACGAGTCTCACAAAAGAGGTATACATATACGAAGTCCATGGGACTTCATCAAAACGCAGTGAATGAAGCGCACAGCTCGGCGCCCCCGGTTGTCGTCGACAATAGGTCGCTCAATGCTACCTAATTCGCAACAATGGCCCCCGCGGCCATATATTAATGGTCCGTGCCCGTATATATTCGCCGGCTGGCATTATATTGTCCTCGAGGCGAGAGAGAGTGAGAAAGAGAGGGAGAGGGAGAGAGAAACGAATTGTGGCACGCACACTCCTCCGGTTCCGCTTTGTCAGCTCGGAAGCAGAACGGGCCGGACGTGTGTACGGGACCAGGGGCAGATGCGACTCAATTTCGTGGATGACAAATCGGGCCCGTAACGTTGTCAGGCAACGATTAAAGGGCGCGGTCCACGGCGATTTAATGGCGCCCGTGATTTCGATTAGCCTGGCGAATGGGCCGGTTTCCGAATAATAATCGTCGCGGGGGT
>NW_017100510.1:568539-568774 GCF_001263275.1 Habropoda laboriosa | reverse complement strand
TCGTTAGATTTTTAATTTTTCTAATTTTTTATGGTGAGAGTTACGGAAGATGAAATTTGTGAGGTTAGAGGTTTGAAAAATGGAATTGACTTCTGTAAAGTTGAAAATTGGTTAAGATTCTTACGGAGAAGAGAATTTTACAGCAAGCTGTCTTTTGGAAGAAATGAGAATATAATTTTTGTGCAACTGGGAAACTTAATATTGAAAATTTTTTCTGCAATTTTTAAATTTAAGG
>NW_017100510.1:558507-568448 GCF_001263275.1 Habropoda laboriosa | reverse complement strand
AAGAATTCCATTTAAAATTAATTTTTAGAAAAAAATGGGGGTACAAATTTCGTGCAAATGGAGAACGTAAGATGGAGAACCTCGAAGTCTCGAATTGCGAAATTTGCTCCTCTCGACTGGCTCCTCTCTCTCTCGCGAATAAAGAACGAATTTCACGGGGCAAAAATCGCGAGGTCAGGCCGATCAGAGGCAGGTGCACGATTCTGGCGGTTTAATAAAGAGCAACGAGGCGGCTCGTTGACGGAAGCTAATTCCATCGACGTGTAATTCGATTTCGAGACGAGGCGAGCCGCGCATTAATAGCGAGCGGACACCGCGGGTGATCGTCCGTGGCGGCGTGTGTGCGCGCGTACTCGCGTCCCGGGGAAATTAATGAATTTCGAATCGAACCACCGCGAGTAGTTAATTTTCGTGGAAGCCGCCGCGGAAGATGGCTACCTGCTTCGAGAACACGCTCGTTTAATGCCACCGGGTACTAATGGCGTTTCGATTGGCCTCCACGCAGTGGCGTAGCTACTTCCATTTCCGTCTATCGCGAATTAACATCAATTTCTTCTATTTCCACTGTACTTTTTTGCACACTTTTTTTTTAACGTACATACGGAGATACTTTTGAGGATAATTCTTATCACAGAATCTATATAAAATGAAATGAAGTTTGTTGGTTAGGTCGAAATTTGGGTCGGTAGAGTAAAAATAGTGAAAAAGTGAGGGTCACATAATTTTCAAATTTTTCAATTTTTAAATGTTCAATATTTAACATAAATATAAATTTCTTCTATTTGTTCTGTATTTTTTATACACTTTTGTTGGAAATAGATAAGGAGATACTTTTGAGGATAATTCTTATCACAGAATCTATATAAAATGAAATGAAGTTTGTTGGTTAGGTCGAAATTTGGGTCGGTAGAGTAAAAATAGTGAAAAAGTGAGGGTCACATAATTTTCAAATTTTTCAATTTTTAAATGTTCAATATTTAACATAAATATAAATTTCTTCTATTTGTTCTGTATTTTTTATACACTTTTGTTGGAAATAGATAAGGAGATACTTTTGAGGATAATTCTTATCACAGAATCTATATAAAATGAAATGAAGTTTGTTGGTTAGGTCGAAATTTGGGTCGGTAGAGTAAAAATAGTGAAAAAGTGAGGGTCACATAATTTTCAAATTTTTCAATTTTTAAATGTTCAATATTTAACATAAATATAAATTTCTTCTATTTGTTCTGTATTTTTTATACACTTTTGTTGGAAATAGATAAGGAGATACTTTTGAGGATAATTCTTATCACAGAATCTATATAAAATGAAATGAAGTTTGTTGGTTAGGTCGAAATTTGGGTCGGTAGAGTAAAAATAGTGAAAAAGTGAGGGTCACATAATTTTCAAATTTTTCAATTTTTAAATGTTCAATATTTAACATAAATATAAATTTCTTCTATTTGTTCTGTATTTTTTATACACTTTTGTTGGAAATAGATAAGGAGATACTTTTGAGGATAATTCTTATCACAGAATCTATATAAAATGAAATGAAGTTTGTTGGTTAGGTCGAAATTTGGGTCGGTAGAGTAAAAATAGTGAAAAAGTGAGGGTCACATAATTTTCAAATTTTTCAATTTTTAAATGTTCAATATTTAACATAAATATAAATTTCTTCTATTTGTTCTGTATTTTTTATACACTTTTGTTGGAAATAGATAAGGAGATACTTTTGAGGATAATTCTTATCACAGAATCTATATAAAATGAAATGAAGTTTGTTGGTTAGGTCGAAATTTGGGTCGGTAGAGTAAAAATAGTGAAAAAGTGAGGGTCACATAAATTTTCAAATTTTTCAATTTTTATATTGTTCAATATTTAACATAAATATCAGTTTCCTCTATTTGTCCTGTATTTTGCATACTTTCTTTTCTTTTTTTTAAATAGATACGGAGATACATTTGAAGTTAACTTTTGTCACGGTGTATGGAGTGAAATGAAGTTTGACGGTTACAGAGTAAACATAATGAGAAACTAAGGATCGTGTGGTTTTCGAAATTTTTTTATTCAAACTGTTCAATAATACGAACGCAGAAACTTCGGAGCAAATTTTCTACGGCACCCGGTATACACAGCACGTGTTCGCAAGAGATTAATCGATATTTCCAAAATGATTCCTTCTCTTTGCCGAGGGAACAAGGCTACTTTAACATCCTTAATTGAAACCATTTCCTGTTTTCTCTTTTGTACAGGGAATGAGAACAAATTCGACGACACCACAGAGTACCATTTAACATTATCAAAATATTAATTACTTCTTGAAAGCAACATTAACCAAGCCATCGTTTATTACATTCAACGTTAACATCATCACTCCGAATATCATAAATATTAATATCACAAAACGAAGAAAACACCAACATCGCAGAAATGAAAAATACGAATATTACGAAAATTAAAGAATATCAATACCACGAAAATTAAGAAATATTAAAATCACGAAAATAAAAAGTAGGCATTAATACTACTTTCTTCCTCAAAATCAATATCAATACCTACCACTCACAAAAAAAATCAAAGCCCATTAAATCCCTCGAAAATCATTTCCAACAATCGAACTTTCCATCGGCAAAATTCAAGATCTCGTCTCAAACGCAACAGCTCTCGTCTACACTTTACCTTCGCTGATTCTCCCATGATTTTCTTATTGACGTTACAAAACCAAAAAGTATCAATATTACAAAAATTAAAAAATGCTAAAATCACAAAAATAAAAAAGTATGTATTGACATTGCAAACTTAAAAAATATCAATATTACGAAAAATACTACCTTCTTCTAGAAATCAATACTGATACCACTCTGAAAAAATTCCAAATCCCATTAAATCCCTCGAAACTCATTTCTAGTGAAAATTCAAGAAGATCTCATCTGACTTCGCAAACGCAACAGCTCTCGGTTCCAACGTACTTACCTTCGCCGATTTTCTTACGATTTCTCTCCCGCGTCCAACCAGCACGGATAATCTCATTACAGAGAAAGGACTCTTACTAATATTCGGACACTTTTTAGAACAGTGTAATTTTTTTTAAATTGGATCATACGACTTGAGTATTTTTGAGAAGTTAGAAGGATTAGTATACTAGATGACGCGTGTAACATTTTTTCACGTTAGGAGGATTAGTATACTAGATGACGCATATAAAATTTTTTCACGAAGAAAATTGTAAAGGTCACTGTTTACAACTTTTTTACCTGAGCTTGTAACGAAAATTTCAAACATACGTTTTGTAGATTTATGTCACTTGTGCGCATGCTGAAAATTTCATCGAAATCGGTAGATGGAGAAACAAGCGACAGGCATCGATAGATGTAGGAATCTTCAGATTTATTACAATTATAGGCCGAAAGTCGTGAAATAGTGCGATTTTCACAATCTTTAACTGTTTGTAGCTCGTACAAAACGTATTTTTTAGATTTTCATTACGAGCTTTCAGGTAAAAAAGTTGTCGAATGTGACCTTTACAATTTTCTTCGCGATTCCCACAAATTGCAATTTTTTCAAAAAGTTTTACACGCGTCATCTAGTATACTAATCCTAACTTCTCAGAAAAATCTCAAGTCGTTGAGTCCAACTTTAAAAAAGTTATACTGTTCTAAAGAGTGTCCGAACGTTAGTAAGAGTCGCCGTATATAGATCCTGAGCAGTTAATAGAGTGTAGAGTCTGACAAAGGGAAAAGGGAACGTGACACGGTTTCACGAAGCGCCATAAACATCGAGCGTGAAAACTGTTGGTCAGGGAAGGGACAAGGGCGGCTCGAAGATCGAGAACAATGGGGAAAAATAAGTAAGTGGCCAAGGCAAGGGACCTCCTGGTGGCCGGTGCTCGACTACGGCCTGTCCTATACGACAATGCTGCGAGTCAATGGTGCCCTGTTATTCGGGACATTATGGGGCATCGTTTGTCAAGTATCGCCACAGGAAACCAACGCGTCCGTATGTTCCTCGTAGTTCTGTGGAAATGTCCGATCTGTATTGCCGGTTTTTCCACTCCAAGTGCCTTTAAAGGATGTCCTCTGTTCGTTTGTGTTACTCGGTAATTGGAGAGAGAAGGAAAAAATGTGATTTTTGGTTGTTTTGGAATTGAGAAATTGAAAGGTCTCTCTTATTCTTGAGGGTTTATAAAATTTATCCGAAAGTGCAAGAAAATTTGTATATTCTGGAGAAAAGAGGTTTCCACAATTCGTCTTTTAACTTTTCTCAATCATGGATGATATGAAAATTCGAATTATCTGAATTATTCGATAAATTATTCGGCGCGATCCGAAACTCAAACGCTTCGAATATGCGAATGAGCCGAATTATTCCACAAAATATTCGGCGCGATCCAAAATTCAAACGCTTCGGATACTCGAATGAGCCGAATTATTCCACAAAATATTCAGCGCGATCCAAAATTCAAACGCTTCGGATACTCGAATGAGCCGAATTATTCCACAAAATATTCGGTGCGATCCGAAACTCGAACGCTTGGAACATTCGGCGCGGCCCGAAATTAAAACGCTTGGAATACTCGAATTAGCCGAATTATTCCACAAAATATTCGGCGCGATCCAAAATTCAAACGCTTCGAATATTCAAATTATCCGAATTATTCAACGAAATATTCGGCGCGATCCGAAACTGAAACGCTTGGAATATTCGGCGCGGTCCGAAATTAAAACGCTTCGGATACTCGAATGAGCCGAATTATTCCACAAAATATTCGGTGCGATCCGAAACTCGAACGCTTGGAACATTCGGCGCGGCCCGAAATTAAAACGCTTGGAATACTCGAATTAGCCGAATTATTCCACAAAATATTCGGCGCGATCCAAAATTCAAACGCTTCGAATATTCAAATTAGCCGAATTATTCCACAAAATATTCGGCACACTCCGAAATTCAAACGCTTCCAATATTCGAAATACTCGAATTATTCGACTAAATATTTGGCGCGATCCAAAATTCATACACTTCTAATATTCGAAATTATCCGACTAATTCGAACAGTTCAACAATTCAAAATTTGACAAATCTACTCTCAATTCTTCCGCTACACAATACTAAAACCGTACAACTGAAGCACCACAAATCATATTCTTCGTTCAACAAAATTCATCTCTCATTCCTGACCGATTCCCCAATTTATCCCAAACTTTCTCAAAACTCCTGAAACCTTTCAGACGAAAAGAAACTGCAAAAAAAAGAAAAAAAATGCGAAGAAAAGGGGAATTCACATAATCGAGCAGGATTTTCACGCGCACGCCCTCGGAAATCGGAGTTAACAACGGGTGGACAGATTTATCAGGGCGTGTTCTCAAGGGACGCGTCGCTCGCTGGTTGACTGAGCGTTCCCGCGGGGCAGCGACCGTTCATACATGCGAATCGGGTAAAATTTCTCGCGTGGAAATCTCGTAACAACAGCCATCAGCGTGTGGAATCGCAGCCGGCGGAGAAAATGGAAGGGACGATCCTCTCGTTACGGTTTTAATCGTTTCATCAAGTTGTTGTTAGCGCGTCGAATGTGCGGCCATTTTGCGGACGATTGGACCGCGGACAATCGCGCGCCAAACCTTGTTTTCTCCCCAGTGATTTTTCCCGGCAATTTGCGCGGAATTGCCGCGACAAACGACCTGAAATTTACATCCTCGCGACATTCTTTTTTTTTCTCCGCGCGAGGATTTTCGCGAGCAATCGAGCGGAAATTGAACTTGGGTCGGTGGAAATTTGTGACGTTCCGTGATTCGTTGAAGGTGACAATTTTTCATCAAGGGTGGAATTTGATGAAATTATCTGAAAAATTTGCGATTCAAATTTTCGATGGATTGAGCGTGATGAAGTGTTTACTTGAATATTTGAATGTTCGTGAAGTTGGGTGGGAAAAGTGTTGTTTTTAATAATCACGAACCGACCGGGTCAAAATGACCCATTAGCATCTTTCGAGAAAACGTGAATGTTCAATACTGGTAAGTGTTATCATTTGTAACTTTCCGAATTTATTTTCTACAGGTATGCTTCTATTTGTATCGATATGAATCGAATTTTGCAATTATGGTTTACTTACGTAAAAATTCACTTTTGTAAAGTCGGTAATGTGTCATTCTGACTCGGTCGGTAATTCTAGTGTTAATATAATTTAGTGTTGGTGAAAATGCATGGAAAGGGTATTATGTTTAATGTAATTATACCGTGTGAGTTTCAGAGGAACGGTGAAAATAAAGTTGATCGTTCTTAGGTAACAGGAATATAATAATGGTGATAATTACAGAGTAGGATAATGCATCATCGAACTCACGACTATATTATCTGTAAGATCTAGGAAAGAAAGAAGATAAATCAGGCATATATCATAAACTCCTCCCAAAGACATTTTCTATCCACCTCGACAGCCCCATTACATAACCTAACTCATTCCAACATCATTCTCACGCATTAAAATTCCTTCACTCCCATCTTCCTCGTAAAATAACATCGAGCAGTAGTTGGAAGTAGTGGCCTCCAACTTCCTAATATCCCCGATTCTCGAAGCCTATCCTAATCTCACCCAGATCAACCCATAACATGAAATATGTCCAGAAGAATCGAAGAAATATTTTTTGAGGGAGAGGAGAGATGAGAAGAAGAGAAGAGAAGACAAAGGGAGACGAGGAAAGGAAAAGAAGAGAAGACAAAGAGAAGATAAAGAGAGGAAAGAGAGAAGGGAAAGAAGAAAAGAAGAGAAAGAAAGAAGAGAAGACAAAAAGAGAAAAGAGAGGGAGAGACAAAAATGAAAAAGAAGAGAAGGCAAAGAGAGAAGAGAGAAGAGAAGACAAAGAGAGAAAAGGAAGAGAGAAGAAAAGACAAAGAGAGAAAAGAGAGAAGAGAAGAGAAAGAAAGAAGAGAAGATAAAAAGAGAAAAGGGAGGGAGAGACAAAAATGAAAAGGAAGAGAAGGCAAAGAGAGAAAAGAAAGAAGAGAAGACAAAGAGAGAAAAGGAAGAGAGAAGAAAAGGCAAAGAGAGGAAAGAGAGAAGAGAAAGAAGAAGAGAAGACAGAGAGAGAAGAGAGAGAAGAGAAGAGAAACAGAAGAGTCTCGTCCAAAAATTCAGATGCACAAAAATCACTTCCCCAGACATTCCCTCCAGAGATGCAAAAGGGTCAAGAAAACCATCTCCACAATATCTGAAAAACGAACAACTAAGACACTGTATTGCGAACCCCAAACGAGATACACTCTCGACCCGTTCCATTTTCCAAAAATTAACAATACAATTAACTCACGCTACACTTTCAACAGCCAAATAAATATACCTACACAATTTTCCCCTCACGCCATAGCTATCTAAAACGCTCCTCCGTCTGATCCCAGAAAATGGTAAGAAACATCTCCCAGTCTCCCATAGATATAGAATTACTCCGATAGAGAAGCGACGCGTAAGAAAGAGCAAGATGGCTTCACCTACGCTCTGGTCGCGGTTTAATAATCAATTTCGTGTGTTCGCCGCGTACAACGAGTACAGGCGTCCCCGTTAACGAGGCCATAAATCCCGCAAGGAAAGCGTTCCTTTTCCCGGGGTCGAAAGAACGAACAAAAACGAGAGAGAGAGAGAGAGAGAGAAAGGAAAACGATCGTTGAACCTTGGCTGCACCCCCGACATTCGATCTCTGTTCTCGAATCGGACAGCGCGCTGCCTCGTAAAGATGGCCGACTCGCGCGAACCCGCTGTTAGATTCTATCTCCTAGAATTATGTCTTTATTAGGTGGAATCTCTGTCCGATGAGCATATAACGGTTCTCGTGGGTCTCTGCAGGTGTCTCGTCCTCGCCGAGCAAAGGGAGAGAGTGAGAGGAGGCACACGGTTGACAGTTAACGAAACGGGGAAAAACCGTAGGAATTATGCGTCCGTGGAACATTTCGATCGAGATCGTCGTTAGTGAACGATGGATGGAAGATCTGTCGAGATTCTCTTCTCTCTCTCTGTGGACGATGCGATCCACGGTAGCCGGGAGGCTGTAAATCTGTCGAGATTTTTCGCGGGCACCGTTAGCTTTTCGTGCCTCCGCCAACGGGATCCTTGGGAGATCACACCGTTGGATAACCAGGGAGAAATTAGGCAAGTTCTGTTACACACGACCTTTGGTCTTGTTCAGGGTCCATTGATATCTATCGTTTGCACGAAGGGGAGAAAATGTGTCCCCTTGTTGCCGAGGGAAAGCTCGAGGAATTCTTCTTTTTTTTTTTCTTCCAAGGACTAAGTAACGAGGTGCAGTTGATTTATTTAGTTGTTTATGGGTGTATACCTATTGCGATATTGTACAAAGGTACCAATATTCCAATATACCTACTAAGGCACCGATATTCCAACATACCAAGATACCAATATTCCAATATACCTACTAAGACACCGATATTCCAACATACCAAGATATCAATATACCAATGTACCAAGGTATCAATATTCCAATATACCAAGACACCAATATTCCAATATACCGAGATACCAATTTTGCAATATACCAAGATATCAATATACCAAGATACCAATTTTC
Organism: Habropoda laboriosa; assembly: GCF_001263275.1. Taxonomy (NCBI): domain Eukaryota; kingdom Metazoa; phylum Arthropoda; class Insecta; order Hymenoptera; family Apidae; genus Habropoda; species Habropoda laboriosa. The sequence goes on along the minus strand of NW_017100510.1, from coordinate 559,893 downwards.
AAATATACCAAGATATTACTATTCCAATATACCAAAATACCAAGACATCCAATATTCCAATATACCAAGGCACCAATATTCCAATATACCGAGATACCAATTTTGCAATACACCAAGATATCAATATACCAAGATACCAATTTTCAAATATACCCAGATATCACTATTCCAATATACCAAAATACCAAGACATCCAATATTCCAATATACCAAGGCACCAATTTCCCAATATTCCAATAGATCAATCTACCAAGACACCAAGATACCAATCTACCAAGACACCAAAGTACTAACTTTTCAAAATACCAAGATACCAATATTCCAATGTACCAAAATATCAATGTTCCAATATACCAAGACACCAGTATTCCAATATACCAAGGCACCAATTTCCCAATGTACCTGCAAAAATATCAATATTCCAATATATCAAGACACCAATATTCAAATCTATCAGATACCAATATTCCAATATACCAATGTACCAGGATACCAAGATATCAATATACCAATGTACCAAGGTATCAATATACCAAGATACCAATATTCCAATATTCCAACGTACCAAGATATCAATATACCAAGATACCAATATTCCAATACACCAAGATATCAATATTCCAATATATCGAGGCACCAATATTCCAATAATATCAAGATACCAAGATACCAATATTTCAAAACACCAGGATCCCAATGCACCGATACATCCTCCAGCCCGCTAATAACTCGCAACCGCAAGCTCATTAAATTCCTCGTCTCGAGAACCTCCGTCTTATCACGAGTCGTAAAACGAACCGACGTTTTACCGAATTGAACACCGGATCGTGAAATCTCCGTCGCTACCGCCATTACGCGAAACGTGACGCGAGACGATCACTCGGCTTCGGCCATGTTAACGCGTCGACGACTTCCACCGAAAAGCTTTCTCCGACGCGGCATTAAGATATCGCCAGGCTAAATGTCAGCCATTAAACGCTTACCAAGCGGAAACGGTTTAATCGTTCTCAGGCTAAGAGGTTGAAACGCGTTTCCCAGTAATTCCATCATCATCGTATACTAGGCGTCGAAATCACTCGGCACGCCGGTGAAAACGCTTTTTCCCAAGCGTGAACGCGAAGAGGACTTGGTGAATTCGTTGGCGAGAGGCCTGCCAGGCTCCGAGACCGTATGATACACGCGGAGGACTTTCGTGCGGGGGTGTCTAGGCGCGATAAATAAACCCTAAGCCCATTGAAGTAAGTGGTTATGTTTTTAACACGTGCTTGCGCCTAACAGTTCACCCCCTCGCCCCGTCTGCCCGGTATAAACCACGGGAGAACGAGCTTCGCCGTCTCCATAAGCCACGTCCTCCTCAATGGCGTAGCCTTCGAGAGTATAGCGGCG
>NW_017100510.1:539268-558477 GCF_001263275.1 Habropoda laboriosa | reverse complement strand
TATTGTTCAGCGGTGCTTTCTTTATAATATTTTGCCTGTGCGTGCCAACGACCGGAGATAAATTCGAGAATACCATTTTACAGGTGTCTGTATTCTTAACCCTGGATTAATCTGACGGGGGCATGAGAAAGTCGACGGTAGAATTTTTATTTCGTTACTTTTGCAATTGTAAAAATTAGCACGTCAAATAAAACAGGTTTTGTGTGAATTAGTTTTCTAGTTCATCTCGTGCAACTCGTAGAATAATTACGAAACCAAAATTTATATAAAAAACAGATTGGGAATTCTTGGATTTATCAGCAAGCTTCATACTAGGGCTGTGAAAATTCGAATAGACGGACTATTCGAATAATTCTGAGTAAGAATTCTTTATACGGATAACTCGAATAATTTAGATATTTTCGAATGCGAATTCCTTATACGGATAATGCAAATATTCGAAGGGTTTCAATTTTCGATCATGCCGAATAATTCGTACATTTCAAATATTCGAATATTCCACTTGATGCGCCACTTATACAGCATTCAACTGTTCGAAGCTGAAATCCGAATTCTACTGATATTCGAATGCTTGAATATTCGAATACCAAGTGGAGTATTCGGTGGAATGAAAATTCGAATACCAAATGGGTGTTAGGTGGAATATTCGAAAATTCGATTACCAAGTGGAGTATTCAGCAGAGTAATCGAATATTTGAATACCAAATGGAGTATTCGGTGGAATATTCGAACACCAAATTGAGTATTCAGTGGAATATTCGAAAATTCGAATACCAAGTGGAGTGTTTAGTGGAATATTCGAAAATTCGATTACCAAGTGGAGTATTCAACAGAGTAATCGAATATTTGAATACCAAATGAAGTATTCGGTGGAATATTCGAACACCAAATTGAGTATTCAGTGGAATATTCGAAAATTCGAATACCAAATGGGTGTTAGGTGGAATATTCGAAAATTCGATTACCAAGTGGAGTATTCAGCAGAGTAATCGAATATTTGAATACCAAATGGAGTATTCGGTGGAATATTCGAACACCAAATTGAGTATTCAGTGGAATATTCGAAAATTCGAATACCAAGTGGAGTGTTTAGTGGAATATTCGAAAATTCGATTACCAAGTGGAGTATTCAGCAGAGTAATCGAATATTTGAATACCAAATGGAGTATTCGGTGGAATATTCGAACACCAAATTGAGTATTCAGTGGAATATTCGAAAATTCGAATACCAAATGGGTGTTAGGTGGAATATTCGAAAATTCGATTACCAAGTGGAGTATTCAGCAGAGTAATCGAATATTTGAATACCAAATGGAGTATTCGGTGGAATATTCGAACACCAAATTGAGTATTCAGTGGAATATTCGAAAATTCGAATACCAAATGGGTGTTAGGTGGAATATTCGAAAATTCGATTACCAAGTGGAGTATTCAGCAGAGTAATCGAATATTTGAATACCAAATGGAGTATTCGGTGGAATATTCGAACACCAAATTGAGTATTCAGTGGAATATTCGAAAATTCGAATACCAAATGGGTGTTAGGTGGAATATTCGAAAATTCGATTACCAAGTGGAGTATTCAGCAGAGTAATCGAATATTTGAATACCAAATGGAGTATTCGGTGGAATATTCGAACACCAAATTGAGTATTCAGTGGAATATTCGAAAATTCGAATACCAAATGGGTGTTAGGTGGAATATTCGAAAATTCGATTACCAAGTGGAGTATTCAGCAGAGTAATCGAATATTTGAATACCAAATGGAGTATTCGGTGGAATATTCGAACACCAAATTGAGTATTCAGTGGAATATTCGAAAATTCGAATACCAAATGGGTGTTAGGTGGAATATTCGAAAATTCGATTACCAAGTGGAGTATTCAGCAGAGTAATCGAATATTTGAATACCAAATGGAGTATTCGGTGGAATATTCGAACACCAAATTGAGTATTCAGTGGAATATTCGAAAATTCGAATACCAAATGGGTGTTAGGTGGAATATTCGAAAATTCGATTACCAAGTGGAGTATTCAGCAGAGTAATCGAATATTTGAATACCAAATGGAGTATTCGGTGGAATATTCGAACACCAAATTGAGTATTCAGTGGAATATTCGAAAATTCGAATACCAAATGGGTGTTAGGTGGAATATTCGAAAATTCGATTACCAAGTGGAGTATTCAGCAGAGTAATCGAATATTTGAATACCAAATGGAGTATTCGGTGGAATATTCGAACACCAAATTGAGTATTCAGTGGAATATTCGAAAATTCGAATACCAAATGGGTGTTAGGTGGAATATTCGAAAATTCGATTACCAAGTGGAGTATTCAGCAGAGTAATCGAATATTTGAATACCAAATGGAGTATTCGGTGGAATATTCGAACACCAAATTGAGTATTCAGTGGAATATTCGAAAATTCGAATACCAAATGGGTGTTAGGTGGAATATTCGAAAATTCGATTACCAAGTGGAGTATTCAGCAGAGTAATCGAATATTTGAATACCAAATGGAGTATTCGGTGGAATATTCGAACACCAAATTGAGTATTCAGTGGAATATTCGAAAATTCGAATACCAAATGGGTGTTAGGTGGAATATTCGAAAATTCGATTACCAAGTGGAGTATTCAGCAGAGTAATCGAATATTTGAATACCAAATGGAGTATTCGGTGGAATATTCGAACACCAAATTGAGTATTCAGTGGAATATTCGAAAATTCGAATACCAAATGGGTGTTAGGTGGAATATTCGAAAATTCGATTACCAAGTGGAGTATTCAGCAGAGTAATCGAATATTTGAATACCAAATGGAGTATTCGGTGGAATATTCGAACACCAAATTGAGTATTCAGTGGAATATTCGAAAATTCGAATACCAAATGGGTGTTAGGTGGAATATTCGAAAATTCGATTACCAAGTGGAGTATTCAGCAGAGTAATCGAATATTTGAATACCAAATGGAGTATTCGGTGGAATATTCGAACACCAAATTGAGTATTCAGTGGAATATTCGAAAATTCGAATACCAAATGGGTGTTAGGTGGAATATTCGAAAATTCGATTACCAAGTGGAGTATTCAGCAGAGTAATCGAATATTTGAATACCAAATGGAGTATTCGGTGGAATATTCGAACACCAAATTGAGTATTCAGTGGAATATTCGAAAATTCGAATACCAAATGGGTGTTAGGTGGAATATTCGAAAATTCGATTACCAAGTGGAGTATTCAGCAGAGTAATCGAATATTTGAATACCAAATGGAGTATTCGGTGGAATATTCGAACACCAAATTGAGTATTCAGTGGAATATTCGAAAATTCGAATACCAAATGGGTGTTAGGTGGAATATTCGAAAATTCGATTACCAAGTGGAGTATTCAGCAGAGTAATCGAATATTTGAATACCAAATGGAGTATTCGGTGGAATATTCGAACACCAAATTGAGTATTCAGTGGAATATTCGAAAATTCGAATACCAAATGGGTGTTAGGTGGAATATTCGAAAATTCGATTACCAAGTGGAGTATTCAGCAGAGTAATCGAATATTTGAATACCAAATGGAGTATTCGGTGGAATATTCGAACACCAAATTGAGTATTCAGTGGAATATTCGAAAATTCGAATACCAAATGGGTGTTAGGTGGAATATTCGAAAATTCGATTACCAAGTGGAGTATTCAGCAGAGTAATCGAATATTTGAATACCAAATGGAGTATTCGGTGGAATATTCGAACACCAAATTGAGTATTCAGTGGAATATTCGAAAATTCGAATACCAAATGGGTGTTAGGTGGAATATTCGAAAATTCGATTACCAAGTGGAGTATTCAGCAGAGTAATCGAATATTTGAATACCAAATGGAGTATTCGGTGGAATATTCGAACACCAAATTGAGTATTCAGTGGAATATTCGAAAATTCGAATACCAAATGGGTGTTAGGTGGAATATTCGAAAATTCGATTACCAAGTGGAGTATTCAGCAGAGTAATCGAATATTTGAATACCAAATGGAGTATTCGGTGGAATATTCGAACACCAAATTGAGTATTCAGTGGAATATTCGAAAATTCGAATACCAAATGGGTGTTAGGTGGAATATTCGAAAATTCGATTACCAAGTGGAGTATTCAGCAGAGTAATCGAATATTTGAATACCAAATGGAGTATTCGGTGGAATATTCGAACACCAAATTGAGTATTCAGTGGAATATTCGAAAATTCGAATACCAAATGGGTGTTAGGTGGAATATTCGAAAATTCGATTACCAAGTGGAGTATTCAGCAGAGTAATCGAATATTTGAATACCAAATGGAGTATTCGGTGGAATATTCGAACACCAAATTGAGTATTCAGTGGAATATTCGAAAATTCGAATACCAAATGGGTGTTAGGTGGAATATTCGAAAATTCGATTACCAAGTGGAGTATTCAGCAGAGTAATCGAATATTTGAATACCAAATGGAGTATTCGGTGGAATATTCGAACACCAAATTGAGTATTCAGTGGAATATTCGAAAATTCGAATACCAAATGGGTGTTAGGTGGAATATTCGAAAATTCGATTACCAAGTGGAGTATTCAGCAGAGTAATCGAATATTTGAATACCAAATGGAGTATTCGGTGGAATATTCGAACACCAAATTGAGTATTCAGTGGAATATTCGAAAATTCGAATACCAAATGGGTGTTAGGTGGAATATTCGAAAATTCGATTACCAAGTGGAGTATTCAGCAGAGTAATCGAATATTTGAATACCAAATGGAGTATTCGGTGGAATATTCGAACACCAAATTGAGTATTCAGTGGAATATTCGAAAATTCGAATACCAAATGGGTGTTAGGTGGAATATTCGAAAATTCGATTACCAAGTGGAGTATTCAGCAGAGTAATCGAATATTTGAATACCAAATGGAGTATTCGGTGGAATATTCGAACACCAAATTGAGTATTCAGTGGAATATTCGAAAATTCGAATACCAAATGGGTGTTAGGTGGAATATTCGAAAATTCGATTACCAAGTGGAGTATTCAGCAGAGTAATCGAATATTTGAATACCAAATGGAGTATTCGGTGGAATATTCGAACACCAAATTGAGTATTCAGTGGAATATTCGAAAATTCGAATACCAAATGGGTGTTAGGTGGAATATTCGAAAATTCGATTACCAAGTGGAGTATTCAGCAGAGTAATCGAATATTTGAATACCAAATGGAGTATTCGGTGGAATATTCGAACACCAAATTGAGTATTCAGTGGAATATTCGAAAATTCGAATACCAAATGGGTGTTAGGTGGAATATTCGAAAATTCGATTACCAAGTGGAGTATTCAGCAGAGTAATCGAATATTTGAATACCAAATGGAGTATTCGGTGGAATATTCGAACACCAAATTGAGTATTCAGTGGAATATTCGAAAATTCGAATACCAAATGGGTGTTAGGTGGAATATTCGAAAATTCGATTACCAAGTGGAGTATTCAGCAGAGTAATCGAATATTTGAATACCAAATGGAGTATTCGGTGGAATATTCGAACACCAAATTGAGTATTCAGTGGAATATTCGAAAATTCGAATACCAAATGGGTGTTAGGTGGAATATTCGAAAATTCGATTACCAAGTGGAGTATTCAGCAGAGTAATCGAATATTTGAATACCAAATGGAGTATTCGGTGGAATATTCGAACACCAAATTGAGTATTCAGTGGAATATTCGAAAATTCGAATACCAAATGGGTGTTAGGTGGAATATTCGAAAATTCGATTACCAAGTGGAGTATTCAGCAGAGTAATCGAATATTTGAATACCAAATGGAGTATTCGGTGGAATATTCGAACACCAAATTGAGTATTCAGTGGAATATTCGAAAATTCGAATACCAAATGGGTGTTAGGTGGAATATTCGAAAATTCGATTACCAAGTGGAGTATTCAGCAGAGTAATCGAATATTTGAATACCAAATGGAGTATTCGGTGGAATATTCGAACACCAAATTGAGTATTCAGTGGAATATTCGAAAATTCGAATACCAAATGGGTGTTAGGTGGAATATTCGAAAATTCGATTACCAAGTGGAGTATTCAGCAGAGTAATCGAATATTTGAATACCAAATGGAGTATTCGGTGGAATATTCGAACACCAAATTGAGTATTCAGTGGAATATTCGAAAATTCGAATACCAAGTGGAGTGTTTAGTGGAATATTCGAAAATTCGATTACCAAGTGGAGTATTCAGCAGAGTAATCGAATATTTGAATACCAAATGGAGTATTCGGTGGAATATTCGAACACCAAATTGAGTATTCAGTGGAATATTCGAAAATTCGAATACCAAATGGGTGTTAGGTGGAATATTCGAAAATTCGATTACCAAGTGGAGTATTCAACAGAGTAATCGAATATTTGAATACCAAATGAAGTATTCGGTGGAATATTCGAACACAAAATTGAGTATTCAGTGGAATATTCGAACACCAAATTCAGTATTCAGTGGAACATTCGAAAATTCGAATACCAAGTGGAGCGTTCGGTGGAACATTCAAAAATTCGATTACCAAGTGGAGTATTCAGCAGACTAATTGAATATTCGAATACCAAATGGAGTATTCGGTGGAATATTCGAACACCAAATTGAGTATTCGGTGGAATATTCGAATATTCGAATACCAAATGGAGTGTTCGGTGGAACATTTAAAAATTCGAATACCAAGTGGAGTATTCGGTGGAATATTCGAACACCAAATTGAGTATTCAGTGGAACATTCGAATATTCGAATACCAAGTGGAGCTTTCGGTGGAACATTCAAAAATTCGATTACCAAGTGGAGTATTCAGCAGACTAATTGAATATTTGAATACCAAATGGAGTATTCGGTGAAATATTCGAACACAAAATTGCTTATTCGATGCAGTAATCGAACATTCGAACGACAAGCGAGGTATCCCACGAAACATTCGAATTTTCCTATCAACCCCCGCTTCGCACAGAAGCCCGCAAATAAAACAGCACAATCATTAACCCTTCGTAAATGTTCACCAGCCACTTTCACGCCATTTTCCATAACCGCAAAGCACACTCTACGCTACTGGTGTCCAAGCAGGGCCACAGAAGTGCTACACGCGCGAAGAGCAACCAGGCAAAGCTACGTGTAGAGGGAGAGAGAAAGAGGGACGTGAAAAGAGGAATAAAGAAAGAAATGGAGGAGGAGAGACAGAAAGAGAGAGATATCTCTCTCTCGTCGAGATGGGAGATGCGCCGACATAACCGATAAATAACAACGGCAACGAGCCTGTCAGACCCTTGTTAAACCATCGTGCACACGCTCACGCGGCCTAGCACGCACGCATTCACGCATTAGAATACGTTTTAACACATCCCTCTCTCACTCTCTTCCCTTCTTTTGCTGTGTATAAAAGAGGGAGAGAGAGAGAGTGTGTGTCTAGATGCTTGGCCCCCGGGGGTTGTGAGCGCCATTGACGAATATTACTCGGGTCCTTCCACCGCGAGCAAATGCTAATTAATTCCACTTCTTCGGTGCAATTAGCATCCGCGCTTCGAGAAATGATCCTTCGGTTGGCAGAGATTTTTCTTCTCTTTTTCTTCTTTCTTCTCCTTATACAGGGTGCTTGGAAAACGTATCGACGCTCCCGTGGAGAGTTTGTGTGCACGTATGTGTACAGGGTGATTCGCTTAACTTTACGACTCGAAATTATTTAGAAATTGTTGAGAAAAAGTTGAAGGATTTTAAGAGAGTTATTTTTTCTTCTACATTATTGATTTACAGAGCTCTGAAGATCACTTTTGCTTCTTCTCACGAAATGCCCTGTATTTCTTTACGAAAATTAAAAAGATAAAAACTGAGCAAATAAGAAGGAAAGAGAAACAAAATTAAAATTAAGCTAAGAAAATTAAAAAAAAATCAAAACTGAGTAAATAAAAAGAAGGGGAATAGAATTAAGATTAAATTAAGGAAATTAAAAGAAAAATCAAAACAGTAAATATAAAGAAAAGAAAAAAATTAAAAGTAAATTAAGAAAATTAAAAAAGTAAAGCATAGTAAGTTTAACATGGACATACGGTCACTCTTACTAATATTCGGACACTCTTTAGAACAGTATAACTTTTTTGAAATTGGACTCAACGACTTGAGATTTTTCTGAGAAGTTAGGATTAGTATACTAGATGACGCGTGTAAAACTTTTTGAAAAAACTCTTACTAATATTCGGACACTCTTTGGAACAGTATGACTTTTTTTTAATTGGACTTAACGACTTGAGTTTCTTTGAGAAGTTAGAAGGATCAGTGTACTAGATGACGCGTATAACACTTTTTGAAAAAATTGCAACTGGTGGAAATCGCGAAGAAAATTGTAAAGATCACGTTCGACAACTTTTCTTATCCGAGGCCGTAATGAAAATTTCAAAAATACGTTTTGTAGATTTGTGCCAATTATACGCATGCTGAAAATTTCATCGAAATTGGTTAATGTTACTACGAGCTACAAATCGTTAAAGATTGTGAAAATCGCACTATTTCACGACTTTCGGCCTATAATTGTAATAAATCTGAAGATTCCTACATCTATCGATGCCTGTCGCTTGTTTCTCCATCTACCGATTTCGATGAAATTTTCAGCATGCGCATAAGTGACATAAATCTACAAAACGTATGTTTGAAATTTTCGTTACAAGCTCAGGTAAAGAAGTTGTAAACAGTGACCTTTACAATTTTCTTCGTGAAAAAATTTTATATGCGTCATCTAGTATACTAATCCTCCTAACTTCTCAAAAAAAACTCAAGTCGTTTGATCCAATTTAAAAAAAAATTATACTGTTCTAAAGAGTGTCCGAATATTAGTAAGAGTCACTGTACGTAGTAAGTGATACGTCGCTAGAAAATACGTTTCATGCACCCGAAGCCTAAACACCGACCCCCAAGAAAACTAGGAAAGTCGAAGAGAAATTGCCCGACTCTGAAAGGGTGGCACAAAATCAATCCCTCGAACTCATCCAACAGCAAAGTGGTACCGTTTCACCCCTCCATCTCTCCAACACCTAACTCACTCTTCCTCCTCCTCAAAAAAAAAAGGAAGAAAAAAATCGTTTCCAATATGACGAAGCGTCTCGATCACCGGAAGGACGTTTTTATGGTTGCCAAGCAGACAGAACGGGTTCCCGTGGTCTCTGTCGATGACTCGGCGTCCGAGGGGAAGAGGAAGAAGAGGGATCCGCTATGAAGTGCCAAGAGTTGCACTTACGTGGATGCATCTGCCTCCGTTCGCACGAGCCATCATTTTATCCGCTCGACTTAACGCAACGCCCGTTTACGCGCAAGTTACGAGCTCTCTCTCTTTTCCTTTACCCCGACAACTCACCTTCCCTCGCAGTCTCTCGTCGTCTATCTTAAGGGTACGTTTTATGAACCGTACTTTATGAATTTGTCGAGGAGAGGCTTGAGATGGTATCGTTAACGCGCCTCGAGCTTCTCCAAAGGAGAACGAAATGGAAGAGGACGGAGGAAGATGGCGGAACTGGGGCTTCTTCTTCTCTTCTGTGCAGTGGTTATTTAGATGTACTGTCCGACAAACCTAAAGTGAAGCCTCTGACGTCACAGTGGGCCTAAAAGTGGGAGATGTAGGGGAACTTGCGACGGCCTGCTGTTGGTAAGCCAATAGGGATAGAATAGGGCTATCGCAGTTACTCTTCTATGAACAATAGACGACGATCGGGTCTCGTTCGAGCAGTCGGTAATTGACCGGAATGATATTTTCAAGCGCTCGGAAAAAAATTAAGTTTACGTCGCGCAGACACCATAAACAGGCGAACAGATGCCTGCGCGACGCCAAAGGACGTGCATCGTGGTAAACTTAATTTTTTTATCCCATGTTCCCAAAATTTCTCTATTACAGTAAATTCTCGACAAGTGTCAGTCAGTTTGGATTCTACAAGTGTCAGTATAGATGGCCTACGCCTAGGCTGTGTCATTGCTGCGCCTATGTTATCTCGCTCGCTGTCAGTCAAGCGTGTAACGCTACACCATAATTTCTTTAATTTTACTTTTTTTCATTTGAAATTTTTTTTAAGATGTTGCTGAGATTTGCGTGACAGTGAACGTGTTAATAAGTAAATGTTGTTCAAATTATGTCGTGTTTGAAGAAAAATTTCGGGATAAAAAGACGTAAAATTAAAAAAGTTGGTATTTAAATCGCTTGGTTGCCTCGACTCACGTTTCATGCTTATCTTTTATTCGCTGTCCTTGTCTACGTTCGGCAAACTACAAAGGCGAGCGCGAGGCTCGAAAACGTAGTCCCTGACTCTACAAGTGTCAGGTTTAGGTTCCTTGCGGACTGACACTTGTGGAGAATTTACTGTATTTCGGTAATGGTATTTTTTCAAAATTATTCCAAGTGGGAACAGTGTCAAATTAGCAATTGAAACTTCAGCAGCGATTACTGCTATGTTTATTGCTATGAAATGAGCCCAAGGTCGAAATATTATCTTTAAACAAAGCCGAAATATTATGGTTAAAGTGACGACATGTCGTCTGATTTTGTCAAATTTTGGTGGTGGCACGTTATTTTTCATTGCAGCCAGAAATTTTTTAGCTCCTTAAGCAATTTTTTAATACGCCGAAATCTACTTTTATTATTCACGAACAGGAAAAAAATATTTACATTTTAGTTTTCTAACTGTTAAAAAATACTGATACATTTCCCGAGGCTTCCTTTACAATAACAATCTATCGTGTATGAGCCGCTTAGATATTGACGTCTACGCTATTAACCCTTTGCGATCGGCACATTTCTCTGGTTGGACTACCAGCTAGTCGGAGCAAATTTAGATTTTTAAAGTTATTTTTGCATAGTTGATTTATTATATATATAAGGATATTGAAAAACAGAATATTTTGAAACTGATATATTTTTTTTAATACATACTAGTTATAATGCGTAAAAATAAAACGTTTTAATTTTTGTAATTTTCCAAAGTATGATACTTGACAAAACAAAGATCATGCCGCCATAACGACGACACCGATTTCTAGAACAAAATTGAAATGCCGCCACTATGGCGGCACCGATCGCAAAGGGTTAAATATGTCTTACGCGCCAACGTAGGTAAGAGGACAAGGCGACCAAATAATCTTTAGTTTTCCGTTCTTTTATCAGCGTGTTACATTATCGACAGCTGACTTAAATTCGTTTTGAATAAATATGTATGCAAAATGCCGATACCGAGAAGCTTATACTTTACTTACAAAAAAATCCCTAAGAAGGACTAAAAAATGACTAATATGCAAACCTAATTCCTCAACAAAAAAAGAAAAACAAACTAAGAGAAGATTAAAAGGAAGCCTAAAAAACAAATCTTCAGCCCTGTTTAGGTTTGCTTCACATTCACTTACAAACGTGAATCTAAAAAAAAAAAAGATTCATCTCAAGTATCTACGCGAAAACGAAGAGGAAAGGGGAAAAAATTGTTGGGCACGCGCTTTCCCTAAATTCGAAACAGCTTTCGAGAAACATAAATTAGTCGCGCGACACACCGCCTCCCTCCCTCTCGCGTCCTTATCTTGCGGCTTATTTGGACGGCGCGCGAAAGAAAGGAAGAAGGAGGCACACGTTCTCCCCGCGATCGACTTTCGGCGCGCATCTGGCCGTTTCCTGTTCGCCCGTTCCTCGTGTCGCCCTTATCTCGAACACGCCCGTTGTCGAAACACTTAATGTTACCACTCGACCGATCGGGGCGCCTTTGATTCCGGTGGAAACACGGCCGAGGGAACACCGTGTCCCCGCCGGTTCGCCGGGCAATTAAATTTCCTCCGACCGGTCGTTACGTTTCTTTTTCGCTGTATATTCCGCTTCGTGGAATTCCGTCGATTCTACATCTCTTCGCGGTGTCTTCGGGCCGAAACTGCCACTTTTCGGGATTTTTATGGAACCGAGGGAATGTCGAGAAAGTTGGGGGAATTATTAACGCGTGCGTTATGGGGTGAACTAGATTTCGGAAAAATATTTGGGCAGTGATGAAACTACTGCTAAACATTGCCAAGGCGAAAATATTTAGCGTATTTTAATATTTTTTAATGCTTTAGAATATTTCAGATTTTTTAATGCTTTAGAATATTTCAGATTTTTTAATGCTTTAGAATATTTTAAATATTAACATTTGAATATTTTGAAATTTAACTTAAAATTTAGAATTTATTTTAAAATTATATTTTACAATTGAAATATTTAATTTTTTTTTTGGATACGAATAATATGAAAATCATAACTACGAATATTCAAAATACGAATTTTTGCTAAGTGAAAAAGTGTGATCTACATAAAAAATTTCCTTACCTCTCAATTTTTCTTAATGACTTTATAATTGCCCTTTCTCCACACTGATCTACGAAAATATTGTTTCGTCCTGGTAAATTCTCTTTCAATCTCCAATTTCGGACACTCAACCTGACTATGACTCTTCCTCTTACACTAAACCGCAACGTTTCTCGCGCCTTAGCCAGCACACAGCCAGACTCCTTGTTATTTTTCCATTATTCCGCCATTATTACTCGCCATTACTCCAAGCCAGGGTCCCTCTTTGTCAGGTTCCTTCTACTTAGCCGCCGATATTTTCTTTATTGGCTTTAATGTTATCTGCCAAGACTCGCCACCTGGTACAGCTACAAACGGTGTATCGCTTTCACTAGATCTCCGAAGGGTTCCGACGGACCCTCCTTCGAATAATATTTTCCCAACACCGAGACCCTGTTTACAATGTCAACGCGGGACCAGCGGATTATTCGGACGGCTTCCGGTATAGCGGAAGAACTGCCCCCACGGACGCCATTGGAAAGCTTTCCTTGGTGGTCACCGGTGTCATTCAATTTGGTGGTCCTTTTAATTTTCAATGTGGCTGAATTTCGTGGTCGTTTTAAAATTTAATATTGTTAAATTCTGGGATTGTTTTAAATTCGAATATCATTAATTTTCAATATTATTGAATTTGGCGCCATCTTAAATTTCGATATTATTAAATTCTGGGATCTTTTTAAACTTGGATATTCTTCAATTTAGGGATCACTTTAAATTTCAATATTATTAAATTTGGCGCCATCTTAAATTTCGATATTATTAAATTCTGGGATCTTTTTAAACTTGGATATTCTTCAATTTAGGGATCACTTTAAATTTCAATATTATTAAATTTGGCGCCATCTTAAATTTCGATATTATTAAATTCTGGGATCTTTTTAAACTTGGATATTCTTCAATTTAGGGATCACTTTAAATTTCAATATTATTAAATTTGGTGACCATTTAAATTTCAATATTATTAAATTTGGCGCCATCTTAAATTTCAATATTATTAAATTTGGCGATCATTTTAATTCCGACTATTCTTAAATTTAGGGATCACTTTAAATTTCAATATTATTAAATTTGGCGATCATTTTAAAATTCAATACGATTATTCAATGTGATTCATCATTACACAATTTTCCACATCAGAGATTAATTAAAACGTGAAACATCCAGTTTCCTCTGGAAAAAGAAAATTTCTAAAAGCAAGAAATTCTCAACTAAAACAATGGAAGACACATTCCACAGTTCCTCCACATTCCTCCTCCTCGTCAACCGCGTGACAGGGAAGAAAGCGGCGCGGCGGGCCAAGAAGGGGTGGCGGTGAATCACAACAAGTTCCATGCAAATCCGCGTAACGGGACCGTTTATTCGGCCCATAAAAAGCCCAATAAAACCTTCTTCCCGGCGAGAAGATGGCCTGGCACTCCTCCTCCGCCCCTTCAACCCTCCGGGAAACGCGACAGAGGATAAATCGTCGACTGGAATAAAGAATACACCGTGGGGGCGCCGTGAATTCTCGTTACGACGCGTATCCAGAAACGGAGAGAAATCGTTCTACATATTGCCTGGAATTGATCTTCTCTCTCTCCCTCGTTGCCTATCTCTCTTCGTTCCTGGAAACTTCTACCCTTATTCCCACCGATTTTCTCCCCTCTCTCTCTCTCTCTCTCTCTCTCCTTTCAGCTGTCTCGTTTCTCTCGTCGTTCCAGGATTTTTCAAGCTTTTCCCAATTGGAAGACGAATTTTTCCATCGGGTGACGAACGATCGTGGAAATTTTGGAAACGAGGAGAGATACGTCGGGTACAATTAACAGGAATGAATCGCTCGTTAGGTGAACGGCTCGGGAGAATGTGATTTACAGACACGCGGAGGCAGATTTATGGTTGGTGTATATTTAGATTTCTGATATTTCGGAAACTGAGCTGCGTCTTTTTCAGGAATTTTTCGTAGGCGAGAGTGGCTGGAGAAAGTTGAACGAGACTGTGTATAATTGTCTGGTTGCTGTGTTAATTGGCCGAGATATTTCTACGAATTGTTTAGAGAATTATTAGAGAAGGCACAAAATTAACCCTTTCAGAGCGACGAATCTATTACACATTCATAAAGAATTACGAATAAATCAATAAACTCAGATATTCTTGAGAGACAAAAATAATTAGCACAATCATGTGTCTAGCAACTCATGAACGTAATATTTAAAAAAAATATAATTTCATTATTGTTGTAAATACGTACGCAGATGACACAGCTATCTTATCAGAAAACTCAAGCGCAGTGACTGCGTCAAACAACCTACAAATCTATCCGAATAAAATACAAACCTGGCTTGGAAAATTGCGGATAAAAGTAAATGAAAATAAGTCATCGCATGTAGCTGTCACTCTTCGTAAACATGTCCACCCGTATACTTAAACGATAAACATCATAGCACAAAACGATCACGTAAAGGATCTTGGTATGCACCTGGATCGGAGGCTAACGTGGAAGAGACACATCTGGACAAAAAGGAAGCAGTTGAATCTAAAGCTTAGGCTACTTGGAAGGAAATGAAAGCTCACACTTGAAAATAAAATATCGATATACAAAAGTATACTAGAGCCCATCTCGACGTACGGAATTCAACTGTGGGGATCTGCCTCAAGCTCTAAAACCATACTCCATGGTACGTACCTAATGAAATAATAAGGAAGGACTTAAAAATACCAACAGTCAAGGAAGAAATCACAAATATGTATGAAAAATACAAGAATAGATTAGCAGTGCATCCAAACCAGCTGGCACCAATTTACTCGACAACGAAATATCCGCAACAAGACTGAAGAAATATAAAATTCTGCGACACTTTCATACCTTAACTAATTCAAAAATAGAAAAACATATGTAACCTGACTAGGAGTACTGGCCAATGGGCAAGTACTCACATGTTATTGCAGTATTTATAAAATTGACTTATTGGCCTATGGGACAGATTGTAAATAAAGATGAGAAAGAAAAAAAATATTGTAAATTAGTCGGTAAAGGCGACGCCCTGCCCGCAATCGGTTGGCAACAGGACCAACGCCGCCTAGCACGGTGGAGGCGCTTCTGGGCCTCGCGCCCGATATTCAATTGTTACAGTTCAGTTCTTTCCAATGCACTTCGATGCAATGTAATCTTCATCAAGAATATATAGATTAATCCTATTACATCTTTGCGTTTAATTCCAACGATATCTCGCACCACGAAATAACAAATACCATTCAGTTTAACTCTAAACTACACAGTTAAGATTTTCGGGTCAGAAATGACCCAGGCACAGCATTTTGGGTCCTTCTTCACCCGAACACTTCAATTTTCCTCACCAACAGGCCGTATAAACCTACTCGATAAATTTTTAACACAGTATCAAGAGAACGCAAACTTGACAACATCAAAAGTTAGGAAAAAAGTAAGAAGGCGATGGGTGAAGAAAGACCCGAAGACCGTACTAGGCTCAAAAAAAAAATAATTAACATCGTACAGGTAATCAGTAGGTATTTAATCCTCCATCGGCAAAGGGTTGAAACATTTCCCTCGCTCCAACAAAACTGTCTTACGCCATAATTGACAAACGTCAATTAAATACCAGAAAAGGTCAATTAATATCGTTCACGAACCCTCTGCTCCAAAGATATTAATACAATTATCAAGGATTAACACGGGCGAAGAAAAATGACAGAGAAGAACAGGGTTAACGTAAGTTAATTAATCGACATTTTGACCGACTCGAACTACCTAATTAACGCTGCACCGTAGCTGAAAATACACGAACACACTCTTCGCGATTTTGTGTTTTCCCGCTCGAAATTTGCTCTGTTTCTCCATTCGAGTCACAGCGAGTATAAACGGGCGTCGACGCCGTTTAGGCGATTGAACCGCGACGAGGCTGATAAAGCCTCGACGATACTTGAAGGATCCTGCGAAACGCTTGTACGAAAAAATTCGAGAAGGTTTCACACGTTGTGAAAAGTGAAAATTGAACGTAAGTAGAGGATAATTTGGTCATTGATTAAAATTGATTGAAACTGATCGTGGGATAAATGGCGCGAGCGATTGAGCATGTTAAAGAAGCGTGAAATTTTCATTTAACGAGGTTTCCGTAATGGGCAAAAATGCAAAACTCGCGTTGTACAGGTTGAACGTGTCGATTACAATAAATTAACTTTGTGATTGAATTTGTTGTAGCGTTTGCGAATAAGGGAACGATCGCCGACGGCAGTTTTACAAAGTAGGTGGACGGGACGATTCTCCGGGTCGTTTCTCGCGGTGCTTAAGCCCGGTACACACTTGCAATCTTAGGCCATAATGTAATCTGATCGTACAATGTAAGCTAGATAGACGAGATAGTGCTCGTCTGGTCGTTTTGCACAAATTTCAAAGTTAAACATTTCAGGAAAAACTGGCTTGCGGTGAAGTTTCTCGTTAAGCCCCGATTACACTTGAAAAACGAAATATTTCTAAAACTTCGCAACGCGTGCAAATTCTTTTAAATTCTAAGATACTATATGAATACGTCAATGCTGGAACAATAATTCGCTTATTGTGCAACTTTTTCAGTCGATATTTCAGAAAATTTGTTCCGTTCAAAAATATTGAAATTTTTATCAAAATTCTGTAATACTGAAGAGTAATATAGATCTTTAATTCAGTGTTTCATAGAATAGCAGGGTGTTATTACAGAAGACTGAAAAGTTGTGTTACTCGACAGTTTTTGAAGCGTGAACGGGGCTTAACCCTCGCCGCGGTCGTTTCGATTTTTTCGATTGCTGCTACGGGGGGAACGTGTAATTTCGAGCGATTCTTCCAAGTTGCCAAGAAGACGGCGAAGCAGTATCGACGTTAAACCGTATGATACTTAACTTGAGAAGTGCTACAGCGTCCAGTGAAGTCACGCTCCGTGCCTAAACACACGTTTACTCGGAATAAAGTGGACAATACTGTTCTGTCTAAAAATTTCCAGAACAAACAAAGTACAGCACAAATTGTCCAATTTTTGAGCGTTATTTTTCGACAAATTCGCCAAATCTCCACCCGTTGGAATTAACGTTGCGTGACAAGGAGACCGAACGGCTATTAAAATGGACAATCCGATTGGATTGCAGGAAGAGGGAGGAACCGATTTGGAATGTCTGGATAACAAGCTCGTTTCGTAGGATGCACTCGACGGAGCACAAAGAGGCGAAGGTAAAAGGGCGTCACGTGTCATTTGCTTTCAATTCGCCACCCTACGAGCTACACAATAATCCCTATTAAACAAATAGACGCGGGGATGCTCCATTACACACGTGTCCACTGTGCGCGCGAGCGCACTTTGCGCTCCGATGCGTCAGAAATTGATACAATTTGCGTGAAACTCGGTGGTAGGTGGTGTTGTTCAATTTTTGAGACGAGAGAGTAACACGATCTGTGAAATTTAGTGAAAATTAACTGAAGACTCTTGAAAATGCCAATCCTGGAAATTGTAATTCTGGAAACAGCGATCCTGGAAATTAATTAGAAAATGGAAATTTTCGTAATTTGAATAATTTCAAATTCATTTAATCGTTCAAATTTCATTTTAAATTCAAATTAAATTCATACACAAAATGTCACATTATCTATGTTAAAAAGGACACCCCTTGTATTCCTGAAAAAAAGAAGAAATGAAAATAATCTATTAGAAGTAGGGATAATTTGGCCAATTACCGAGGCAAATAAAATGCAAATCAATTGGAAAGGGACACCCTTTCGAGCGGTATCACGCGCGACACTATCGTTTCCACACGGAAAATTAGTTTCAGAGCGGATGAGCCGCGTTATCACGATCGATAACGGGTGGACGCGTGCAAATACGCCGGGTTTGTAAAGTGCACAGCGTGTTACGAGATCCGTGGTGTTTCTGGAGAGGGAGAGGGGTGGATCGTGAGCTCGAGCCCACGCAATCGTCCCCAGAACGCGACCAGCCCTCCCATAATGCAATTTGAGTTAACTGCCGAGGGATGATCGCTGGAAGGCCACCCTATAAACTGTAAGCACACAATGCGTAATGTAGTACGCGCGTAGGGACTCTCTTTTCCTTCCACGACGCTGTTATTCTTGTCGCCCCCTTTTGTGCGACACGCGGGGGTCGTTCGGAAAGGGGGAAGATCTCCTGTGGTTGGCTGTGTGCCTTTGGTTTTTCGCAAATTTCACGGTGGTCATCGGGGGATTTTGCGTTTGGAATTAAATCGGAGGAATTTGGGTTTATGAATGGCTTCGAGAGGGAAGTTTGGGGTTGTAGTTGGAAATTTTTCGGAACTGAGTGTTTGGATGTTGGGGGGATTGTGGAAATTGAAAATTTAGCACATTTGAGAGGAATTCTCGGGGAATTTGAGAATTGAATGGCGGGGAATTTTGAATTTGAGAATTTGAGATTCGTGGAGTGAATAATTGAGAATTGAATATTTGAGAATTTGAGATTCGTGGAGTGAATAATTGAGAATTGAATATTTGGGATTTAAAATTCGCGAGTTGAACGTTTGGGAATTGAAATTTGTGAGTTGAGTATTTGAAGATTGAGTATTCGGGATTCAAAACTCGCGAGTTGAATCTTTGAGAATTTGAGCTTCGTGGATGGAATTACTGAGAATTGGAAATTACAAAATTGTATATTTGCGATTCAAACATCGCGGGTTAAATCTTTGAGAATTTGAGCTTCGTGGGTTGAATAGCTGGGAATTGAAAATTGGAAGATTGAACATTTGGGAGTCAAAATTCGCGAGTGGTATATTTCAGAATGGAAATTTGTGAGTTAAATATTTGAGAATTGAAAATTTGAAGATTGA
>NW_017100510.1:526932-539208 GCF_001263275.1 Habropoda laboriosa | reverse complement strand
TTGAATATTTGGGATTTAAAATTTGCGAGTGGAATATTTGAGAATTGAAATTTGTGAGTTGAATGTTTAAGAATTGAAAATTTGAAGATTGAATATTTGGAATTCGAACTTCGCGAGTTGAATCTTTGAGAATTAATATTGGCAAATTGAATATTTCAGAATTGAAAATTTGAAGACTGAACATTTGGGATTCAAACTTCGCGAATTAAATCTTTGAGAATTTGAGCTTCGTGGATTGAATATTTGGGATTCGAAATTTGCAAGTTGAATCTTTGAGAATTTGAGCTTCGTGGATCGAATAGCTAAGAATTGAAAATTAGAAGATCCAATATTTGGTATTCAAAATTCACGACTTAAATCTTTGAGAATTTCAACTTAGTGGACTGAATCTTTGAGAATTAGAGCTCCCTGGACTGAATAATTCAGAACTGAAAATTTGAGACTCAGGTTATAACAGATGTACAGGTGAAAAGACTAATTCACAAATTGAATAAAAAATTCATATGAAACAATTAATTTCTCTACCTCACTCGTCTAAAATATAAAAGAAAAGTAACTCACACAGCAACTGAGAGAAAGAAGATTTGGTCGCAACAATAAATTTCCAATTACAGACTCGCTTCTAAATCGAAATGGTGAAACATAATCTAAAAACAAACTTGGTTTGCACCATGAAAGGACCATTAAACCAGCGAGTAGCCAAGTCAATCGTTATTTTTAGAGCAGCTGCCCTGCGCCGTTACGATTTTATCAGAGGCACAAAAGCACACGTTCGAACGCGGGGCTAGGAGGAATTCAATTTCTGGCCATTATCCTCGGCCCGGCAAGCCGGGGCACAATTTGAAAACGATAGGCAGCGTAAAAGCTCGAATTAAAAGGAGTTTATAATACGCGAGCGATAACCGGAGGCCCGCTTCTACAAGGCGATTTATGCGAGCGCATAAAAGTCCACAATGCCCGGCAATTCCCATTAAAATCGATGCCCGTGTCCGGCCAGCTTTACGACTACGGCCGTAAACATTAATTAAAATAAGAAAAACCTACCGTGTTGTTAATTTTTCGGATCGTAATGTGGGTCGAGCGGCGGCGATACTTCACGCACCGCACGCTCGCGATAATTCCGTGGTAAATGGTAATTGTGCTGCTCCAATTGGCAAATTGCGGCAGCGGGGGGAGTCGAGATTTCGAATGTTTTTTTGAATTTTTCTGGATTTTTGCGTCTAAAGAATTCGCGACTTTTTCAATTTTCAGTTCGTGATTAGGAAATTATGTGGATTCTTGGAAATTTCACGAATGTCTGCGTTTGGAGTTAAGAAATTTTAGATCTTTCATATTTCGAGGTCCAATATTTTAGACTTTTGAAACTTCAAGCTTCAGTATTCTTGATTTTCTCAATTTGGAAGCAGGACTTACTGTATTTTAGATTCTCCAAATTTAGAATTCCAATGTTTCAGATTTTCTACATTTGGAGATACAAATTTTATAAAAAATTTGAAATTTCAAGTTTCAGTATTCCTGATTTCCTGAATTTCGAAGCTAAATTTCCAATATTTTAGATTCTCCAAATTCAGAATTCCGATGTTACAGAGTTCCTACATTTTCAGATAAAAGTTTCATTAAAGAGAATCGCATGTTTTCCATTTTCTTCGGGTATGTTAAAAAATACACGTTAACAAAATATTAAAAATATCACAAACGTTTGAATAAAAATCCAAGGAAATCCTCTAGCGACGACATAATGGTCTCACCGAAGAAAAATAGAAAAAACTTCCTTCTTTCTTAATCAAACGTAAGACTTCCCTGGAAACTCAGTTCCAAGTCAGAAAATTCGACACGAACTTACGGGATGCCCTACTAACAGACAAATTCAATTCCTCCAGACTCTCCACTCACGCCACTGAACCCACAAGAAACCAACAAGAACCGAGCAAAAAGAAGAATCCTCAAATCGTACCTTGCACCAATAAAAAGAAAAGAAGGAAGCCCGGTCAACTGGCATAAAAAAGGCGCGGAATCGCGGCAATTGCACGGGAGCCAGCCTCGTCCATTCTTCCCACCCCGTGCGCCATCCGAGATACCGGAAACCGTCCGAGTCTCCCCTCCATTTTGTCGAACGACGGGCGGCAGTAAACCGCGCGGCGGCAATTGCGGGCACAATTTCAGTCGGCTCGTTTTCCCGTAATCTCCTACTTTCAACCTCCATCCAGCTCTGTGGAGCACGCGAAAACCAACAAGAGCAACCTAACCAAAGAACCAACAACAAGAAGAAGAATCCTTACTTGCTCGAAAGCGAGGTTAAAAAGAGAACCCGAGCAAAAAGAAAGAGACAACGAAAAAAAAAGACCTACATATCTATCTCCTCTCTCTCTCTCTCTCTCTCGTGGCTCTTTTAACAGAGAACGCGGCGGAAATTGCGAAAATGTTCGAAGAGGGCAGTTTGGTTGGGCGGAGTGGCCGGCTAAACAAACAGTAGTTGCGGCGCGAGCAATCACGTAGGAAGCAGAGGAGATCGTTCGAGCAACATCCAAGATGATCGTGCTCGCGGTGGAAGAGGAAGAGAGAGGGTAGGGTGGTCCGCGAGGTGAAAATTGCCGGTTTGCCGCGACGGGACGCGTCCACGGGTATTGGTAGCGATCCTTCGGTTCGCCTTCGAGTGGAGCCTGAAGGCGGCGGTGTTCGGTTTTATCGGCGTAAATTGGCCGGAAAGTCGGCGCACGTGTGCCTTCGTTCTTCCCTTCCACGCACATTTTTATTTGCTAAGGATACCGCTGAACGGGAGAGGAGGAGGAGGAGGAGGAGGGGGAAGATTGTTTGTTTGTACAAAGAGGCTTTCCAGGTCGAGAAACGGAATCGAAAGGTGGTTGGTGAACAGGTTGTTGAGAGGCTGTTGTTCGGTTAGAGGATGCTCGTTTGTTAGGACGTTCGGTGAAGATCGATTTTCAGGTGGTTTGTAGGAAGGAGATTGTGTTTGTCGGTGGATGTTTTGCGGCGTAGGGTGGTGCGAGGAAAATGAAGGATGATCTCGATGGAGGGAACAAGTGGAGGGTATTAATGCACGGGGTTCGAGCGGAGAATGTTTGCGAAGGGCGTAAGTGTGATTCGGCGTAGGTATGATTTAGATGGCAGGTGAATTTTTACCGAGGTTTTAGTCAGCTGTACTTGTTGTCGGTCACTTGTTGTTGGTGAGTGTGAAAATTGTTCAGGGGCGGAAGTGTGAAATGGACGAGCAACGAGAAATATTGACGAAATTGGAACAATGAAGAGTGAAGAAAGCAAGTAAGAACACTTGCGACCAATCTACAATACTTTAGCTGATTGTACAACAGTGTCTTTGCATTTTGCTAAAAGCAGGATTACTGTAGATGGTTATAAAAAAAAAAATTCAAGGTGGTCTTGAAAAATTAGAAAAAAATGTAGTATAATTACTACAGAACTGCGTTATATGAGACAACAAAAAAGTTTGGATCAATTCAACAACAGTAGAATAATTTAAAGTGACCACCCTGTACATTACATTTACTATAAAAATTGAATTGATACATACTTGTAAACAAGTCGATCACGTTTTCTAAATTGTGCCAGTGCAAGCTTTTTTAAACCGTAGGAACCTATTTGCACGAACCTTCCACTGAAGGAGATATTACAATTTATAATACTAAAGGATTCGATACACTGGATTCCGGTTAATTGGTGTTGAGGTGTTATATTAAATAAATAACTCGCGTGGAGTAAGGTAAATAATTATATTTTAGAAGGTGTTCAGACAGATGTAGACAAGACGGGCGCACAATTAGAACTGCTTACAAAACGTGACAGTGTGCACTTTTATACCTGGGGTGTTCGCAGGCATCCCCAAACCATATCTATCGGACGTGTCATGAACCTACCAATATTCTAGGATGTCGATTTTGATGTCAGTACTCATAAACCATTTTGCTTCAACAATTGGGAATATATGTGTTTATTTACTTATTTTTCATTACTTATTGCTAGCTTTGGTTGCATGCTTAAACACACATTTGTATTCAAGACTTTTTCGAATTTGTGTTCAGATTTTTTGGGACAAATTATGTGGGTGAATAACACGTGGTTGAAGATTTTTATCACGAATGTATTTGATGAGAACAATTGCACAACGAAGACAACGATACATTAAAGGGAATATTGATCGGCTGATTATGTCTCACTTATTCTCACTCTCTTACTGTTTTCATCAACCACGCTGCTCTACTGTTTACTCTCCCATTCCAACAAAGACACTGCCAGCTTCGCCAATCTCAAGTCGTTTCGAGCATCAACCACAGATCGTACCGACTCCCAGATTGTCCACATATATTCGAAACAAACACACGACATTCACGCCATCATTCACAAATTAGTCCGTCCGAACGTGTCCCAATTAACCGGAATCCACTGTATTAACTTGCGAATAAATTAATGTGAAATAAAAAATATAACATAAAATATCTCAAGTGACACGATTTAAGCAACATTCCCCTAAACGCAGACAACAGCACACCACATAGATAAAAAAGATGCGAACAAAATTTCAACAAACTGCAAAACTACCTCTTTTCTCGACAATCCTCAACGTCGCCATTCACTTCATCACGAACAACCAAAAATAATCGTCGAAAACATTCCGAAAATTCACCCATACCCGTCTGAAAACTCTCCAACACACGCAACGAAAGAAAAGAATAATCTGAAGCGAGAAGCATAGGGTAGGTAAAGGCGGTTTCCGTATTTCAAGGAGCAACGGCCGCGCGTTGACAGCGGAAACGGTGGTGTGCTCGTAAATGCGAGATTGCCTGGCCGCTTTACGAGCTTTCTATCGCGTTTTCGGGATTATTTGAGAAAATGGAATCCTTTGTGAGACCTCGCCCTACCTCCCGCCACCTTGGCCAAACGGCGTGTGTGGCGCCTGTGTAAAAATTCGTCCGCCGCCAGATAAAACCGAAGAAACGTTAAAGCAAGAGGGAGGAGAAGAGGTTGGAGAAACGGTCGCGAGAGAGAGAACAAGACGTTGTAGAGATGTGAAATGCAAACCAGCTGGAAAATCGTAAAAGGCAAAAGTGGGGGTGTGGAAATGTAACGAAATGTAATCGTGCGCCGGCTGGTCGAACGCGATGGGCGTTGCACGGCTAGGAAAGGGATGAAAGGGGGTTGAAAACGAGATACCGCGGCGCGTATGGCGGGCGTTTTATTGCGGCCGCGTTCTCCAACGAAAGTTCTCGTAAAAAAAAGGAAGAAAAAAGAAAAGAAAGGGCCGCGACTGTAAAACGTTCCGGCCGGCACTTTGTCCTTATCGAGTCTCTTTCTCTCTTCTCGCTCGAAACTTTCTTCCTCTCTTTCATTTTTCTCCGAGACATCCGAGACGCTAATGAGCCGAGAAATTTGTGTACCTTTCGAAAGTGTTCCTTTTTCTTTTCGTCGACGTCGCTTTGGTTACTTCGAGATTATTCTTTTTTTTTTCTGCGGTGTTGGTAGGTGGATTAGGGGAGTTTGTTTATGGGGAAGTTTCTTAGGTTGCTATGACGTAGGTTATGGAGAACCGTTTCGCTTGGAAGAGGATGTGGTTCGAGGATGAGGAAACTTTAGGGGAAGTGTGAAGTTTGTTTCATGGAGTTGGAAATTTTCCTTGGGAATTTATGGGCGTATTTCATCCTAGTTGGGGTGGAGGGAATTTTTGCTCGGGAAGATTGTCGGACAGATGGATTTTTTACTGTTTGGAGGTGCTTTTGGGGCGGGGATGTAAAGAGCGAGCGATTGAGAATTTATTGGACTTGAGATACATAGGTGTATCTGTAACTTGAAATTAACGCCTGTAAAAATAGTGGCTTTGCTGATAATTATTTATGTCGCTCTTGTACACAGTTCTACGATAATTTTGAAGAATTTGAAAAATTTGCAAATTTTTCATTTTTTAAACTTTAAAAGACATTCTTTCAAAATTGAAGAAAAGTGTTATTCTACCTACCTATCAGAACTGTTAAATACGTAAGATAATAAACAATGGATGATGTCTCCAATAAAAATCACAAAAATAACATTTAAAATAATCTCTTCAAACTGCAAAGACAAATTTATAACTTACTTAAAAAGAAGAATATTTATAATTCATACACTTGGAAACTCCTGTTAATACCAAACGATTATGCAAAACAAAGAATTGAAGAGCACAGAGGAAAAATTACGAGGTCTATTTTTCACTAATAATATTAGAACGCACAGATTCTATTTAATTGGAAATGTAACAGTGAAGTGTAACGTAAATTCGAGGAATAATTTGTTGAGTTTAATGTACCATTTCGTGCAAAATTTCAGAAATTTCTTACTTGAAATGCCTTTCTCTATCGAACTGGAAAATTTCGTCACGATACGCTCCGGGGAAAGAAAATTCCACCGGCACGAATGTGCCAACAAGAAAGACTAGCGTTTCACTCTGGTCCCCATTTTCCGCATGGTTGACGAATTTGGGTGTGCCTGGCACCACGGACACATTGCCCGGTCATTATGGTCCCATTAGTCGTGTCAAGTGACGAGCCATGAATTCGTCTCGGATTTCTTTCGGTAAACTGAAGAAGCGACTTTGAAAAACTACTTTCTTCCTCGTTCCAACGTATTTTCAGTCCATCTCAAACCCCATTCTACCCAATTTCCTCGCCAAATCTCTCGATAGTCATCGCTATGAAAAATTCAGAAAATTTCGTTTTTATTCCTGTTCGAGTGAAAATTAAAATTAGAAGAAACAAACAACGAGGCTACATTCTTAAGACATTTCAATAGATTTTGATCAGTAGAGAATGGCTGAAGGATTTTGGAGAAAGTTGTGAGAAATGAGCGGGACAGAACAGGAGTCGAAAATCCGCGACGTAACGAGAGAACTCCTTTCTCTAATTTTCTTCTCCTCGACGTTCTTTTCTTAGTCAACCACCCACGGCGAGGCGAACGTCAAGTGAAACAAGAAGAAAAGCCCGCGACGACCAGCGGATTTATGCGTTTTCAAAGAAAGGGAAAGGAAATTCGAGCACGTGGGAAATGTGTCGTCGCTAAACGAGGCCACGTGTCGAGACTATGTTGTCGCTAATTTCACCAATTAACTAAACGTCTGTCCTGGCGTGTTCTTCGTAACGGTTATTAATCGAAGCGGTCAGCAAGGTAGTGAAATTTTTAGAGAAAAATGACAGGGAGGCTTGAAATTATTTTCTTGGTATTTTCGGGAGATGAAGATTTGCAGGAATCTGATTCGAAAATTACCTTCGAAGACTCTCGTTTGCATTTTATTAAGCGCAGAAGAGTTCCCGCTTTCCTCGGAAAAATTCGATTTTTGTTTAAAAAGAAAATTAATTTTCGAGAGGAAAACTTTCTTCGGAACAGCTCTATTTTCATTAAAAAAAAAAGTAATTCCTGTGGAGAAAACTTTCGTCAGAAAAGTTGGATTTTTATTTAAAAAAGAATATTAATTTTTGCGAGGGAAACTCATTTCGGAAATGTTGGATTTTTATTTAAAGAAAAATATTAATTTTGAGCGGGAAATTTTGAAATGTAGAATTCCTTCGTTTGTTTTTCATTCCCTTCGTAAATAATTTCAGCTGCTAGTTACCAGATTCTACTGAAAAATTGAAAACAGTCAACTTGTAAAAATACAAGAAGAGTTTAAAAAATTTGATAGTTACATTTAATTAACTCCTTCATAATGCTGATATTTATGAAAATTAGCGTACTTACTGGTGCTCCGTTTATTCAGCGACTGAAAAATCAACTTTGTACAAGAATAATCTACTTTACACAGTACAATTAATACTCTTCAATAAACTCGTTCGAACTTAACAATACCTTAGAATGCTACTTAAATTCCTACTAGAAATGAAATAGTAAATTCTCTTCAACTCTATCTATCTCGTGCTAGCTGACGGTTTCGTAGGAGATGGCACTTGACTTGCTCTTCGTTTCACCTCGCCGTATCGTCTCACGTTGCCCTTGCGACCGGAAATCATGCTGCTGCGCAGCATATCCGGCCGAGAGGCAGCACGTTTCGCGTGAAGATGATGTCCCTTTGGTTCCAGGGGCTTTTTCTTCGTGAATGGCGTCTCCCAGAACGACTGATCGATGCCAAATATCTCTCCATCCTTGATGGATAGCGAAAAATAGGATATTGGATGGCGGAAGAAGATTCGAATTGAGGGATGACGATTAATGAATGGTAGAAATTCGTTACTTTTTCAGTGAACACGAAATGTAACAGTAAACAACTTTTTTTTTTAAATATTAAGATTCCTGTAAAAAATGTAAAATAATATTCAAAGGAGAAGGTAACGAAGAGATGAATTTCATTGGTTAGAAGGGTAAAATGTTTTACAGAGGGTGTATCGAAATGTAGCAGTCGATCCTGAGGGTTATTAAACGTCCTATGAGCTCACTCAAACGTTATTAACAAACCTACCCTTTCTATCTAAAATTTTCTATTTCCCAAGTTGTCATTTTCTTTCGCTTCCAAGCAAAGTCACAAATTATCGTAATTACAGAAATTGTCATAGAGTGTTAGGCATTTAGCCTTGCAGATGGAGGCTAAATTATTATTACACCGGGATACTTTCATGAAAAAAAAAAGAAAAAATAAATATCTGCTGAAATAAAAAGTTTTAAATGAAAATTGTGTAGGTTACCAACAAAGTCTGCGGCAGCTGCTCCATCAGCGTTTCCGGAAGGAACAGGCACAGTATTCCACCGAAAACGCAGATCATTCCAAGGATGATCATGGGCATGTTGTACATTATCCTGCTGGAGAACGCGATGAAGGGGCTGAAGATCGAGGTGACGTATCCAAGAACGTGGATGAAAGCTACACCTTCTCCTCGAACCACGGTTGGCAGCAATTCCGCCGCGTATTGCATCGCGATGTTCGAAGCAACGTTGATGAAGAATCGGCCACAAATGGCGAACGAGGCGAAAACTATGCCAACGGAGAAGCACGCAGCGGCCAGACTGAACAGTCCTGAGAGCACCACCGACGCAAACAACGTCCATCTTCGTCCAAGAACGTCCAAGGTGTAGATGATCAATAATTCCGATGGGAATTCGGTTGCTGAGGCGATGGTGAACGTGGTGAACACGTCCATGCCAAGGCTGTCTAAGCATCTGATGTGGCCGTCGTAGGACATCTGGATGATGCCCCAGGTTAGCGTCAGCAGTATAGTGATCCTTCTGTGAAGGATGCAGCGTGTCGTGTAAATGATAGGATTTAAGTAACTGATCTCCTAAATTGTACCTTCTATAAATGTAACTAAATTTGCGAATGGAAATGATAGGACAAATATGGACGAGTATGGGAATCGTTTATTAATGCGTAGTTGTATGTATTAAGTGATTAGCTTTTTGTGTACTGTGTAGAGATTTACAGATATACAGTTTGTTGCAACATTTAATTTTTAGTGATCCTGTATTATGGTTCTTAGTGTTCAACGTGAAGTGTATGGTGTGCAATGTACACAATTTGACAGTTGGAGTTTAGTCTATAATGTTTAGTATGCACTGTGCCATAAGGTTCAATGTTCAATGTGAAATGTATGATGTGAAATGTATGATACGAAATGTGAAATGTATAACGTTAGTCTATAATGTTTAGTATGCACTGTGCCATAAGGTTCAATGTTCAATGTGAAATGTATGATACGAAATGTGAAATGTATAACATTCAACGTGAAACGCATAATGTTCCATATTCAATATGAAATGTGTAAAGTTCATGTTCCATATTCAATATGAAATGTGAAATGTATAATGTTCAATGTGAAATGTATAATGTTCAATGTGAAATGTATAATGTTCAATCTGCAGAGTGCAACATTTACCAATTAGTCTGCAATGTGCAATGTATGCTGTATTACAATGCTTAAAATTGAACGTGAAATGTATAATGTTCGATGTGAAATGTATACAGCTGAGCGTTTAACATTTAGTACCTCAAGCGTCTCGTCTTGAACAGATCCGCGATAGTATGAGTCTCGCTAGCCAACGTACTCGCGGTTTTCCTACAATCTTCGAGGAAGTTGTCGTATATATCCGGTGGAACTACTTTTTTATTCACTTTCTCGATTCTCTCTAAAATCTTCATCGCCTTGTCTATACGTCCCATACTGATCAACCATCTACATTTCATCGTGACCCAATCAAAAACAAATGGTATCAAATTCCACGTCCGTTCGAGAACGCAAGGAAATGTACCTGATGCTCTCTGGAATAATGAGAGGCGCGAACAATACAGAAATCAGAGGAACAGTGGTGACCACGGTGAAAGTCTTCCAATCAGCGATCCCATAAGCCATCCATGGCATACTTATCGCGCCAAGCGTGTAGAACGTCCCGAAGGACATGTTTGCGGTGAACGTCCGCCATTGTGGTCCCACGTATTCCAACACAAGAATATACGCGATCACAAAGGTGTTGTCGTATGCCAAACCGACCACGAATCTACACACGCAGAAGTGCCAGAATTCGCTGATGTACAAAGTGCACAGACCTCCAAGGAAACCCATCAAATTCGTTCCGATTAGAACCGGAACTCTTCCGTATTTATCGGCCATCCAACCGAAGATCAAACCTCCGAAGATGGAACCTACGAAGAAGATGCTCTGCGCTAGTGTCGCTTTGTACGCTTCGTCGCAGACCTGAAAATGATGGAAACAGCGATAGGAAATTACGCGATCAGAGACATTAATACTCTTCGTGGTCATTGTGAAAAAATTGCTGTGGAAAAAATTTAGTCGAACGGTGGAAGAAATTATGCATCATTGTGAGCCACTGATTTTTAAATTATATCGAGTCGCAATTATGGAAATGTAGAATTGTCTGAGAAGAGTAATTGAAAATTGTAATTACGGAAATGTAGAATTGTCTGATAAGAGTAACTGAAAATTGCAATTACGGAAATGTAGAATTGTCTGATAAGAGTAACTGAAAATTGCAATTACGGAAATGTAGAATTGTCTGATAAGAGTAACTGAAAATTGCAATTACGGAAATGTAGAATTGTCTGATAAGAGTAACTGAAAATTGCAATTACGGAAATGTAGAATTGTCTGAGAAGAGTAGTTGAAAATTGCAATTACGGAAATGTAGAATTCTCTGACAAGAGTAATTGAAAATTGTAATTATGGAAATGTAGAATTGTCTAATAAGAATAATTCAAAACTGAATTCTTCGGATTCATGGAAGAAATATTTTTTAATTATTTTCACAGTGACAACTAGGTATAGTAATGTGAAAATATTTGAAACCTGAGTGGTTGAAACGTGACGAAAGGCTAGAATGCAAAGGACTCTCTTCAAAAATTCTGACGAACGTCACTACAATTAATTCGTCCAGATTATTTGATATCAATCTTATCTTAGTTTCAAGATAAACCAATAGGAAGAGGAATTTATACCCATCTTTGTTCCGCAGCTATGGACAAATAAGTCATGTCACTGCTGGTCAATTTGAAGTACCAGTCGCTGCACTGTTTCATCGGCCAATTTTCGTCAGGTTGTTTCGCAGACACTGCTTTGTCCACAGGTACGTCGTACATCCAGCATCGAGAATAGGACAGATGGTGTCCTTCGTAAGGAACTTTCTTTATACTCGGTATCATGAAATCTCTCAATTGTTCGTTGGTCATTCCTTCGACTTGCGGAATCTTGCACCAGTATTCGGTTGGCAATACGGTGATAAACGTTTGCGAGAAGTAGACGAAGGTGAGAAACATGCAGAAGACCATCAGTACGACGAAGAGATACTTCTGGTATGTGCCAAATTCGCCTAACAATTTTTTCATTAATTTTCTTAGAAAATTGTGCTTTTTCGTAGGAATTTTTTATTATTTTTCTCCGGTTTTACTAGTTTTTCCTGAAGTAATTTATAAGTTTGTGGAATTTTTAGGTTGTTTCGAGGTGAGAGATTACGAGGTCGAGTCGTTTTATATACTTGCCCAGATAAACCAGTATGTCGTCGAGAGTAACGGCTTCGTTTGCCGGTAGGGAGAAAGAAAACGAGCGAGGCATCGAGACGAGGGTGGATCTTTCCCTTTCAGAGAGATACTAACAGGTCAATCGTGTAACCAACGAGTTACTATGAGTGCGCCTTGAAGCGTGTCGCGAGAAATTGGGTCGATGTGAATTTGCCCCTTTTTGGTTTTTTTCCCTAAATTTCCGAAATATTCAATCCCCAAATTATGAAAAATAGCAGTCTCTAAATCTACAAAAATTCTAATTCCCAAATTTCACAAAATTCTACTCC
>NW_017100510.1:505501-526603 GCF_001263275.1 Habropoda laboriosa | reverse complement strand
AATCCCAATCTCGAAATCCACAAAAATTCCAATCTCCAAGTCTCTAAAAATTTCAATCCTCAAATCTCTAAAAATTCCAATCCCCAAATTTCCAAAAATAAAAAATCCGAAATCTCAAAAATTCGAATCTTTAAACCCTTCCACTGTTCCCAATTAACCCTTTCCTCGTAAACACAAAATTAATTCCGTATCAGATATCAGTGTGCAGAATAAGGCACGTTTTGCATTCCCTTCCCGAAACCCGAGCACCGAGGAGATAAAGCGATCGTTTCTGATCTTGGCTCGTCAGTTCCACCCCAAACCGTTTGACCTTAGGGGGTTGATGAAAGCGGTGCTCGTAGAAGGGAGCCAATCAGAGCCGCCGTTTAGCTAATGCGTGTAACGTGGCCCGTGGGACGATTCGACGCGATTCTGCGCCTGTTTCACGCTCATCGTTACGGTGCCACCTTGCCCTCCGCCGCTCGTTTCATCGTCAGACGCACCCTTCTTAGCGATGGGGGCTACGCAGGGTGCTATTTCCACTTTCTGCCAAATTTCTCGCTGATTCCAATGGAATAATAATTTTTCACACGATTTTTAGAAAAATTCATCGACAATTGTTACCGAGATTATTTTTAACTTTATCGAAATGGATCAATGATTCATTTTTTTTTTTAAATTTTGAGGAAGATTCGTTAAATCTTCTGGAATTTAATTTGCACCGTAACCTAAATTGATTCTGAAGAAAAAAGAGGAAAAAAGAGACCTAACCTAACCTAAATTGATTTTGAAGAAAAAAGAGGAAAAATTAACCTAACTTAACCTAACCTAAATTAATATTGAAGAAAAAAGAGGAAAAAAGTAACCTAACCTAAATTGATTTTGAAGAAAAAAGAGGAAAAATTAACCTAACCTAAATTGATTTTGAAGAAAAAAGAGGAAAAAAGTAACCTAACCAAACCTAAATTGATTTTGAAGAAAAAAGAGGAAAAATTAACCTAACTTAAATTGTTTTTGAAGAAAAAAGAGGAAAAAAGTAACCTAACCTAAATTGATTTTGAAGAAAAAAGAGGAAAAATTAACCTAACCTAAATTGTTTTTGAAGAAAAAAGAGGAAAAAAGTAACCTAACCTAACCTAACCTAAATTGATATTGAAGAAAAAAGAGGAAAAATTAACCTAACCTAAATTGATTTTGAAGAAAAAAGAGGAAAAATTAACCTAACCTAAATTGTTTTTGAAGAAAAAAGAGGAAAAAAGTAACCTAACCTAAATTGATTTTGAAGAAAAAAGAGGAAAAATTAACCTAACCTAAATTGTTTTTGAAGAAAAAAGAGGAAAAAAGTAACCTAACCTAACCTAACCTAAATTGATATTGAAGAAAAAAGAGGAAAAATTAACCTAACCTAAATTGATTTTGAAGAAAAAAGAGGAAAAATTAACCTAACCTAAATTGTTTTTGAAGAAAAAAGAGGAAAAAAGTAACCTAACCTAAATTGATTTTGAAGAAAAAAGAGGAAAAATTAACCTAACCTAAATTGTTTTTGAAGAAAAAAGAGGAAAAAAGTAACCTAACCTAACCTAACCTAAATTGATATTGAAGAAAAAAGAGGAAAAATTAACCTAACCTAAATTGATTTTGAAGAAAAAAGAGGAAAAATTAACCTAACCTAAATTGTTTTTGAAGAAAAAAGAGGAAAAAAGTAACCTAACCTAAATTGATTTTGAAGAAAAAAGAGGAAAAATTAACCTAACCTAAATTGTTTTTGAAGAAAAAAGAGGAAAAAAGTAACCTAACCTAAATTGATTTTGAAGAAAAAAGAGGAAAAATTAACCTAACCTAAATTGTTTTTGAAGAAAAAAGAGGAAAAAAGTAACCTAACCTAAATTGATTTTGAAGAAAAAAGAGGAAAAATTAACCTAACCTAAATTGTTTTTGAAGAAAAAAGAGGAAAAAAGTAACCTAACCTAAATTGATTTTGAAGAAAAAAGAGGAAAAATTAACCTAACCTAAATTGTTTTTGAAGAAAAAAGAGGAAAAAAGTAACCTAACCTAAATTGATTTTGAAGAAAAAAGAGGAAAAATTAACCTAACCTAAATTGTTTTTGAAGAAAAAAGAGGAAAAAAGTAACCTAACCTAAATTGATTTTGAAGAAAAAAGAGGAAAAATTAACCTAACCTAAATTGTTTTTGAAGAAAAAAGAGGAAAAAAGTAACCTAACCTAAATTGATTTTGAAGAAAAAAGAGGAAAAATTAACCTAACCTAAATTGTTTTTGAAGAAAAAAGAGGAAAAAAGTAACCTAACCTAAATTGATTTTGAAGAAAAAAGAGGAAAAATTAACCTAACCTAAATTGTTTTTGAAGAAAAAAGAGGAAAAAAGTAACCTAACCTAAATTGATTTTGAAGAAAAAAGAGGAAAAATTAACCTAACCTAAATTGTTTTTGAAGAAAAAAGAGGAAAAAAGTAACCTAACCTAAATTGATTTTGAAGAAAAAAGAGGAAAAATTAACCTAACCTAAATTGTTTTTGAAGAAAAAAGAGGAAAAAAGTAACCTAACCTAAATTGATTTTGAAGAAAAAAGAGGAAAAATTAACCTAACCTAAATTGTTTTTGAAGAAAAAAGAGGAAAAAAGTAACCTAACCTAAATTGATTTTGAAGAAAAAAGAGGAAAAATTAACCTAACCTAAATTGTTTTTGAAGAAAAAAGAGGAAAAAAGTAACCTAACCTAAATTGATTTTGAAGAAAAAAGAGGAAAAATTAACCTAACCTAAATTGTTTTTGAAGAAAAAAGAGGAAAAAAGTAACCTAACCTAAATTGATTTTGAAGAAAAAAGAGGAAAAATTAACCTAACCTAAATTGTTTTTGAAGAAAAAAGAGGAAAAAAGTAACCTAACCTAAATTGATTTTGAAGAAAAAAGAGGAAAAATTAACCTAACCTAAATTGTTTTTGAAGAAAAAAGAGGAAAAAAGTAACCTAACCTAAATTGATTTTGAAGAAAAAAGAGGAAAAATTAACCTAACCTAAATTGTTTTTGAAGAAAAAAGAGGAAAAAAGTAACCTAACCTAAATTGATTTTGAAGAAAAAAGAGGAAAAATTAACCTAACCTAAATTGTTTTTGAAGAAAAAAGAGGAAAAAAGTAACCTAACCTAAATTGATTTTGAAGAAAAAAGAGGAAAAATTAACCTAACCTAAATTGTTTTTGAAGAAAAAAGAGGAAAAAAGTAACCTAACCTAAATTGATTTTGAAGAAAAAAGAGGAAAAATTAACCTAACCTAAATTGTTTTTGAAGAAAAAAGAGGAAAAAAGTAACCTAACCTAAATTGATTTTGAAGAAAAAAGAGGAAAAATTAACCTAACCTAAATTGTTTTTGAAGAAAAAAGAGGAAAAAAGTAACCTAACCTAAATTGATTTTGAAGAAAAAAGAGGAAAAATTAACCTAACCTAAATTGTTTTTGAAGAAAAAAGAGGAAAAAAGTAACCTAACCTAAATTGATTTTGAAGAAAAAAGAGGAAAAATTAACCTAACCTAAATTGTTTTTGAAGAAAAAAGAGGAAAAAAGTAACCTAACCTAAATTGATTTTGAAGAAAAAAGAGGAAAAATTAACCTAACCTAAATTGTTTTTGAAGAAAAAAGAGGAAAAAAGTAACCTAACCTAAATTGATTTTGAAGAAAAAAGAGGAAAAATTAACCTAACCTAAATTGTTTTTGAAGAAAAAAGAGGAAAAAAGTAACCTAACCTAAATTGATTTTGAAGAAAAAAGAGGAAAAATTAACCTAACCTAAATTGTTTTTGAAGAAAAAAGAGGAAAAAAGTAACCTAACCTAAATTGATTTTGAAGAAAAAAGAGGAAAAATTAACCTAACCTAAATTGTTTTTGAAGAAAAAAGAGGAAAAAAGTAACCTAACCTAAATTGATTTTGAAGAAAAAAGAGGAAAAATTAACCTAACCTAAATTGTTTTTGAAGAAAAAAGAGGAAAAAAGTAACCTAACCTAAATTGATTTTGAAGAAAAAAGAGGAAAAATTAACCTAACCTAAATTGTTTTTGAAGAAAAAAGAGGAAAAAAGTAACCTAACCTAAATTGATTTTGAAGAAAAAAGAGGAAAAATTAACCTAACCTAAATTGTTTTTGAAGAAAAAAGAGGAAAAAAGTAACCTAACCTAAATTGATTTTGAAGAAAAAAGAGGAAAAATTAACCTAACCTAAATTGTTTTTGAAGAAAAAAGAGGAAAAAAGTAACCTAACCTAAATTGATTTTGAAGAAAAAAGAGGAAAAATTAACCTAACCTAAATTGTTTTTGAAGAAAAAAGAGGAAAAAAGTAACCTAACCTAAATTGATTTTGAAGAAAAAAGAG
Source organism: Habropoda laboriosa (assembly GCF_001263275.1). NCBI lineage: Eukaryota > Metazoa > Arthropoda > Insecta > Hymenoptera > Apidae > Habropoda > Habropoda laboriosa. The sequence goes on along the minus strand of NW_017100510.1, from coordinate 522,251 downwards.
GAAAAATTAACCTAACCTAAATTGTTTTTGAAGAAAAAAGAGGAAAAAAGTAACCTAACCTAAATTGATTTTGAAGAAAAAAGAGGAAAAATTAACCTAACCTAAATTGTTTTTGAAGAAAAAAGAGGAAAAAAGTAACCTAACCTAAATTGATTTTGAAGAAAAAAGAGGAAAAATTAACCTAACCTAAATTGTTTTTGAAGAAAAAAGAGGAAAAAAGTAACCTAACCTAAATTGATTTTGAAGAAAAAAGAGGAAAAATTAACCTAACCTAAATTGTTTTTGAAGAAAAAAGAGGAAAAAAGTAACCTAACCTAAATTGATTTTGAAGAAAAAAGAGGAAAAATTAACCTAACCTAAATTGTTTTTGAAGAAAAAAGAGGAAAAAAGTAACCTAACCTAAATTGATTTTGAAGAAAAAAGAGGAAAAATTAACCTAACCTAAATTGTTTTTGAAGAAAAAAGAGGAAAAAAGTAACCTAACCTAAATTGATTTTGAAGAAAAAAGAGGAAAAATTAACCTAACCTAAATTGTTTTTGAAGAAAAAAGAGGAAAAAAGTAACCTAACCTAAATTGATTTTGAAGAAAAAAGAGGAAAAATTAACCTAACCTAAATTGTTTTTGAAGAAAAAAGAGGAAAAAAGTAACCTAACCTAAATTGATTTTGAAGAAAAAAGAGGAAAAATTAACCTAACCTAAATTGTTTTTGAAGAAAAAAGAGGAAAAAAGTAACCTAACCTAAATTGATTTTGAAGAAAAAAGAGGAAAAATTAACCTAACCTAAATTGTTTTTGAAGAAAAAAGAGGAAAAAAGTAACCTAACCTAAATTGATTTTGAAGAAAAAAGAGGAAAAATTAACCTAACCTAAATTGTTTTTGAAGAAAAAAGAGGAAAAAAGTAACCTAACCTAAATTGATTTTGAAGAAAAAAGAGGAAAAATTAACCTAACCTAAATTGTTTTTGAAGAAAAAAGAGGAAAAAAGTAACCTAACCTAAATTGATTTTGAAGAAAAAAGAGGAAAAATTAACCTAACCTAAATTGTTTTTGAAGAAAAAAGAGGAAAAAAGTAACCTAACCTAAATTGATTTTGAAGAAAAAAGAGGAAAAATTAACCTAACCTAAATTGTTTTTGAAGAAAAAAGAGGAAAAAAGTAACCTAACCTAAATTGATTTTGAAGAAAAAAGAGGAAAAATTAACCTAACCTAAATTGTTTTTGAAGAAAAAAGAGGAAAAAAGTAACCTAACCTAAATTGATTTTGAAGAAAAAAGAGGAAAAATTAACCTAACCTAAATTGTTTTTGAAGAAAAAAGAGGAAAAAAGTAACCTAACCTAAATTGATTTTGAAGAAAAAAGAGGAAAAATTAACCTAACCTAAATTGTTTTTGAAGAAAAAAGAGGAAAAAAGTAACCTAACCTAAATTGATTTTGAAGAAAAAAGAGGAAAAATTAACCTAACCTAAATTGTTTTTGAAGAAAAAAGAGGAAAAAAGTAACCTAACCTAAATTGATTTTGAAGAAAAAAGAGGAAAAATTAACCTAACCTAAATTGTTTTTGAAGAAAAAAGAGGAAAAAAGTAACCTAACCTAAATTGATTTTGAAGAAAAAAGAGGAAAAATTAACCTAACCTAAATTGTTTTTGAAGAAAAAAGAGGAAAAAAGTAACCTAACCTAAATTGATTTTGAAGAAAAAAGAGGAAAAATTAACCTAACCTAAATTGTTTTTGAAGAAAAAAGAGGAAAAAAGTAACCTAACCTAAATTGATTTTGAAGAAAAAAGAGGAAAAATTAACCTAACCTAAATTGTTTTTGAAGAAAAAAGAGGAAAAAAGTAACCTAACCTAAATTGATTTTGAAGAAAAAAGAGGAAAAATTAACCTAACCTAAATTGTTTTTGAAGAAAAAAGAGGAAAAAAGTAACCTAACCTAAATTGATTTTGAAGAAAAAAGAGGAAAAATTAACCTAACCTAAATTGTTTTTGAAGAAAAAAGAGGAAAAAAGTAACCTAACCTAAATTGATTTTGAAGAAAAAAGAGGAAAAATTAACCTAACCTAAATTGTTTTTGAAGAAAAAAGAGGAAAAAAGTAACCTAACCTAAATTGATTTTGAAGAAAAAAGAGGAAAAATTAACCTAACCTAAATTGTTTTTGAAGAAAAAAGAGGAAAAAAGTAACCTAACCTAAATTGATTTTGAAGAAAAAAGAGGAAAAATTAACCTAACCTAAATTGTTTTTGAAGAAAAAAGAGGAAAAAAGTAACCTAACCTAAATTGATTTTGAAGAAAAAAGAGGAAAAATTAACCTAACCTAAATTGTTTTTGAAGAAAAAAGAGGAAAAAAGTAACCTAACCTAAATTGATTTTGAAGAAAAAAGAGGAAAAATTAACCTAACCTAAATTGTTTTTGAAGAAAAAAGAGGAAAAAAGTAACCTAACCTAAATTGATTTTGAAGAAAAAAGAGGAAAAATTAACCTAACCTAAATTGTTTTTGAAGAAAAAAGAGGAAAAAAGTAACCTAACCTAAATTGATTTTGAAGAAAAAAGAGGAAAAATTAACCTAACCTAAATTGTTTTTGAAGAAAAAAGAGGAAAAAAGTAACCTAACCTAAATTGATTTTGAAGAAAAAAGAGGAAAAATTAACCTAACCTAAATTGTTTTTGAAGAAAAAAGAGGAAAAAAGTAACCTAACCTAAATTGATTTTGAAGAAAAAAGAGGAAAAATTAACCTAACCTAAATTGTTTTTGAAGAAAAAAGAGGAAAAAAGTAACCTAACCTAAATTGATTTTGAAGAAAAAAGAGGAAAAATTAACCTAACCTAAATTGTTTTTGAAGAAAAAAGAGGAAAAAAGTAACCTAACCTAAATTGATTTTGAAGAAAAAAGAGGAAAAATTAACCTAACCTAAATTGTTTTTGAAGAAAAAAGAGGAAAAAAGTAACCTAACCTAAATTGATTTTGAAGAAAAAAGAGGAAAAATTAACCTAACCTAAATTGTTTTTGAAGAAAAAAGAGGAAAAAAGTAACCTAACCTAAATTGATTTTGAAGAAAAAAGAGGAAAAATTAACCTAACCTAAATTGTTTTTGAAGAAAAAAGAGGAAAAAAGTAACCTAACCTAAATTGATTTTGAAGAAAAAAGAGGAAAAATTAACCTAACCTAAATTGTTTTTGAAGAAAAAAGAGGAAAAAAGTAACCTAACCTAAATTGATTTTGAAGAAAAAAGAGGAAAAATTAACCTAACCTAAATTGTTTTTGAAGAAAAAAGAGGAAAAAAGTAACCTAACCTAAATTGATTTTGAAGAAAAAAGAGGAAAAATTAACCTAACCTAAATTGTTTTTGAAGAAAAAAGAGGAAAAAAGTAACCTAACCTAAATTGATTTTGAAGAAAAAAGAGGAAAAATTAACCTAACCTAAATTGTTTTTGAAGAAAAAAGAGGAAAAAAGTAACCTAACCTAAATTGATTTTGAAGAAAAAAGAGGAAAAATTAACCTAACCTAAATTGTTTTTGAAGAAAAAAGAGGAAAAAAGTAACCTAACCTAAATTGATTTTGAAGAAAAAAGAGGAAAAATTAACCTAACCTAAATTGTTTTTGAAGAAAAAAGAGGAAAAAAGTAACCTAACCTAAATTGATTTTGAAGAAAAAAGAGGAAAAATTAACCTAACCTAAATTGTTTTTGAAGAAAAAAGAGGAAAAAAGTAACCTAACCTAAATTGATTTTGAAGAAAAAAGAGGAAAAATTAACCTAACCTAAATTGTTTTTGAAGAAAAAAGAGGAAAAAAGTAACCTAACCTAAATTGATTTTGAAGAAAAAAGAGGAAAAATTAACCTAACCTAAATTGTTTTTGAAGAAAAAAGAGGAAAAAAGTAACCTAACCTAAATTGATTTTGAAGAAAAAAGAGGAAAAATTAACCTAACCTAAATTGTTTTTGAAGAAAAAAGAGGAAAAAAGTAACCTAACCTAAATTGATTTTGAAGAAAAAAGAGGAAAAATTAACCTAACCTAAATTGTTTTTGAAGAAAAAAGAGGAAAAAAGTAACCTAACCTAAATTGATTTTGAAGAAAAAAGAGGAAAAATTAACCTAACCTAAATTGTTTTTGAAGAAAAAAGAGGAAAAAAGTAACCTAACCTAAATTGATTTTGAAGAAAAAAGAGGAAAAATTAACCTAACCTAAATTGTTTTTGAAGAAAAAAGAGGAAAAAAGTAACCTAACCTAAATTGATTTTGAAGAAAAAAGAGGAAAAATTAACCTAACCTAAATTGTTTTTGAAGAAAAAAGAGGAAAAAAGTAACCTAACCTAAATTGATTTTGAAGAAAAAAGAGGAAAAATTAACCTAACCTAAATTGTTTTTGAAGAAAAAAGAGGAAAAAAGTAACCTAACCTAAATTGATTTTGAAGAAAAAAGAGGAAAAATTAACCTAACCTAAATTGTTTTTGAAGAAAAAAGAGGAAAAAAGTAACCTAACCTAAATTGATTTTGAAGAAAAAAGAGGAAAAATTAACCTAACCTAAATTGTTTTTGAAGAAAAAAGAGGAAAAAAGTAACCTAACCTAAATTGATTTTGAAGAAAAAAGAGGAAAATCCCAATCTCGAAATCCACAAAAATTCCAATCTCCAAGTCTCTAAAAATTTCAATCCTCAAATCTCTAAAAATTCCAATCCCCAAATTTCCAAAAATAAAAAATCCGAAATCTCAAAAATTCGAATCTTTAAACCCTTCCACTGTTCCCAATTAACCCTTTCCTCGTAAACACAAAATTAATTCCGTATCAGATATCAGTGTGCAGAATAAGGCACGTTTTGCATTCCCTTCCCGAAACCCGAGCACCGAGGAGATAAAGCGATCGTTTCTGATCTTGGCTCGTCAGTTCCACCCCAAACCGTTTGACCTTAGGGGGTTGATGAAAGCGGTGCTCGTAGAAGGGAGCCAATCAGAGCCGCCGTTTAGCTAATGCGTGTAACGTGGCCCGTGGGACGATTCGACGCGATTCTGCGCCTGTTTCACGCTCATCGTTACGGTGCCACCTTGCCCTCCGCCGCTCGTTTCATCGTCAGACGCACCCTTCTTAGCGATGGGGGCTACGCAGGGTGCTATTTCCACTTTCTGCCAAATTTCTCGCTGATTCCAATGGAATAATAATTTTTCACACGATTTTTAGAAAAATTCATCGACAATTGTTACCGAGATTATTTTTAACTTTATCGAAATGGATCAATGATTCATTTTTTTTTTTAAATTTTGAGGAAGATTCGTTAAATCTTCTGGAATTTAATTTGCACCGTAACCTAAATTGATTCTGAAGAAAAAAGAGGAAAAAAGAGACCTAACCTAACCTAAATTGATTTTGAAGAAAAAAGAGGAAAAATGTGACCTAACCTAAAATAACCTACATTGATATTGAAGAAAAAAGAGGAAAAAAGTGACCTAACCTAACCTAAATTGTTTTTGAATAAAAAAGAGGAATAAAGTAACCTAACCTAACCTAACCTAAATTGATATTGAAGAAAAAAGAGGAAAAATTAACCTAACCTAAATTGTTTTTGAAGAAAAAAGAGGAAAAAAGTAACCTAACCTAACCTAACCTAAATTGATTTTGAAGAAAAAAGAGGAAAAATTAACCTAACCTAACCTAACCTAAATTGATTTTGAAGAAAAAAGAGGAAAAATTAACCTACCTAAATTGATTTTGAAGAAAAAAGAGGAAAAAAGTAACCTAACCAAACCTAAATTGATTTTGAAGAAAAAAGGGAAGAAAAGTAGTTTTACATTTTCACATTTTGAATGAAAGTGAGGATTAGATAAAACAACTTTTTGTGAACAAAGTGAAAGCATAGTGTGTTATACTCGAAAAATATTATTACTTCTAAATTTGCTTAAATAAACAGATACTTCCCTGTGAACAAACAAATTTTTCCCACAGATTTTATCCCGGATAAAATTAATAAAAAACTCCTGCTCGATAAATATAAATAAAATCTCCGTTCTTCTTCAATTGACAAGACTCCTTTGAACCTTCCTCACCGAAAGAATCGTCAGATTTGTTTGCAGCCTGTGATTTTCAATGACATTCGACTGGAAGATCGTCGAGGCCATCGCTACCCCTTGCAGAGCGCGATTTCCAATTTGCAGGGACGAGTAATCCGACGATTTACATAACTCCATGGTAACGGTATCACTCTCCCTCTCGAGGAATCGAGACCCCGCCTTTTCGAGGGGCCACCAGGGGGTGGATTCCTCTGGAGAATACAAATGGTCGTAATTTAAGTCTCTTCTCTTTCCAAGGTTCCTCTTCTCGCCTCCAAAAACTCGCCCCTATTTCCTATCTAACAACCTACCTGCCACTCAAAAAATAAAAAAGAAAAAGAACTTCTATCTCCTGTAAGTTACACATTTTCTAAAATAAATTTCGTTCGTTCAAATTTTCGTACGAAGTTGAACAGCGTGCAATTAAACAATTCCTCGTTTACGAAGCAATAAAAATCAAACGATAAACGAAGCAATAATTTTCTCATCAGTTTCCCTCGAGTTTTCTTTATTTGCGCGCGAAACGAGAGTCGAGTCGACTTCTCGTTACGTGCCACGCCGTTTTCGCTTCATTTTCCCGAGAATTAACTGTCCAGCCGGTGACGTAATTCGCGTTAAGTTTCCCCGTTTTTCGGATCGATCCGGCGACGAATCAGGGCGCAGTTAGCTAATGCGGGCTTGTGTTGGCACAGCCCCCGAGGGGGTGGCTCTCTGCTCCACTGGCGTAGTCAGGGGTGGATCGTGCCCGTGGCAACGGAAACGCGACCCCAGATCAGACTTTTCTCCACACGTACGGTAGGTATGTAAAGGGAGAGGGAGAAGAATATACGTGCAATATTATATCAGGCGCAGAAATTAATTCGGTGCCTCTGTTCACGAAATCTTGACGAATGCGTCGACTCAACATCGCCATCATTTTTTAGAGGGAAAATTCATCAGCGGCCACATAAATGCGAAAATATCATTTATTTTGAGTGGTTTTTTTGCAAAATGAATATTTAGGTTTGCGACAGAAGGCACCAATTGCAGTTCTCCTCGAGAAAATCATTTTTCGAAGGGGCAATTCGTCAGAAAAAATCATTCAAAATAATGGAGATTATTTTTCTGTGATTCTTTGCAAAATAAACATGCAACTTTGCGACAGAAAGCACCAATTACAGTTTGCCTCGAGAAAATCATTTTTCAAAGGGGGCAATTCGTCAGAAAAAATCATTCAAAATAATGGAGATTATTTTTCTGTGATTCTTTGCAAAATAAATACTTAAGTTTGCGACAGAAAGCACTAAGTTACAATTTTCTTTGGGAGCAGTCTTCTCATTCAGGGGTTTCCTTACTGTCAACTGGGTTCACGTTTCGAATTAAAATTGAAACCCTTTGGTCTACATTTAAAAATGTGTAGAAGCTCTATATATATAGTTACTCTAATTTTGCTCTTGCAAATGTGAATATGATGATATTTACTACAAAAGGAACGCATAATAGAATAACTAAAAATGAAGAATCTCTTTGGTAAATACGTAACACTTTGTTAACTCAACGACAACAGATTAACGTAAGTACCTAAATACGTATCTCTAACCCTTTGCACTCTAATGGCGCTATAATGGAGACACGCGTAATTACTACGAAAAAGATTAAAACACAAAATTCAGGTTTCTCTATATCATCAGAATAACGCAACGCAAATATCAAAAATCATTTCTTCCCAAAGAAATCTTCGAGTTTCCCAAAGTTCCACTGCAAAAGTACACAATCTTCCCAAAAAGTACCTACTCAGAGTAGAAAGGACTACTACACCGAGAAATTCTCCACACATAATTTTTTCCACTGGAAACTCCCCGTTTATGAGCGAGAACCACGAAGCGTTAGCGGCTCTAATTTCCGGGCCGGGGGTGGCTTTTGCCGCAATTAATTTCCCGGGAATCCAATTAATTCCTCGCCGCAGGCCAATGAACTAACGTTGTTTGCCGAAGAAAACGTTGTCGTCTCCCCGGATCTCGTCGTGCTAAAACAGACGAGCGTGGAAAGGGAGAACGAGGGGTTGAAAGAGAGAGAGAGAGGCGGCTGTGTGTGAGTGTGGAGGATCGTCTGGGAAGAGGCGGTGGAGAGGAGAGAGAAACCGGGTGCAGATAAAATTACATTATCGCCTAAAGCGTCCTCTAGGAAGGAGAAAGGGAGAAAGAGGGCAGGGAAAACCGGGGTGAAAATCACGTCCCGTAATTCCCGGGCATTAAGGTAAACGTCCAAGTCGCAGGGCGCAGGTTCAGTTTCCATGGCGACTGACACCACTCTCTCTCTCTCTCTCTCTCTTTCCACCACCATCGCCCAGGGCCTCCATTTCAATCGATAACTTATGAAACCATCCTGCCACCCTCTCTGCTCCGCGACACCCTCATCCTACTCCGGTCCTCCTACCGGATGCTGCAGCCTGTTTCCCGCGATGGCGACCCTCGTGCACCACGAGCAACGATTTTTCACCGATTCGGTACGCTTCTGGTGGTAAACGATGCACGTAAGTGGCCCAAGTGAAGACTTTAGGGACGAAGGAGAAATGTGTGTTTTTGGCAATTTTGTAATTTTGAGAAAATTTCGGTTTCTGGGATTCTGCAAGTTTGCGGGGCAATTTTTTGGTTCTTCAGAGTGGAAACGATCTCTAAAGGTAGACGTGTATGATCTATTTTTTTGTATACCTTGAAAAATAGGTACTGTTTTGGTGGTAAACGATGCACGTAAGTGGTCCAAGTGAAAATTTCTATTTTTGAGAAATTTTGCAAGTTTGTAGAGCAATCTTTTCGATCTTCAGGGTGGAAGCAATCTTTAAAGATAGACGTGTGTTCTCCTATTTTTTTTGGATATCTTGAAAAGTAGAGTGGGTATGAAAAAATTTGTTTGAATGAAAGTTTAAAGATTTCGTATCTTTTTAAATAAAGAAGGAACATCCACTATCTTTGTCTGAAAAATTTTACTCTTTCCTTATGGAATGGAAGAAGCTGTACGAATCTACGAATCGAACAAATATTCGGAATTTTTTAAAGAAATTTTGCACGCCTCGAATTATTTTAGATTTTTTCTTTTTCGGTGAAAATTTCTTCAAAATGACAAACGCAATATTTTACTTCACTCTGACAAAGTAGGGTAATTCCGGGAGAGACGACCAGGCAAGTATTTCCCACATTATCATGTTCCCACGTGGAACGCGTCAGTATTCTTTCGTTTTGCATTTGTTTTACGGAAAGCGATCGAGCGTGGCTCTCTGTGATAATGTAGGAAATACTTGCCTGGTCCGTCTCTGCCGCCGGTCCATCTTTATTAAAGTCCTCTTTGTGTATTAAATTCAATATTTACATTCACTCGATGCAAAGAACGAACCAACACAAATTTCACCAAAAAACTGATAAAAACACATGCAATTAATTCTCAACCTCCGCTTCCAAGTAAAATATCCATGTAAACAGGAATTTCCGAAAGATTCAGCGAAAAGATACTTAAATTTTGGATTGCTTAATCGGAAAATAACGATGAAACGAATCGCGCGATGTTCCGTACGAGCAAATTTCGCGGTTGTAACAGGACAGGGGATCCATCTACGTGGCGGAACTTGTTTATTCTTCATGACGAATGTTCGGCGACATTAACTGCGAGCGTTCTAACCGCCTGCCCACCATTTGTCGGCCGGTAATGCGTGCGATCGATTAATTAAATCCGGCCAACCGGCGACCGTATCGCGCCTCGAATCATCCCCTAAACGTTGGGCCAATCAGAACGAGCCCGCCAGGGGGTTAGTCACCCTCGCCCGGAGAAAAACCAGTAGAGAATTACTGTCTTTAAATTCTTGTCGTTGTACTTATACTCTTCCCTTTAATTTTCCATATAATTTCATGTTTCATCTACATTTTATGACTTCCAATTTTCCCTGATTTCATATTTAACCGTCTGAGTGCCAAGCGGCGCGATCGCGCTTCTTCTATCCTGTCCTAAAAGCGCCAGCGCTCTAGGCTGCGAAGCCCATAATCACAGATTTTTTTCGATGCACGACTTTACGGTTACCCTCGAGTCTTAAGTAAAAAAAGATAAAATTAATATTAATATTTATTACGTGTAAGCTGAAAACAGCGCGATCGCGCTCTTTGGCATTTTTCGACACGGAATATGACGAGCGCGATCGCGCTCTTTGGCATTTTTCGACACGGAATATGACGAGCGCGATCGCGCTCTTTGGCATTTTTGGACACGGAATATGACGAGCGCTACTATCGCGCTCTTTGGCATTTTTGGACACGGAATATGACGAGCGCTACTATCGCGCTCTTTGGCATTTTTGGACACGGAATATGACGAGCGCTATCGCGCCGCTTGGCAATTTTCGATCGGGAAATAAGAAAGGCACTCAAACGGTAACACGTTCCGTGCCCCACTCTGGTCTTTCCGTTCAGGCCATCTGATATTTCGGCCTTTTCCTTCCGCTAACTTAAACTATGCAACTACAGCGATAATTTGTTAAAACGAAAATTTTTCCTTTGCTCTATAGCATATCTTAAACGTTACCTTTTCCTCGATAACAATGATTTTTGCAATCTTATAAATATTGGAAGACATACAGGACGAAAAGCAAAACTGTTAGTCTCGACAATGTGGGACGCATACGACCCACGCGGCGTGAACGGAAAGTCACCGAAAATCGGTCTGGCACGGAACATGTTAATAATTCTCCATGATCAACGTTTCACGATTCAGAATTTTCTGTGCAATCTACGTTCTATATTTTACAATTTTCCCTGATTCCATATTTAGTAATTTATAACGCTTCGTAGTCAATGTTTCGTAATTCAGAATTTTCTGTAACCTACATTCTACATTTTACAATTCTCCCTGATTCCATATTCAATAATTTATAACGCTTCGTAATTCAGAATTTTCTGTAACCTACACTCTACATTTTCCAATTCTCCCTGATTCCATATTTCATAATTCTCCACAATCAATATTTCACAATTCAGAATTCCCTGCAACCTACATTCCGCAGTCTCCAATTTTCTCTAATTCACAATTCTCCGCAATTAGCACTTCACTATCCACAATTTCCTGTAACCTTCCCTCGTTCCATATTCCAAAAAGGGAATTCATAATTCTCCCTCTAATTTCCCCCCCGAAAAAAGCATTCAAAAATCATTAAAAAATGCAAATTAACCCTTTGCACTCCAAGTTTTTTTTCATTCATATTACCAGCAACTCAGTGGAAAGATCATATTCACATATAAGTAAATGCTGTTTTGTCGAAAATTCCCAACCAATTGGTCCACCAACAATTTTACAAACTTCAAATGTGACATTGGTTTTTCATTATTTATTTTCTATTATACAACAGAAGTGTACAATATGTATGAGTTTACTACACACATTTCCATCCCCCAGAAAAATTGTTTTCTCCACCATTTCAGGGATTTTCTTAAAAAACAACATGTTGCAGCATATTGGTCTACTCCACGCATATTCTTTGTATAATCAATAACAATTTTAGGTTTTTGTATACTGACTAATTCACCACCACGTACTCTTCTATCAACCGATATCAAACCCGCTTCATTACAGGTACTTAACAAAGTTACAATCCTTTTGTCCTTCCATGCGAGGACTAGGGTTCTGCCTTTTCTGCGGCTTCTATCAACCGATATCAAACCCGCTTCATTACAGGTACTTAACAAAGTTACAATCCTTTTGTTCTTCCATGCGAGGACTAGGGTTCTGCCTTTTCTGCGAGCCACTGTTTTCCTGCCCCTTACAAATCTCGGTTTTTTTATTACCATTGATAAATACTTCCTATTTGTTTTTATTGACCGTCTTTTGTCACCAAGAGCGGAATATCCTGTACACAATAGTTCTTACGATTTGTCCTTGTCCTTATGTTATGAACTGAAAATTATTTGCATTGTCTCCATAGCGGAGCCCTCGAGTTTGAAGAGAAATTTCAAATGGCTCCGCTCCGGAGCCCTCGAGTGCAAAGGGTTAATTAGAAAATATCGTATTGGCAAAAATTGCAAACCAGGAAATATGCAATATTTCGCATTCCCCAAAAGACCACACCTTTCACTTCCTCCAAATTTCCCCAAGTAAGAAAAAAGCCCACGCAAGAAGCGTTCACGTTTTGTTGAAGCAACAAACGAAACTGAAGGTTGCACCCTCAGGGAGGCTGTGGGAACTCTGCTTGAAGACTTCATTATTTTTGAGGGGCGAAGAGCCCTTTCTCGTTAGGGGATTCCTCGCCCAGGGCGACGCGAGGTCGTCTTGTTAAAATTCTCCCAACTGCATATAACCTGGACCATTCTCTCTCTTTCTCTCTCTTTCTCGCTTGCTTTCATAGTTCCTCGCGTCTTCTTTCGCGGGTCTCACAGCTATTCCAGCGCCGAAGACTATAAAGCTGACGCCTCAATTTCGCGATAGACGTTGCTCGCGATTCGCGCTCGTAACGATAATTGCCCACCTCTTGGTGGGAGGTAGGCTGAGAAGAGATGAGAAGCGAAGGTGAGGCGCGATTGGAAATTGTTTTCGCGATGGTTCGTGCTTCGTGACTGAGGGACGTTTGTGATTCGAGATTTCGACGAGAGCTGAGGAGATTTCGGTGAGATTTTCGTGAGAATCGAGGAATTCTTCGGTGAGAAGAGTGGCTTCTGGGAGAATTGGATTGGAAGATTTCTAATGGTGGGGTTTAGTAGCGAGATATTCAGTGTTATTAATAACAGTGCTATTTAGTGTGTCACAACAGGAAGCAATTATCATTTGTGAGACAGCTTGCTGATGAAGCAAAGTGTTTAGAATTTTTATTCAAATTTTTTAATTTTATAGGTACGTGAAATTAGTTGTTCAAGAAATGTCGAACGATTAGTTCATTTAACAGTGTGTTGGATTAGATTTATTTCAACAGATTCACAAACATTCCTCTAATCTACAAATTTCACATGAAATTCACATACACCACCGGCCAAAATTTTCGAATCACCTCCCACTTTTCGTCGATATTAAATCTGCTGCCAATTTTTCATAGATTTCAAGTTTATCTCAATTCTACATTTATCAATTTATCTCATCTCAATTGATTCGAACGATAAAAAATTCTCAAAGTCGCTCGACTTTTTCCGGCAAATTTTTGTGTAAATTGCAATGCTCGGTGATTCCAATCTTTTGGCTGGTAGTGTATTTCTTTTTCGTTGAATCTGGAGACGAAGTGAAATTTTCAGTCCCTCTAGCTCCAACACAATTTTGAAAATATACAAACAAACTCCATTAGAGCAGATACTTGTAATACCTCCTTGTAATTATTTCGTGTCCTCTCCTCGTGATTTTATCCTACTTTCAGCGTGCCTATTATTTCTTTTTGCCTATTTTAAGTGTATTTCAACTTCTTTTCAATTTTTTTCAAATTTTTCACGACACAAACAAACTTAGAATATACACAATCATCTATTTGTTTCTCTGTAAAACATCTTAACCCTTTCGTTACATTTGAAAATCTGTGACCGGATTGCCCCAAATGTTCACAGTAATTCAAATAAAACGAATATCCTCAACTAAAAATTTCGAACATCATAACTAACTAGAAATTATTTTGAATTAAAAAAAAAGTAATAATAAGCACAATATGACACTATGCTTAGAATAATGAAAATTTTCTTCAGGCTCCCTGAGCAAAGCATGGCTCCAACGTGTTAAACACAGGAAACTCGCTATTTTCACGAAAAAAAAAAAAGAAAAAACTCCAACAACAAGAAACAGACACACCTAGCATCGAGTCCCGAAATTAGCTCCCACTTCCACTTCTCCGCAATCTCCAATTATCCAAACGCGAAGCAAGCAAGAAGCACGAAACGAGCACAACCAGCATCCTAATAAAGAAACAGAGTAAATAACGGAGATCGTAGCTGAGCAACCGGCCGCGACTTAATTCGACGTAATGCCGGGTTAATCCAGCTGACCTTTCGCCAACGAGTCGTGATTTAAGGCGATGATTGGCGTCGGCTAATTGGCGGCCTTGTCTTCCACCGGGCGAAACACTGATAAATACACCGTAATTCCATGGAGAAAGAATGCCTACGAACCGGTGAACCAGCAGAAAGAAAAAGAACGACGAGAAGAAAGAGAGAGAGAGAGAGATATATAAAGAGAGAGATGACGAAGAGGTGAGAAGGAACGATCGTTTTCATTAAGTTCGCCTAAACTGCCATCAATTTGAACCGATGAAAGTCGACCCCAGTCCCCAATTCGACACGCATTTTCACGCCATTTGTATGGATATTTGCCCGATCCATAGGCCGGCTAATTAAATCAGCCGGGAATTCTTGGTATTTATTGGGATTTCATGTAAATCACCCAGTGACCGCTCCGCTGCAAAAGCTATTTCTTTAACGACAACCCGGCGGCGCGTGACTCTCTCTCTCTCTCTCTCCCGTTTTCTACCGTTCGCCAAGATAGCCTCTTTGCTTTCTGCTCGTCGATTTCTACTTTTACGTATTGTGTTTGTTGTTTTTCTTTTAGGATTACAGTCTATTCCGTTTTCATTCTGGTTAATCCTGACTTACTTGAAATTTGCAGTCTAAAGTAATATAAAACTTCAATTTGTTATCGCTTAATATGATAATAATATAACCAACGTCGACAGATCCAACTAGAAACTACCATAATCTAAAATATAATCCATTATTCCATGTAAAACAGTATAATAAATTTTACGAAGCCCTCTGTGTTCCATTTCTTCTTGTTCAACTTTGTTTCCTTTCGTTTCCATTCGTTTCCTTTGGTTTCCTTTGGTTTCCATTCGTTTCCTTTGGTATCCTTTGGTTTCCATGGGTATCCTTTCGTTTCCATTCGTTTCCTTTCGTTTCCATTCGTTTCCTTTCGTTTCCATTCGTTTCCTTTGGTATCCTTTGGTTTCCTTTGGTATCCTTTCGTTTCCATTCGTTTCCTTTGGTATCATTTGGTTTCCTTTCGTTTCCATTCGTTTCCTTTCGTTTCCATTCGTTTCCTTTCGTTTCCATTCGTTTCCTTTGGTTTCCATTCGTTTCCTTTGGTATCCTTTGGTTTCCTTTGGTATCCTTTCGTTTCTATTCGTTTCCTTTGGTATCATTTGGTTTCCTTTCGTTTCCATTCGTTTCCTTTCGTTTCCATTCGTTTCCTTTGGTTTCCATTCGTTTCCTTTGGTATCCTTTCGTTTCCATTCGTTTCCTTTGGTATCAATTGGTTTCCTTTCGTTTCCATTCGTTTCCTTTCGTTTCCATTCGTTTCCTTTGGTTTCCATTCGTTTCCTTTGGTATCCTTTGGTTTCCTTTGGTATCCTTTGGTTTCCATTCGTTTCCTTTGGTTTCCTTTGGTATCCTTTGGTATTCTTTGGTTTCCATTCGTTTCCTTTCGTTTCCATTCGTTTCCTTTCTTTTCCTTTGGTTTCCATTCGTTTCCTTTGGTATCCTTTGGTTTCCTTTGGTATCCTTTGGTTTCAATTCGTTTCCTTTGGTTTCCTTTGATTTCCTTTGGTATCCTTTGGTATCCTTTGGTTTCCATTCGTTTCCTTTCGTTTCCATTCGTTTCCTTTCTTTTCCTTTCGTTTCCTTTTGTTTCCTTTGGTTTCCCTTCGTTTCCCTTCGTTTCTATTCGTTTCCCTTCGTTTCTATTCGTTTCCCTTCGTTTCCTTTGATTTCCCTTCGTTTCCATTCGTTTCCTTTGGTTTCCCTTCGTTTCCTTTCTTTTCCTTTGGATTCCCTTCGTTTCCTTTGGTTTCCATTCATTTCCTTTCATTTCCTTTCGTTTCCTTTCTCCTTTTACTTTATATTACACTATCCCCCTCTTTGTTCCTTCTGATTTCCTTTTCATGGATGCCGATGAAAAGAGAAATAGAGGGAGAGAGCAAAAATCGTCTCCCTACAAAGCATTAATCAATCAACTTAAAAAAAAAAACAATCAAATGTAAGTAGTACAATTAACGAATAAAATCAGTACAACAGTGATTTCGCATTAAGCAACAAAGTAATTTTCTTCCGTCCTGAAAAAATTCAATTAATCCCTCCAATTCGAAAGAAAGAAAAAAAAATTCTCTCCCTCCAAAACGTCGTCCTAAATAGAAAACAAAAAAGCGTGGGCGAACAATCTCGCAAAACTCGGCAATTTAAATCGAACGAGAAAGAATCACCCAATAAATACGTTTTCCCCGATGAAAAATTAAAACGCATCAACCAACGAGAGGAAAAAAAACGAGAAAAAAAAAAAAGAAACAGAACCAACAACAACGATAATAATAATAAAAAAGAACGAACGAGCGTGAAATCGTTCGGCCAATTTATCACGTTTTTTCGTCACCGTCGCGTCGGTGTGTATCGAGACGAGAGCGTTGAAAAACGAGGCGGCGAAAATGAAAAAACGACAAAAATGTGACAGGAACGCGGGCGAGAGAGAGAGAGGCGTAAAACGTTGGGCGGGCCCACCTCCGGAATGAATTTTAATTCGGCACGCGCGAAATAACAAACAAAAGAGAGAGAGAGAGAGAAAGGAAAGAGTTCCCGGGCGAAACTTAAACCAAACAGGCCGATTGGAAACAGGATCGGAATCGATTTCCTGTGCGACGAAATCGAAAATCTGCCTCTCCCCGATTGGGATTCGATCATTAAAAACCCTCACCGCCTATTTTTTCTCTCCATTCGACCAATTTCTTTTTTTCTTCCCTTTTTTTCCC
>NW_017100510.1:503203-505434 GCF_001263275.1 Habropoda laboriosa | reverse complement strand
TTTTTTTTTATTTTGCAGGGAGAGACGGAGGTTTGCTCAATCGATCAGTTGTCTCGTTGGTAAATCAATTAGGAAAAGTGTAATTTCGATTTGGATTTTTTTTTCGTGTGAAGAAGAGTGTCGTTCTTCTGGAACTTGCTATTATTTGAAGGCATAATAGATGTTTGCAAGAATTTCTTTTCTGCATTTGGTAGTTCAATTGTTGTTCATTTAAGAGAAGCACGAAAATATTTTCTTTTGTAATTCTCGATAATTTTAGAACAATTGAAAAATACCAAATTTACTAGAAAAGTTCAAGTGTCTAAAATAAAAGAACGTCAAAAGTCTCATATAAAAGAATACCAAAGACTAAAAAAAAAATATGTGTGCATGTCGTAAAATCTGTCCCATCCAAACGAACAATATCTCCCTAAAAAATTTCTTCCTATCACCAACAACAGGTGAGATATTTAAATGCATGTACAAGTTAAACAGAACACCCTATGTACAACACAAAAATTCAACAAATCAAACCCTCTTAAACCACAATATTTCTTCCTCAAAACACCTCTAACTCGATCACCAATTCCACCCGAAAAAGCAAACAACAAACCTCCACCTCGAGCAACCCTTTGCACCCTCCCAAGAATCCTCCAGCAAGTAACAATCAAAACCAAAAACGACTCTGTCTAACTCGACGACACCTCGCAGCCGCTCAGACAGAATAGAGAAGCCCGGGAATCGTGCTCTATGTTCCAGCGATTCGGACAGAGAGACGTAGGAAAGCGAGCAGCAAACATTATAATAAATCAACGGTGCTCTGACGTGAATGTAAAATTGCCGGAACCGATCTGGTCGTGTATAACACGACGGCGGGACAGAGGGGAGAGACAGAGAGGCAGAGGAAGGGCTGGAAACTCGACAGCGAGAGGAGAGATAGTAGGGGGTGCAGCACACGACTGGGAAACGATGGCCCATTGTGAGAGTTATTTGTCATGCTGGCTACGAATCTATGGGGTTCGCTGGTACCCGACGATACGTTGCCCATTCCACGTTCCTATTGGCCGATTATCGATGGTTATAGCCCTGTACTAAGCGCCATACGTAAAAGAAACCGAACGCAGGGGGAATCCTGCCGGTTCATCCCCATTCGACGGATGGTATACGATCTTTTTCGACTTTATTCCGCCACCATATCGCGCACCGCCGCTCGTCCATGGAAGATCTCCTACCTGTCGACTACCGTTCCTGATATTTATTCAAGGGAGAAGAAAGATAGAGGGGAGGACGTGTGTGTACATATATGGTTCTTTATGAGGTCCTCGGTAGCTGAATATGGAAGGTTCCGTGATGATTTTTGGGGATTTTCTGTTGGGTGTCTTGTTTGGAGAGAGTGTCGAGAGGTTTGATGGATGATGGGCGGATGGTGAGTGTGATGGCGCGTGTGAGAGTGGATGTGTTGAGTTTTTGAGGGGTTCTGATGGTTCTTGGGAGGTTTCGGTTGTTATCAAGGGGTTTTTGAGGAAATTAGGAATTTTTTGAGGACTTTGGAGAGATTCTGAGGAATTTTGCAAGCTTTGGAAAAGTTTTGGGAATTCTGGAGAATTGTAAAAATTTTTTGAGGGCGTTTTGAGGGACTTCGAGAGCTCGTGATGGCTTCTGGGATTATATGGTAGCTTCAGAAAATTTTTAGGGGCGATTCTGAATTTTTTGAGGACTTTGGAGGGATCCTGAGGAATTCTGCAAGCTTTGGAAGAGTTTAGAGGACTATGCAGAATTGTAAAAATTTTTTGAGGGCGTTTTGAGGGACTTCGAGAGCTCGTGATGGCTTCTAGGATCATTTGGTAGCTTCAGAAAATTTTTAGGAATGATTCTGAATTTTTTTAGGAAACTATCAGTGTCTCGACTAAAACAAGAGACTTTGGAGAGATTTTGAGGAAATTTGGAAGCTTTCGAAGAGTTTTGGGAATTGAAGAATTTGGAACTTTTTAAAGATTTCAAGAACCTTGGAGGACTTTTGAGGAACTTTTAAAGTTTTAAAAGAAGAACCATAAAAATTTTTAAAGACAATCTGAGAAACTTAAACAACTTATGATGACTTCTAATAGCATTCGGTAGCTTCGAAAAAATTTTGAACAAAGACACCGAATTTCTCGAGCAAACCAACAGACTCCCAACCAAAAGAAAAAGGCACAACAAGAAGAGAAAATTCTATTTTCCCGGAAAGTGCCGGAGGAAGGGCTGAAACGTAG
>NW_017100510.1:485232-503137 GCF_001263275.1 Habropoda laboriosa | reverse complement strand
CATAAACATTTTTATCCCGCCACTGGAAAATAGAATTGTCGTCGATAAATTGGAGATTGCCGCGTGGCCCTCGGCGCCTCCGCAATTCCCAAGGTCAAACGAGCTCCTTTTTTATGGCCGCGAGCCATCGGTTATTTAATTAGTATCGTCACCGTGAAACTGGCTCAACGCAACGATACTATACTACGTCCCTCGAATTTATTTCCGCTTTTTATTTCGCACGGAGAATCGTCGCGGTTTACCACCATAGTTTCCTCTTCCTGCTGTATAGTGCAAGTGGTTCCTTGGAATTTTCGTGCTTCTTCCTCGTGGTTGGTGGAAAAGGTGATTGCTCTTTCTTTTCTTTCTTTTATTCACAGTAAAGGGAATTAAAGAGAAGTGGTTTCTTTTTAGGTGGAATTTGTGGTGCAGTGATGAGAATTAATTTATAGGAGATTCTTCGATGAATTTTTAACCCTTTCAGAGCTAATTTAAGGAAAAGGTTTTTTTAAAGAGACAAGAGACAATTTCAAATTTTTTTCTTTGCAGAATTCTTCGCTGGTACGTTTGTTTTTTTTATTATTGCAACGATTTTGTCGAAATTATCGAAGATTTGGAAGGAAATTTCAAGGAATCTTCATGGAAAATTCAAGGAAACTTCGCGGAAAATTTTAGGAAATTTGCATAATTCCTTACCGTCACATTTCCTTCTTTCCCATTGCAACAATTTCGTCAAAATTATCGAAAATTTAAAAGGAAATTTCGAATTTTCACAATTCTCCACTGTCACATTACTTTCCTTCCAATTCCAACAATCTTTCCTAAATCTCCAAAGATTTCACCTTTCGTCTCACAATCCTCCGCTCTCAAATTTCTTTCCCCTTCATCGAAACACCTCTTCCAAAGTTCCGACAATTTTCAAGAAACTAAAGATAAAGAAACGAGAGGGGAGATCGGTCGCTCCAACGAAAGAAGCGAATAGATCGTCCGATCGAAGGAGAGACCCAGATGCAGATTTCCGCGGAGTATTCCGATCGGTGACGCGAACAATATAATGCGGGATACTTTCAACCGTGACACGATTACCCAGTGCAGTTTCTCAACGTGTTCTAGATTCTGAACAGGAGGGACGACACTCTGAATACTAGGTATTCCTGAGTGACAACCGGGCCGGTGCGCATCGAGAAAATCGCTAGTTGACAAATAGAACTTTATAGTCGGGTTCACCGCATTTATTGCCGATCGGGAACGAAAAATACGATCCTCAGCCAGGTTAAAACATGTAAATTTATGAGAACAGGCGAGCTCCGTTCCCATTTTCCCCTTGCAATTATAATTCTATCTGCCTGTAAAGAAAAATACGAGAACAGTTCAAATTCTGTATAAAATGTAGGCGTCGTTAATCGAATAATGCAGCAGGATGTGTTTTAATAACGACCAGGAGGTTTCGTTGTTTTGCACCTTTTGAAATATTCAGCGGTAACCCAAGGTGTTATTTAGTTCGTGTTTCTTTTGTGTAACATTGTGTCGTATGTTCTTCTTTCGGGAAGTGTCTGAAAAAAATTCTGTTTAGACTGTGAAAATTTCCAGGATTTTTGTTAAATAAACTGAGTTTCTACTGAACACTTTGCAAGATTTTGTTTCAGGAAATTTTCTATGAATTTTTCTTGAAATTTTTCCTCCAGCTTTACGATTTACAAGAATGTTGATTTTCAACAGCACAATGGCGGTCGATTTATTTGTAATTATATTATATTTCTGAAAGAAATGCTCGATTTTTCTATTTAATAAACTAATGTTCTTTAGAACAGTTTAGCCACTTTACAAGATTTCATTTGTTTTATGAAATTTTCCAGGAATGTTTCTTGAAACTTTCTCTCCAGGAGCTCTACGATACATAAGAACGTTGATTTGCAGCAGCAAAATGATTGTCGATTATTTTTCAATTAGAATGAAAACCTATCGTTGTCAATACCAGCACTGATAATAAAATTTTGAATTTTTCCTGAATTATTACGTATTTTTAATCCAATTTCCATCAAATACTGCCCACTTTCCTTAAATCACCATACAATCCTATACTCTGTTCAAAATGAGAGTAACCTCGCTTCGCGCATGGGACGTGCCTAAGGCAGGGCTAGAACGTCCAAACTGCCTACATTTTTCTCCGTCTTACCACGCTCTCTGTCTATGCGCAGAACGGACGAGAATCCGAGAGCGAGGTTACTCTCATCTTGAACGACGTACAACTACATTAACTTTATATTGATGGAAAAAGAAAATGTAACCCAATTTACCAATCACGCCTCGGTTACGTAAAAGTTCACTTTCGGAAACTCTCTAATGGGTCACTTTTGACCCAGCGGCCGGAACTTCCATATGAGCCACTCAGACATCAAACTAAAATTCATGAAATTTGTTTTATTCCTGAAGAATTGAGCAACAAGCGCGTGTTTTAATATAAAAAAAAAGTGTAGTTAATCGTTTCAGCATGTGAGTGTCTCATACACCGTAAAAAAATCTAATCTCTGGAAGAGCTAACTGGTTGAGAGGCCATCTGCGCACCCTGCGTCGCCCTTCGAGCCCTCCCCGGGCCGTAGAATCGAAGAAAGCGACTTCACCGATTCCGAGCGGCTGGTCCTGGAGGTCCTGTAACGGAGGGCGTCGATAAACAAGACAATTTCGCGGCAGGACGTCCCCAGGAATCCATAAATCTGGCCGGGCAGCCGCGATCTATCGATTAGAGGGCCTCTCGCTCGAGCTCGCCATCTTGAAAGCGTTTGCCGCCAAACGATTGAATGTGTCCCCAAGCGGACATCCTCTCGGTGTTCTTCGATTCTCTACGAGTAGCACACGTTCATTCCCTCTCTCTCTTTCCCGCGATCGCGTCGCGGGAATTGAAAGCATCGACGACCACGACGATTCTATTTTCCCTTTGGCCAGCGTCCGGTAAAAATCTTTACGGCGAATCGAGTCCGGGAAATGGGATGGCTTATCCACTTTTTTTTTTTTCTAGACGCCCTTTTCTCCACCCTTTTGTATAGGTGCGCCTTGAACGACGAGGAGTAACAAAGAATTTCTATGGACTTGTTGTCGGTGATACTTTTTTGGGTGTTTGTGGTTTGAGGCGATTTTTTTGTGGGGATGAGTGAACTTGTTGTATTGGTAAAGATTTACATATTTCGTGTGAAATTTCGGAAAAGTTGTTGTCATTAATTCTTGAAAAGAAAATAAGATTCCTTTGTTCTTGAGAAGATGGTCAAGAGGAAAATTTTGGAAAATTTATCACTGTCCTTAATTTTTGCAAAAAAGAAAATAGTTTTCCCTCGCTTCTGAAAAGTTAGTCAAGAGAAAAATTTACTACTGTCGTTAATTTTTGCAAAGAAAGAAAATAGTTTTCCCTCCTTTCTGAAAAGATCGACAAGAGGAAAATTTTGAGAAAAATAGTTTTCCTTTGCTTCTGAAAAGTTAGTCAAGACAAATCTTTCGAAAAATTTATTATTGTCCTTAATTTTTGCAAGGAAAGAAAATAGTTTTTCCTCCTCTCTGAAAAGACAGAAAAGAGGAAAATTTTGGAAAATTTATCACTGTCCTTAATTTTTGCAAGGAAAGAAAATAGTTTTTCCTCCTCTCTGAAAAGACAGAAAAGAGGAAAATTTTGGAAAATTTATCACTGTCCTTAATTTTTGCAAGGAAAGAAAATAGTTTTTCCTCCTCTCTGAAAAGACAGAAAAGAGGAAAATTTTGGAAAATTTATCACTGTCCTTAATTTTTGCAAGGAAAGAAAATAGTTTTTCCTCCTCTCTGAAAAGACAGAAAAGAGGAAAATTTTGGAAAATTTATCACTGTCCTTAATTTTTGCAAAAAAAGGAAAAATAGTTTTTCATCCTTTCTGAAAAGACAGCCAAGAGGAAAATGTATTACTCTCGTTAATTTTTGCAAAAAAAAAAAAGAAAAAACTTTTCCTTTGCTGGAAAGTTAGTCAAGAGGAAAATTTACTATTGTCGCTGATTTTTTCAAAGATTTAAAATAGTTTTCCCTCCTTTCTGAAATGTCATCTCAAGAGGAAAATTTGGAAAAATTTACTATTGCCGTCAATTTTTGCAAAAAAGGAAAAAATAGTTTTTCCTCCTTTCTGAAAAATTAGTTAAGAGTGACCAATGCTGTTCCTTGCCTCACACGTTCAATTTTATAACAAACAGAAACAATTATTTTTTCACGAAACCTGGTGAAATGGAGGTAAAGAGGACAAAGGGAGGCGTGCGTGGGGAAATTGGTGCGAATTCAGGGAAGGCGGCGATCGAGAGGGACGCGATCTTCGATTCAGAGTGGTTTTTGCTCGGTCAGAGCACCGCGCTGGCTGCATTATTTTATTAGAATGAATTATTCATGCGCGTCACTTACACGGTATGCGTAAGTCGCGCTCCTTCATCAATTCCTCCCCCTTCTGCACCGATGGAAACGCGGCCTTAGCTAACTCAAGATCCACCTCTTTCATCCCCCTTATCGCTATTCAACCAACAAAACAAATATATTCCACTACAGTTCCAAATCATTTTTTCTCTACCCCTTCTCCTTCTTCTCTCACGTTTTGTATAAAAACAACGGAGAGAAAAAAATATCCTCCAGACCTGTGGAGTGACTTCGAATTCGATTCTCCCTCCCATGGTTTCTTTATGGGATTTTAAGTAACGCTAGTTTTTGCCTGGTGTCCACCGTGGTGGCGAGAGATTTTCGCGCTGTTTTGATACCTGTTGATTGATTCAGGCGTTTTTAGAGGTGTGTTGAATTATTTGCCTTAGTTAGGGTGGCTTTTGTTCACCTTTTTTTCGGTGTGCGAGGGTTCAGGAGAATATTTCAGGAGGAAGTATTGTAAATTGCTGGATATGTTGGTTTTTCAAATGTTTCCTTTGTTGCTGTTTGACTTTGTAGCTATTTTTGTTCGTCTAAGATGTTACTTTTTTAACCCTTTGAGGTCTAATATAAGAAAAAGTATATTTTTAGGAAAAACAAAAATTCATTAATAGTTGAATAAAAATGCTTCACAAATTAAGAAGTAAAGGTGAAAAGTAGTATGAAATATTAATTTCACAGCGAAACCACTTGTTATCGTAAAATTGTAATTTTCTCTTTTCCTGACAGAGACGCTAAATAATTAATCAAATTCCAACAATTTCGTTGCAAAAGCACTCCTGAAATGACCGAAATCGTGGTACAAGTAAACCTAACCTCAATATTCTCCACAAAAGAAGGCACAGCCTACATAAAAATTTAATAAACCCTCAATTTTACAATTTCATTGGAGAAATACACGATTAACCGATCGAAACCGTGGCGTAATATCGAACGAGAGAGTTGAGAATCGAATTAACGGGGCAACCGAAACGAATTGGCCGGATCTCGCGAGAGTAATGGCGGGCTAAACGGTGGCGGCGCCTTGATATGCAAAAGTTGGAATTTCCGCGCGAGCTCACCGACCAAACAGCTGGAAAGAAAACGAACATCAGCTTGTGGAATGCCACGCAACGGCTATTCCGGTAATAGCCTCCGTTTACATCGCCTCTTTAGCGTCCGCGATTCGTACGGCATTTGTCTTCGACCTCCTTCGCCGTGGTAAAGGCTGCGCGATCCTTGGGAATCCTTTGATCCTGCTCCGCGATCCTCCATGACGCTCTCGATGCTGTTCGCGAAATTGAACATGAATTTTTTCCTCCTTCCGAAGCGTTTCTTCCTCGTTTTTTCACAATTTTTTGATAGTGTGGGTGATGTCGAGGTTTTGGAGGTGTTTGGAGATGTTTGAAGAGGCAATTGTGTTTGGAAGGAAAAATGGATTCTTTTAAGTTTCGATTTTTGAGCTACTCGGAAGCCAAAGTGACTAACTTCATAATTCTTTGGTACAATGGTTGAATTTGTAGTTTTGCAGATGTTTGAAGATGTTTGAAGAGTGAATTCTGTTTGAAAGGAAGAATGGATTTTCTTTTAAGTTTCGATTTTTGAGCTACTCGGAAGCCAAAGTGACTAATTTCATACTTTTTTGAAGCTGTGGTTTTGGAGGTGTTTGAAGATGTTTGAAAAGTGAATTGTGTTTCGAAGGAGGAATGAATTCTTTTAAGTTTCGATGTTTCAGTCACTCAGAAGCCAAAGTGGTTAATTTCATAATTTTTTGATGCTGTGGTTTTGGAGGTGTTTGAAGATGTTTGAAGAGTGAATTGTGTTTGAAAGGAAGAAAAGAATTGTTTTAAGGTTTTGATGTTTGAGTCACTCAGAAGCCAAAGTGACTAATTTCATAACTTTTCGATACAACGGTTAAAATTGTGGTTTTGAAGATGTTTGAAGATGTTTGAGGATTGTATTGTGTTTGGAATGAAAAAATTACCGTTTCTTCTGCTTCAATGTTTAAGCCACTCAAAAACCAAAGTGACAAATTTCATAATTCTTCGATACAATGGTTTTGAAGATGTTTGAAGATGTTTGAGGACTGAACTGTATCTAAACGAAAGAAATGTATATTTCTGAAGAAACTACTCTTATCTTTGCTTCAATATTTCAGCCACCCGAAAGAAAATGACTAATTTTACAACTCTCCAAGTAAAAAGTACAGAAAATTAAAAAACATACACACAATTTATTTTTCAAATTACATATTAAATATACAGGGTGTCCCAACACAAAACAAGCCTTCACTTCCAATGGTATTAAAAATGCCCAAAGCACAAGAACATTTCCTTTCGAAATTTATCAATATCACCACTATTTCCCACACGAAACTCTACCCCCAAACCGAAGTTCAAGGAAAAATGGCTCAGGCCTGCAAGATTTAACGAAATCCAGCTCCCATGAGTGATCCTAATTATCTCGTTTCGCGCGTGTCGCAAAAACGACGTCCCTACAGGTGACACGTTGCTCGACGACGGTCTCAGGGAGTGCAGAGGGGGGTTAGAGGCACAAAACCAGCCAAGACTTTTCGGAATGCCGCGGTTGGGACGCATTCAAATCGTTTCGTCGCTTCGTTTTGCGTGCACCGCCGCGGACGATTGACGTTGAGGGATGACGCGCTCTTCTCGACGTGCTTCCCCTACTCCACGGACCAGTTCCTCGAGAATCGGGATAAGGGGAACAGGTAGAACTGTGGGGAGAGACGTGGAGCTTCGCCGCAGAGGAAATTTGGGAATTTCGAGGAAAAAATTGGGAACTGTAGAAATTTCGTGAAATAAGGATTAAACGAGACACTTTTTTTCTGTATTTTAATTTAGCAATTTCATTTTCTATTTTGATTTAGGAATTTAGCAATTTCACTCACATTTTTGAGTGCAAAAATTGGAATAAATTAATTCCTGTGACTGAGCGTTGAAAAAATTCTAATTTATCCTTTCATATTTTGTCTTCGATTTTTGCGATATTAAAAATCCTAGAATTCAGAAGTTTCAGTCACACTTGGAGTGTAGCAGCTACCTTAAATTCATTTCTGTGAATAAATCTTAAAGAAAGAGCTTCAGATTGTCGTTTTTTATTAAATTAATGGATATCGATAAATTTACAAATTTTCGACCATATATTTTCCACGAAATTAGGCTAAAAAAATGTAGTCTGAAGCACTCTGACACATTTTCTTCTTCGTGTTCGCGCTGTTCTCAAGGAAGACCAATTTTCGCATAACTCAATAGAACTGGAAGAGAAGGACGTATGAATTTTTCACGATTACACGGACAGACGCGAAGAGAAATACGGTTGAAGAGCTGGTTGAATGAATTCATCTTCGGAATAGTTACGTTCAGGACGAAGGAAGTGGAAAATGGCCGGGTATCTTTTTAATAACACGCGATTATTACACTCAGGATTAATGGAACGTGAAAAGGCAAGAGTAACTACATAATTATAGCATCGCGGTAATGTAATGTAACTCTTTCGTACAGGAATTCTCTGAACACAGTTAAAGGGTACTTAAACATCATTCCTCGTAAAAAGGAAAATAAAATAACGCTCGAATAATGGTAGATAATTGACCGTAGAAAAAATTATATATCAAATAAAAATATCAACGTTGAGAGTGTCTCAAAATTCACAAAATTTCATTCCGTGTCCAAAAATGCCAAAGAGCGCGATAGTAGCGCTCGTCATATTCCGTGTCCAAAAATGCCAAAGAGCGCGATAGTAGCGCTCGTCATATTCCGTGTCCAAAAATGCCAAAGAGCGCGATAGTAGCGCTCGTCATATTCCGTGTCCAAAAATGCCAAAGAGCGCGATCGCGCTCGTCATATTCCGTGTCCCAAAATGCCAAAGAGCGCGATAGTAGCGCTCGTCATATTCCGTGTCCAAAAATGCCAAAGAGCGCGATCGCGCTCGTCATATTCCGTGTCGAAAAATGCCAAAGAGCGCGATCGCGCTGTTTTCAGCTTACACGTAATAAATATTAATATTAATTTTATCTTTTTTTACTTAAGACTCAAGGGTGACCGTAAAGTCGTGCATCGAGAAAAATCGACCCCTCTGTGATTATGGGCTTCGCAGCCTAGAGCGCTGGCGCTTTTATGACAGGATAGAAGAAGCGCGATCGCGCCGCTTGGCACTCAAACGGTTAATATCAAGAAGATGATCGAAAAAATAAAGCAAAATGTTAGAATGACAGAAAATGAGACGTGGACGAGGGGAGCAGGAGGGTCGAAAGAGGGATTAGCCAAATAGAAAGAAAAGTGTGGAGAGGGCAGAAGGAAGCAACGAACGAAGAACAGCATCGTCCACATTTTTACCGGCTGTTTTCGTTGGTTTTGCGAATCCGTTCGCGCGATCGTGCCAGGAATGACATCATGGCCTCGTACGAGCTACACCTAAGAAACAGTGGAATGCCTACGAACCTGCACAGGTGTTCCTCTTCTGAATGGTTCTCAGGTCGGAACGGAAGAACGAGACACGCAAGAAAAGTTCCCTCTGATTCCATTCGCTCTGGATCTCGGTGTACCGCCACTGTGAATCGGTCAACGCCGATGACAACGTTGTTTATTGTCCTCCGCGCTGGTTTCAGGGATCTGTAACAAGTTAGACACTGTTCCGTACCGAACATTTTTTTTGTTTATTTTCGCATCGAGCCTTTCTCCTTTTATTTTTATAGCTTAAGGAAATTGTAAGACGGGCCTGAAGAATCCGCGACCCATAGGATTAGCCGGGGCCGTTATTAAGCGCGTACCCTCGGTAATTTCACCACCAGAACTCAGTTTATTAACCATTGTCCCGATTTTCCAATTACTGAACTAGTGTCTTCCTTCTCTCATGTCCTATCTCCTTTTTTTCGGAATTCCCCAAAACCCCGACACCTCATCCTTCTACCACCACCTTCTACCACCACTTCCCACCACCACACCCTACGACCAATACTTAATGTTCTTATTTCTCCCATTTTTCACTTCCAAAATTAAACTCCGCCCTCAGTAGCTGAGATGCGTGACTTCCTCTGAATTTCGAATCAGTATCATTCTGAACGTTAAACAACCAAGTATTGAGTCAGTCCGAGCGCTGAACGCATAATCAAGTCGTTTATATTATAACGTTGGAGAAAGGGTATTCCGGGATCGCTTCAGACCTCGTTAGAAAACAGTCCGATTTTTCTCTCGTGATCCAAGTTTGAAACATAACTCAAACCGACGCGAGTACACGACAGACACCATTTTATGGAGTTTCAGTGAATTTGGTATAGCTTCGTATGTCGCTGTTTTAGCAGTGGTAGTTGATTAATTGAGAGAAAATGGAAATTTTAGAGGGAGAGCTCTGTTACTCGAATCTCCGTGTCCCATTCACCTGGTGCAATTTCAAATTTGTCGTCTCTAACACCATCTTCAAATTTTGTATAAAATATAGCCTGAAGGAACTCTTAAAAAAACAAATTTTTAGCTTTTCTTCAACGATTTAAAATTTGCAATTTTCAACGACACTTTAACTGTCCCAAATCAACGGCAGTCCCGCTTAACCATTTCGATGCGGCTATGTCGTTTGCGAGTACCCTTCCGCTCTACGGATACTCTCGTCGCGAATAAGGTTCGACTGTACGGGTCAGTTACAACGCGAACGTATATTTTATCGCGGAGTAGATACGGGACGAGATATTGCAATGTAACGTAATTTTAAAAAATTGTTTAAGAGTTTAATTCTGTATGAAAAATTTGAGAACACGGGTGACTATAGTCACCGATAGGACACAGCGAGCATCAGACGTTGGGTGGCTAGAGTCACCCGTAGTATCGAAAGGGTTACCAGGAATCCGCTGTATGTAACTTTTTTATTATTATTATCTGAAGGCTATTTTCCGCATCGCTTCCTATATTAAACTGACAATCAACTGTGCTCCTTTTGGAAAAATACGATCTTTATTTGAATTATTTACCTAATTTATTAGTATTAATATTAACAAATTAAAAATGCTCCGACAATCACCTGTACCCCTCTCGCAAAAATACCATCTTATTTTCCAAACCGGTCGATCATTTCACCGACTACGATAAGAATAAGTAGATATACCTAAATTGCCAGTAGGTTTAGTGTTAACAAACTAAAAATCATCCCTGAAAACCCAAGGAACAAAGCTCCAACGAACCGCGACCACTTCGACTGCCCGCACAAGGGTTAGATCAGCGAACTCTAAAAGAATCCACCTCCTCGAAGCGCCTCAATCTCCCTCCACCCTCGGGCTGCTCTCGAAATCGGCAAAATCCCCCGAGGGAATTCAGTTCACGAACACCAGCGGTGGATCCCCCAGAGGTGGTTCGGCCCGTTCCTTTCTGGTCCGCATTACAAGCGCATCCGCGGACGGAGAAAGGGGGAAACGGAGATGGCCAGAGCTGGAAACAACAGCCGACGACAGGGCATTCCGAAAGCAGCGAGAGAGGAACGAGAGACTCGTCCCGACGCACAAATACGGCAATAGAGGGACAGCAATTTGCTTGTACCGGCCGGAGATATACGTTTCCGCTCGCGGAGCCGCTCGGTTTCGCGCGTTTAACGTCCCAACGATCACGAGATTAGACGGCGGGGATCGCTCGTTAGCTGTGCCAGAGGTAAACAGAAGAGGGGAAAAAAGAAAAGGAGGCGAGAGAGAGGGAGAGAGAGATCTCGTGAATATTCCCAGAGCTGTTCGAACGCGCTGCTAACGAGCGCGCGACACGCACCGGTCTTGTTCCGTTCGTTGGATGCGCGCGAGCAAGTTCGCGTTACCGATCGTTTCGATGCCGCCCCTTTGTGAGACGCGATCCGCGATTAGCCTGCCTCCGTCGCGGCCAATTTGCTGCGTTTTGGATTGCGACGCTGCGGGGACCGGTGGAAATTTATTTTTAGACGACCCTTTTTTCACAATTTTTTCTCCTCGAATTAGGGAATTCTTTACTTTTCTTTGTCAGAGACGTGAATTCTTCGAGTGTCCCTTTTTTTAAGTTGGAGAGTTTCGATCAACTTTCCTATTAACAGTGAAAGTGTATCGTTGAATCTCTTCTTCGCCAAAAAGAAATCTCAGTTTGTTTCTCGCACAAACATATTCTTCTCAAAATTGCATTTTTCACTATTCAAATTCGAAATGAATTAAAGACTGTGTAACTGCGGTTGAGATCGTTGAAAGGGAGATTCGAAAATGGAGTTTGATCGGTGAAGAGAGGAACGAAGGATAGAGAGGTGTAATTGTGTGGAAGACGGAGTTGTAATTAGTTTCGACAGGGTTGTTCGCTATAGTTGGGAAAGTTCGAAACGGAACAGGATCGGCACAAGATGTATCGTCGAATCTGTAAGCTCTCTGAATAGATGGTAAACAGGTTGCTGGTATGTTGAGCATGTTTTCAGAATCTCGTGGAATCGTGTAGAAACTCCTCTCTTACCACCAACAACTTCAATTTCAACTTCTTCTGCGTTATATTCTACTAATTCTTTCATCCCTTCTATCCGTACCATATTTATCAGGTGTTTTTTACTTCGAATCATTCCTGATCTCTGCATTCTTTATTTCTGATCGTTTTCAAATTGATCTTTCCAGTAAAATTTCTGAATTTTTTCGTGCTAACTTAAGGTTCGTTCAATTCTTGATAAGTCACTGTTGAGGAATTCAATTCTTGGTAAGTTATTGTTGAGAAACTTGATTCCTGGTGAGTTACTGTTGAGGAATTCAATTCTTGATAAATTACTGTTGGGGAATTCAATTCTTGGTAAGTTATTGTTGAGAAACTTGATTCCTGGTGAGTTACTGTTGAGGAATTCAATTCTTGGTAAATTACTGCTGGGAAACTCAATTCCTAATGAATTACCGTCGAGGAACTCAATTCTTGGTAACTTACTGTTGAGAAACTTAATTTCTGGTGAGTTACTGTTGAGAAATTCAATTCTTGATAAATTACTGTTGGGAAACTCAATTCCTAATGAGTTACTGTTGAGAAATTCAATTCTTGATAAATTACTGTTGGGAAACTCAATTCCTAATGAGTTACTGTTGAGGAGCTCAAGTCTTGATAACTTACTGTTGAGAAACTCAACTTCTGATGAGTTACCGTTGAGAAATTCAATTCTTGGCAACATACTGTTGAGGAATCCAATTCTTGGTAACTCACTGTTGAGAAACTCAATCCCTAATGAGTTACTATTGAGGAATTCAATTCTTGGCGAGTTACTGTTGAGGAATTCAATTCTTTCTAAGTTACTGTTGACGAATTCAATTCTTGATACCTTACCATTGAAGAATCTAAGAGCATTTAATATTTGTTTGAATTTAAAAAATGATTATCATTCTTCCCTGAAAATTCTGTCATTTCACACCTGATTTAACTTAACTTCTCATTCAATTCACTTCTCCTTTCCCAATCTACCTACCCACACCTAAAAATTACCAACTAACTAAATATCTCCTCCTCCGTTTCCTTCCTCCACCTCTCAATACCAAAAATTCACCAATTCTTTCCACTATTTCCAATCTCTTCTCCACACAAATCACACACACTTCCATCGAAACAATTCACACCTACAATATTCGTCTTACACTTCGTTCTCCTCTATCCAACTTCTTCAACGTGCTCACCTACCTGCCAGCTTTCCCTGCCGCGCTCTTCTAGAATCCACGACGTGTTCCATGGGGCAAAGTGGGTGTATCCAGTCGGTCATAATCATTAGCACGGGGGGAACAGAGAGAGAGCGAGAGGGAGGGAGGGATTGTTTGCAACGGCGCGACCGGTCAGCATACCGATCCCCATATCGGCCAAGGGAAAAGGCGAACGAAACGATAGAGAGATAGAAGGCCGTCGGCGAACGCCGCCGAGTGCCTCGTAATCCTTCGGTCCCGGCAGTTTTGCACCGCTTTATGGTGTTTCTTGCGCCTGCTGGCGTCGCCGCTAACAGGCGTCACTAATGCACGGAGGCGGCTAACCCCGTGCACACCTGTCTCCTCTGCGGTAATTCACTGAATCGCTTCATCTTCGCCATGAAGAACGGGAACATGACACCGTCGATCTCCTTGCTCTTCTGCCATTCTTCATTTTTTTTTTTTTGGCTAAAATTGACTAGCCCCATGTTTTAAACTGCTTTTTAGGGGGGTTTGTCGCGTATTTGAATAGCTGACAGATTGTCGAGTGGTGTCGTTCATTATGAATGATTACTACTCTAAGGAATTTTGTTGCCTATGTTACGAATCGCGATGTGCTTGTTGCGAAACCGATAATTGTCCCTCTTTTTGAGCCAGACCATTTAAAGAATCTACTCGGGGTAGGGGACTCAGGTAGTGCTCGGAAGATTGACTATTAACGCACAACAGTTTCCTATTAAAATTATGTATTTGTGAATGAACGTGAACAGAGCGCGAAATGTCTAACTTTACTGGTCGGAAAATTGTGTGTCGTGTCGTGCGGTGTTCGCTATTTTATAAACTACGCGTGTGTTGTAATTGGTGGTGTGAAGCTGTCGTAGGTGGTGGAAGTGTGTGGTGGATTGGTTTTTTCGGTGTGTTTGGGGTGTGTCTGGTGGTGGTGCGAAAGTGGGGAATTTGTTCTTACATTTGTTACATTGCTTGTCGAAGGTCTGTTTATTATCTTGTGGTGTTCAGGTGTGAGAGGCGTCGAGTAAAATAATTTTCGTGCCGGCTAAGGCCTCGCTTCTTAGGACGTGCTGGTCTATCGGGAATATCGATGTATTACCGAACCCAAGTGTTAGATGCAATGTACAGTGGTTCAATTTTTCTGACATAATTTTTTAGAAAATTTAATTACGCCGTTAAGTAGGGAAGAAGAGTTAACTCTTTGGGGCACAGTGGGGTAAAAAGTGCTCCACCTTTTCAGTCCTTACATATGCACAGTGGGATGTTTTTCATCGGTGAGATTATTTATGTTCCACCTAATAATTATCTCAATATTTTTTTTTTAAGTTTTACTTGTTTTATGTCGTAATTCATACCTACTTTGTTACATTTTTTTCAAATAAAATTCCTGTACAACTACAGTCTGTTTTTGCCTTAAAATTCTGTGCTTCAAAGAGTTAACTCGTCATTGGTTTAGCAACATTTACAGCACGATAGTTTGTTTGGAGGATTAGTTATGTATTCAAGCAGATAAAAGATTGCCAAGTGCCTAATGAGATAGATCTAACATTTTTTATGGGAGCATTCATGATAAATGACGTTCCATTTTTATGTATTATAGTATTGTTAGATGCAACGAACCATCGTTTAATTTTTCTGACACAATTTTTCTAGAAAGCTTAATTAACCTACTAACTGAGGAAGACGAGTTAACTCGTCATTTTGGTCCATCAATACTTAGAGCACAGTAGTTTACTTACTGAGGGATTGTATATTGTTAATTGCACCGTTTTTCCTATATCGAACATAAAACACACCATACTCACATTTGGAAGAAGCAAACTGAAGCAATTAGTTACAATTTTTTACCAATTGTTCTGTCTGATAGGTGAACTCACAGTTAAGAGATAAAAGTGATTTTAACACTGCTCCCAAAAAAGTGAAGAAAAATTCATTCGTATAAGTTGAAGACGCCATTTTGGTTCTCGGAGGTGAACTCCAGATCACTTCACCCCACGAGAATTTTCATGCGGACACCGTGGAGCAGCGCGACAGCGGCAACAAAAGGCTGGCTTGCACACTCATCCCTGTTTCAGAATTCCACGAGGATCCACTTCCTCCTTCCAACGTTTCTTCAGGTTCCACAGGCTTTCGACGTCGCGTCGCGATCGCTCTTTGCTCGAAAGCCGACAGCTTCTCCCCGCCGCGATGTTTCGATACAAATTACATGAAGAGGGACACGAACGGACCGAGGCATCTCCAAGGCGAGGGGGAAAGACTGATGTTATCATCAGCCCCCGTGGACCAGCCTCCTCTTCCTCCTCTCCGTCCTTCCCGCTTTCTTACCGCGATACGTTCGCACCGTTTCGCGGTTTTCTCGGCGAAATTCAGTCGACTCCGGTGAAATCTTTGATTAGGGAATTCTAGCCGCGTTTCTCGTGAGTTATCGTCGATTATGGCGAGTCACAGTGTTGTGGGAGCAGTTGCGAGAAATTGTAAAAATTGAGTCAACTTTGGTGAAATTTTTTGGTGAGTTAGATGTGAAAATGAGTTAAAGTGAGTTAGATGTGAGTTGTAGAAACTGGGTCGATTTTACTGAAATATCTGACTAGGGGGGATTCTAAAATTGTAAAAAGTGGGTCGATTCGTCTGAAACTGTTGTCGTGAGTTCCAGTAAATTGCAGTGAGTTATACGGTGAAAATGGTAAGTATGGTACATAAGTTACAGTACATTCTAACTTTAGTTGCAGTTGTACGTGAATCTTATGGTCTGCAATTGCCATTCTGCCTGAAAATTTTCACTCACAATTGGAGTAAGTTATAGTACAATTACTACTGGAATTGCGTTTGAGTTACTATTTGAGCTTCCATTCAAAACAAGAACAAATTTTTACGGTTGCAATTGCCATTCTGCCTGCAAATTTTTACTCACAATTGCAGTAAGTTATAGTACAATTACTACTGGAATTGCGTTTCAGTTACTACTTGAGTTTCCATTCAAAACAAGAACAAATTTTACGGTTGCAATTGCACTTCTGCCTGCAAATTTTTACTCACAATTGCAGTAAGTTATAGTACAATTACTACTGGAATTGCGTTTGAGTTACTACTTGAGTTTCCATTCAAAACAAGAACAAATTTTTACGGTTGCAATTGCACTTCTGCCCATAGACTTTTACTTACACTTGCAGTAAGTTATAGTACAATTACTACTGGAATTGCGTTTGAGTTTCTACTCAAGACAAAAAAAAAATTGCACTTAACCCCCCCAAACCAAAAAAAAAAAAGGAAGAAAAACAGCTTCCATGCAATACCGTCAAACTTTCCTTTCCGACCATCCTTCCGATCTACCCAACAACGAGTCACATAATCCAAAGAATAATACTAACCGAAACAAGAAAGAAAATAAGCAAAAGAAAAAATGCACCGTCCACATTATTCTACAAACGACACAGGACAAATGCGACTCGCCTCTCGCGATCTATTTCGAAAAGTTCGGGCGAAACGCGGCGGCTTTTGTTCCCCCCCTCGCTCGGGACTCGATGGGGTCCTACCGGGCCCCTTGGCCCCCCTCCACTCCGGGAAAGACGCGTGCAGGGGGGCCCATGGAAGGGCAGTTTTATTTGCTCGTCAAGGCACGGCTACCTTTTTTGCCGGCTCGGGGACCGCTAACAAGCGCTCTTTTGCTCCTCGCGAATTGTGATGCCGCTGACACTTTAGTGATGTTCCTGCCTCTTTCGTACGGCCACTCCCTGTACCACCCTCCGCCTCCCCCCTGTGCCACCAGACCATATACGGCATCGCATGGAACAAACGTAAAATTCGACGGCGAATTTACTCGGCGTCGTTGACTCGCTTGTCCAGCTGGAAGGAATTCGAGGGAACTGGTAGTGGACACACCGTCCACTGTCACCCTTTTCCCTGCTGATGCGCGAGATTTAAGGGGAAACGTGGATTTCGGGACGTTTTGAAGGCACTTCGAGAGAGAAATGAAACAGCTATCGATTTATATTTATTTGTAATATACCTATATTTAGAATTTTGCGTTTTAGAGGATAGTAGAGTGCACCAAAGCCTTCAATTCCTGAATCACCGTCTAAAAACCTCAGCAATTCCTTCAAACTTCATAATTCCCACTTGAAACACAAAAATGGTCCACCATTAGACCAATCTTCTCCACCTTTATCTCCAGAAAAATTCTTACCCCAAAGTCTTCGATTCCTCAATTACCATCCAACAATTCCAACAATTCCCACTTGACACACAAAAATGATCCTCCATTAGACCAATCCTGTAGGCTTTTATTTCCACAAAAATTCTCGCACCAAGGTCTTCAATTCCTCAATCACCATCCAACAACTCCCTCAACCTTAATAATTCCCACTGCACGCACAAAAATTCGAGCTCGTCCTCCATTAGACCAATCTTCCCGACTTTTATCCCCCGAAAAATTCTCGCACCGAAGTGTCTCCGATGCCTCCAAACGACACACGAAAAACCACGACAATTCCCACTTTACCCACAAAAATGCTTCTTCCCTTGGCCAGAATCGACCGATCTTCAACTTCTTTCCCCGTCTCTACTCCATCCGGGCCGCGCGGCGTTCACCTCGCAGCGAACGAATCAATCGATCGGATTCCTCCGCTTCCGGCGCGGCATAAATCAGCCGCGGCGCAGGCTCGCGCGGTTTTCACCGTGGAAAAAGCCATCCGGAGGCTCGCGTCCAACGCGGAATTTCGCCGAGCGTTATTCTTTACGACGCCTTTAGCCGCGTTCCACGACAGCCTGTCCGCGTCGCCTGGGCAAAACACCGCCGCTTTCCTGAGATTGATACATTTTTAATGGGGTAGAGCCCGAGCTATGGAATCCGTTGGACGCGCAAAAGGGAAAAATATGGCGGGC
>NW_017100510.1:482483-485212 GCF_001263275.1 Habropoda laboriosa | reverse complement strand
GGCCCAGCCGCTCTGTTTCGCGTGGAATTCCACCGGACAGCGGTTTTTTGCGATTCCCCGGGGACGTGGTGAGAATCCTCGAGCGTCCAACGCGACACGAACGCTTCTTGTAACCGCCTAGCCGCGAAACTGCTCGGTTTAGGGACCTCGAAGCTGATTTTTTCCGTGGTGAATAAATGGTACCACGGTGTTTTGCGAGGGCTTCGAGGGATTTGTAAGCGTTGAGTGATTTTTCTGCGGGGGTTTTTGTTTCAAGCCGAGTGTTGCTGGGAATCGGAGAACTGTTTTTGGGAGTTGGACGTGTTTGCTGGAGCGAATTTGTGGGAATATTTTTACTTTTAGAGTGACAAAATGTTCTCAGAAATTTGCTTTTATTGAAATTATTTCGTTACGTCCTACTCATTTCTCCACCGCTTTTGTTTAGCAGAATATCGTCTACTCCGGTTTCTTCTTTTCTTAGTGAATCTCATGTACTTCATTAAATGCTTACTTTTCAATACCAGAATTTAGTCCTAATCATTTTTACCATTTTCAATTGCTCGCCTTCGTGCATTCCACATCTTCACTTCACTTCCAACAATTTTCACAATAATCACGTCACAGGTGCCTACCTAATTCTCCTAAACGAAATCTATTTTGACAATCACAAAAGCAATACCCAATTTAAATACACTCACCAATAAAACTTCCAACTAATGCACACTTCCTTAACAAAAATTTCTTTAAAAGTGCACGAACCTCCAAGTAACAAAAATTTCACCCAAAATCCACAGCCACGCTGAAAATTTCCCTCGACACAGACGTTCTAATCTCTCCTCTCTCCTCCACATCTCGCAGCAGCTCTCTTCCATCATCAACGAAACCGATCGCCGTCTTAATTATTCATTAACCGTGCAAGAGCACAAACATGAGCGCGCTGCTCTGTGAGCCTCGATAAGGGAGAGAAAACGAGCTAAATATATAGCGAAGCGCGCGAGAAAGAGAGAGAGAGAGGTTTGTCGACGGGGGGCCAGGGGGTGAAAAGGGGGGCAACGAGTCAATTAAGAAGCTTTCGAGCGTGCGTTGCCCTAATCGC
The DNA here is from genome assembly GCF_001263275.1 of Habropoda laboriosa. NCBI lineage: Eukaryota > Metazoa > Arthropoda > Insecta > Hymenoptera > Apidae > Habropoda > Habropoda laboriosa. The sequence continues at coordinate 484,137 of NW_017100510.1, read as the reverse complement.
GAGGCTCGGGACAGAGAGAGAGAGAGAGAGATAGGCGCTCGGGTAAATTACGAGCAGCCAATTATATTGCGTTTAAAATTAATTACTAGATCGGCCGAAGATAAATCGATGCCCTGACGAGGACGCGACGACGAGCCACGCCACGCAGAGAAAAAAGCCGCCCCGTTTATCTTTTCCGAACTATCGTCCTCCCCCCCTGTCCTCTTCTCTTCGTCTTCGACGATCCCATCGACCAGGCCTGGCAATTATTCCGTCGTCGAATTAATCATACTTCGCTATGACGACGAAGACGACAGCGACAGTGACTTGACGTCTGCATTTTCGACACAGGGTATATACGAAGTTAAATAGACCTCGAGGTGAAGTTAGAAATCGATTAAGGACAGGGTTTCAGGTTCGATGTGAAAGGTGGAAATTAACAGTTTGATGTCTGAATGAGCGCGAGTGCTCTCGAGTACACTTTCGACGCGTTGTACTTCTAATAAGTAGACGAATGTGAATTTTCAGGGAGCTAACCCTTTGATGCGTGATCGGTTACAATTTTCATCCTTGAAATTTTTATAGCGAGGCATCGAATTCAGAATGAAGTGAAAGCCGAGGAAACGAATTTTGTCTAAATCAACCCTTTGGTGTCTGAAGGAGCGCGTTTTTGACCCTTTAAATTCTAAGCAGCTAAACGTACAATTAGTGGAACCTTTTTCTAGAAGTACTTACCGACTCTCGACTGAAAGTCACAGAAATGAATGTCGCGTAAATTAACCCTCTGACACCTCTTCTAAATTTTAAGTAACCAAACTCTGTGGAATCCTTTTCTAAGGGTATCGACTCCCAACTGGAAGTCAGGAAAATCAATCCTTTGCCTCCTCTTCTAAATTTTAAGCAACCAAACTCGGTGGAATTTTGTTTCTAAAGGTATCGACTTCCAAATGAAAGTGAAAAACCATGAATTTCCCTTAAAACCCTTTGACTCTTTCAAATTTTAACTAACTCTCCTCAAAATCGACGGAAACCTAAAAGGAAGGAAGGCCCGAAAACGTCGATCCTGCACGAACTATGCCCAACCTTCGATTCGCTCCCAGCAGAAGAACCTAAAAACTGCCGCAAATGTCCCACTTCGATCAACCATCTCGCGATATTTTCTCCACCGGCTGTACCTTACATTATATACCCACACGATCCCCTTAAACTCGACGATCCCGAGGTGTCGCGGTCGATCTAACTCGCAAACCCGGAGCCTAATTTCTCTCCCGTAGAATGAAACGAGCCGGCTCATATTCGAGGGAATCGCGGCTCATTGGACACGTACACGTGCGATCCGACGGCTAACTGTTCACCGGCAGTAAACCCGATTCACGATCGGCTTCACATGGCGGTCATGCAGCTGTGTGTCCGGGGATCGCGCGCGCGCGCGCGCACGCGCACCTGAATACGAATGGCCGCATTGTTCGTGCGCCAAATCGCTTTAATGGAGTCTTATTATAGCTACCTTCTGCTCTGACTCCTCGATCCAACGATTACGATCCGGGATTATTGCTCGATACGATAACCTGCCAAGTAATTTCTGGTTTCTACCGATACGAATTCGACGATGAATTTTTTCCCCCGTGCCATTCTCAAGGAGGAGGGCTTTTTCCCTTCTTTTTCATCGTCGATC
>NW_017100510.1:474473-482388 GCF_001263275.1 Habropoda laboriosa | reverse complement strand
TTTTTTTTTCTTGGATCGGTAAGAACGTCGATCAGTCGAGACACGTTGGTTTCGATGGAATTTTCAGTGTAGTTGGGGAAATTGGAAATGTATGGTAAGTGTTTCCTTTTTTTATTGGCGAATTTTTGGGTTTGGGAGTGAAAATCATTCTTTGTGTTGTTATACGTGTTGAGTGTGTTTCAATTGCAATTGATATCCAAGAGAGAGAAGAAAAATACTGATCAACTGAGACAAGTTAATTTTGCTAAAACTTTGAGTATAGTTGGGGAAATTGAAAATATTTGGTAAGTGTTTCCTTTTTTTATTGGTGAATGTTTGGGTTTGGGAGTGAAAATCATTCTTTGTGTCGTTATACGTGTTGAGTGTGTTTCAATTGCAATTGATATCCAAGAGAGAGAAGAAAAATACTGATCAACTGAGACAAGTTAATTTTGATAAAACTTTGAGTATAGTTGGGGAAATTGGAAATGTTTGGTAAGCGTTTCCTTTTTTTATTGGCGAATTTTTGGGTTTGGGAGTGAAAATCATTCTTTGTGTCGTTATACGTGTTGAGTGTGTTTCAATTGCAATTAATATCCAAGAGAGAGAAGAAAAATACTGATCAACTGAGACAAGTTAATTTTGATAAAACTTCGAGTATAGTTGGGGGGCGAATTTTTGGGTTTGGGAGTGAAAATCATTCTTTGTGTCGTTATACGTGTTGAGTGTGTTTCAATTGCAATTAATATCCAAGAGAGAGAAGAAAAATACTGATCAACTGAGACAAGTTAATTTTGCTAAAACTTTGAGTATAGTTGGGGAAATTGAAAATATTTGGTAAGTGTTTCCTTTTTTTATTGGTGAATGTTTGGGTTTGGGAGTGAAAATCATTCTTTGTGTCGTTATACGTGTTGAGTGTGTTTCAATTGCAATTAATATCCAAGAGAGAGAAGAAAAATACTGATCAACTGAGACAAGTTAATTTTGCTAAAACTTCGAGTATAGTTGGGAAAATTGAAAATATTTGATAAGTGCCTTTTTCTGTTTTTTATTTGTGGATGTTTGGGTTTGGGAGTGAAAATCATTGTTCGTGTCGTTATACATCTTTGAACGTATTTTAACGTGATCTGCAATATCTAAGAGAGAAAAATAGAAATATTAATCCACCGAGACAAATTAATTTCGATGAAAATTTAGGTACAGTCGGAGAAAGTGAAAATATTTGATAAATCTTCTGTTTTATCGTTGCAAATCATGCTTCGTGACAAATATGCATTTGGTGATTTTGAAAACTCCAAATAAGAAAAACAATAATCGGCTTAGATACGACTCAGATTGCACTTGTAACAATTTTAATCTCGTCACGAGTGAAGAATGCGTTTAAACTGGACACTCTGTAGACAGTTCTCGAGAAATCTCCGTGAAAAACGATGTCGAAATGTATTTCGAACGCGTTTGTCACGCTTACCAACTAATTGAGTAGCAATTAATTCGAACGTGGCTTTGTGCATCGTCTCTAGAAGTCGTGAGCTCGATTCGAGATGGTAGTATAATATTATGTATTACGTGTTCGGTGGGTCGTTACGCAATCTGGTTCGTGGTTGGGATTAATTGAACGGTTGAGCAGGTAATCAGCGCTGAATTTCATCGTTCAACCTCTTTCATTTGTCTTCTATCTCGTTTCATTTTGTTTTCTCTGGTTGCTTGATAGATAGAAAAATCGTATAAAATTGCGAGATGCAGGAAATGTAAAATAGCAATTCGTTTGAATGTTGACAATGTTGAACTTTTTCCCTGGTAAGAAGGATATTTCCAGGATCATTCGAAAGAAACGATTTATATTTATCTACACTCTGTAATACAATAGACCGTAATATTGATTTAACCACTATAATCCTGGTTGAAATCGCGCAGTATAATTCACACACTTCATCGAGAAAGCAATGCTATACCCATGAGAAATCTTGCACGATTCGCCTAAACACTGACCCAGAAAACGCCACTTCATTTTACTACCTGCTAACGGGACAGCTGGTAGAACTTGGAGCTATCCAGCATCCGTGGAAACGGTTCTACCTTGGATGAATTATGAAATGCAATTGAGCTATCGCGGTGACTTATGGCGTTTAATAATCGGCGAAGAATGGACCGTATAATTCTCGGATTTCTTCTTTTCACGATCTCGAAGATTTAGGGACAATCGTGCACAATCTGTGTAGCGAGGCTTTTGTAACGGTACCTTTTTCTTTGGGAATGCGTGAAAAATGAAATTGGATGACTCGAACGGAAAATAGGAATTTTTCAAAGATAAATACCTACGTTGAAAAAAATTCCTCATATTTTCCAAGGGGAATTATCGAATTTCCGCAGAAATACGAAGGAACGTTCAAAGATAAAATAAGAATTTTTCAAAGACTAACGAACTAAAGAAAATTCCACATATTTTCCAAAGGAAATTGCCAAATTTCCACGCGAATACGAAGAAACTTTCCAAGCAAAACTAGGAATTTTCTAAAGACTATTAAACTGAAAAAAGTTTCCCATATTTTCCAAAGGAAATTACCAAATTTCCATGTAAAGAAGAGGGAACTTTCGAAGGGAAAATGGGAATTTTTTAAAGATTAATAAATTGAGAAAAATTCCTCATACTTTCCAAAGAAAATTACATTTTGAAGAAACGTTCCAAGCAAAAATAGAAATTTTCCAAAGCTTAATGAACTAAAGAAGGTTCCTCATATGTTCCAAAGAAAATTATCAAATTTCCACACGAATACCAAGAAACTTCCCAAGAAAAAAATAAAAATTTTCTAAAAACTAACAAACTAAAAAAAGTTTCCCCTATTTTCCAAGGGAAATTACCAAATTTCCACACGAATACCAAGAAACTTCCCAAGAAAAAAATAAGAATTTTCCAAAAACTAACAAACTAAAAAAAGTTTCCCTTATTTTCCAAAGAAAATGACCAACTTTCCACACGAACAAACCTTCGCCAAACATCCCTCACACTTCCCACAAACCCATATCCTCATCCCTCCAAGTTTCTCCCAGTGTTATCCCCAGACATTGAAATCGCAGGTGAAAAATCAGCGAGAATCGAGTTACCCTGGTGAATTATAGCGTCTAATCGGTCGGTGGCGGGAATCTGCTCGGGCCGGCTTCCCTAATTCCAGGATTTATTCCCTCTCGGTGATTTATTCGCCGTTAATGCCAAAATATTTAGAGGTGGTGCGCGTACACGCGCTAACTAATCCCCGACCGGTTCAATTAGCCGAGCTGCCACGCCGTGGACGTTCGTACGCCAGCTGCTCTAAACCGGTTTAGGATCGGCTCGATCCACCGCTCGGTTAATACAATGAAATCGATGCCAAGTTAATCGTCTTTGCGGTCGACGATCGCTGCACGAGCGACCAGACCTTCGGGAATGCCTGCCGGTCCCTTCGTCGAGGACCGATCTGCAGATTTGACACAACTTTTCTTTCTTTTGCCCTTTAAAGACGAACACCGCAGACTGTTTTATCGGATTTTCGCTGAATCTCGACGGGTATCTTTGTTTTCGCGTAACGAACTGAGAATGTGTCTTATTTTTAGGGAATTTCGTGGAGCTTAGAGTCTCCTCGTTTTGATATTCGAGGATTAAGAACGAGAGACGCGTGAGAGAGAGATTTTTTAGGAAATTTCGAAGGTTTCTATTTAGGGAGCTTTTAGAGAATAATTGGAGAGTACGAAGGATTTTTTTCTAGGGGATATTAGAGAGTTCTTAGAGAATTTTAAAGATTTCTGTAGAGTTTTTCTTCAGATTCTAGGAAATTTCTAAAAAGTTACCAAAACAATTTTAGTTTTCTGCAAGGCATTTTTCTACGAAATTCCTGTGATTTTCAGAAAACTTTCCAAGAATTTCCACTGATTTTAGGAAATTTTTAAAAAAATTTCCCGATTCCAGGAAAAATCGCCATGAGAATTCCAGTAACTTTAGCATTTCCCTTAGGAAATTCATAAACACGTTGCAAAAAACAAATTTTCACAAAAGAAAATATACCACGGAGTAATTCACAATGACAAACATTCATCGAGAAAAAGAAGCAAAATTCCCAGATTCCCACATTTTTTCATAGTACATTCCCCAGTATTTCATGTGACAACTAGCGACACCTATATCCCACTTACTCGCATTCTCACCCCAACAAAAATCCCCCAGAAATCCCATTACTCCACGAAATCCACCTCGACCGACACGAACTTCCATCTAAAACCTCCAACAGAAAAGCATTTACGATTATTTAATCAACGAAGAAGCTCCGAGGCATCGCGCAAAGCGATAATTAACAACGCTTCAACGTTCCAGCCAGCCTTCCGCTCTATCGTAGCCGCGTCCGGCTCGTAAAGCGATGATCGATCGTTAACGAGCGCGATTCTCGTCACGTGGCGGCCAACAGACAAAACGGGCATCCAACCCCGGTGGACAGCTCGTAAATCGTCGTAAATCAATCGAGGCCGGAGACAATGAGCCGAGATTATCACTGGGAATAATCCAGCAAGGTCTACGATTCGTGTGGACGCGGCTTAAAACGGTACCAAGCCGGATCAGCCGCTAATTGTTGCTCAGAAATTGGATTAACCTGCTTTCCTGACTAAGCCAATTTTAGGGGAATTAGAAGTTCTTCGCCGCGTCGTATGCTCGGCCTCTTTTGAATAGCTTTCGGGAGAAAATCGCGTGGCCAGAAGTCCACGTCTCCTGGGAGTCGATTTTAGGTGGGAAAAAAGGAAGATGGAGGGATTTGAAGGATTCTCGAGGTTCGAAGGATTCTTACAGAGAATACAGTCGGTCTTCAGGGATTTCTGTGGCAAGTTTTCGTGTCGTTTGCTCCTCCACGCCCCTTTTTCTGTAGAATTTTTGCTGATTAACACTTAAGCGCTGGCCATTCTGTTGGAAAGTTGACTTAAAGCGGCGCAATATTAACGAGTTTTGTCGAAACATGGACTTTTGCGAAATAAAATAAAATAACTGTTGTAAAATAGAAAATTCGTATTGAAAAATTTTACATAGTGCTCACAGGCACAGCGACGATTTTTAACGATACAAATATTTACCCATTTGCTGTTCGACAGATGTAATATATTTTTCGGCACAAACACGTAAAAACGAATTTTTACTCTTTAAAGCGGGTCCCGCGCTTAACCCTTTTGTTACTATTGGCGCCTGTAGGCGTCTTGAAAATTTGCTCGCACTGTACTGTTCAAGCCTTCTGATGCACTTCCACCTTAATTCAATACCCAACTTTATCCTTTACGTACTTCCACCTTGATTTGATAAACCGAACTTTAAAACGACCCGGCCGAAATAAGAAATTTTGCGGAATTTTTTAAAAATTTACCCTCAGTCAGCCACGTTACGCGTTAAAATCTGCCATAGCGAAAGGGTTAAAGTGTTAAGTGTGGCTTACTTAGTTTAAGATTCGTCGAGTTGCTAACTTGGAAATTGGAAATTTTCATTCGAGAAGTAATATGAATTCGAATTAACCCCTTAATCCATGACTTTTCTTCTGGTTATGCGTCTAAGCGTCAGCCATTTGCTGTATCAGGTAACAGAAGCTAATCTATTAGAGATTAATTACAGTCGATAATCCTCCATCTTATAAATTGAAACGAAAATTAGGATTAAAATTAATTTTTCTTACTGACACAACTATTTTTGCCATATCCTACCCAAAATCTCTGCCACGAGTCCGACTCGTTGTTCCAAGTCAAAGGGTTAAGTATTTCAACCCTTTGACAGTCCAATAAAATTACGAATCACGCTAAAAGTAATTTACATTTCACAGGTATTTTTTTTACCAATTTCGTTGTTCGTGATCATTTTTAAAACAAGGGATACACAACCCATAGTTACTACGATAATATCTCGTCCCTTCCTAACTTTCCTCCCAAAGAGCATCTCTAACCTCACAAGCAACAAACTGCCGAAGGGTTAAAAAGAAGTCGAAAATACGAACAAGAACTTGCTCAAGAAGAACTTTTGACAACCTAAAACAGCAACAAGTCTATAAGCAGACCTAGTTCGCCTAAGAAGGGTCAAGAATCACGGACGTCAGACGAATGGAGAGCCTCGAATTGACCACAACTGGCAGCGTACGGGTCCATCATCCCACACGAAGCGTCCAGCGAGTTTGCACACGTGCAAACAGCACGGAACCGATACCCAGCGGGTGAGACGTCGCAGCACACGCGCGGATACGCAAACGCATAAACATATCGACGCCCCACCACCCCCGACCGGTACCACGGCCCTGGAACTGGCCAGACCTCGGATGCATGTCTTATGGTAATATTCCTTGGCGTTAGCAGGACCTTACAATATTATTTGTCCGCGTTAAATCGCTTACGCGGCATCCTTCGCCGCTTTGCACACGCTCCCTTGCTTCGGTTCTCATTTCGCCGATTGCTTTCACGCGTCGCCGTATAAATCCTCGGGAAACCACTTCTTATTGAGGATACAGCACGAGAAACATCGCCGAGGAACGTAACTTTATTGGTCCGATTCGTTTCGCGGATTATTTCGCCGGTTTAGCGTGACCGGAGAAAAAGTCGGTTAAATGGTGATTCTTTGTGGGATTGGTGATATTTTTGTTTGTTCAGATTGTTTCGAGTTGACGTGGGTTAGCTTTTGGTGGTTTGGGGTGGAATTTTGGTTATTTTGAGGGTTTATAATGTGACCGGAGGAAAAGTGACTTAAATGACGCTTCTTTGTGGGATTGTTGATATTTTTCCTTGCTTAGGTTGTTTTCGGGTTTGTTTCAAGTTGATTTGGGTTAGTTTTTGGCGATTTAGGGTGGTATTTGGATTATTTTGAGGGTTTAAGGTGTCCGGACCGATGTGACCGGAGAAAAAGTGACTTAAATGACGCTTCTTTGTGGGATTGTTGATATTTTTCCTTGTTTAGGTTGTTTTCAGGTTTGTTTCAAGTTGATTTGGGTTAGTTTTTGGCGGTTTAGGGTGGAATTTGGATTATTTTGAGGGTTTAAGGTGTCCGGACCGATGTGACCGGAGAAAAAATGACTTAAATGACGCTTCTTTGTGGAATTGTTGATATTTTTCCTTGTTTAGGTTGTTTTCGGGTTTGTTTCAAGTTGATTTGGGTTAGTTTTTGGCGGTTTAGGGTGGAATTTGGATTATTTTGAGGGTTTAAGGTGACCAGACCGATGTGACCAGAGAAAAAGTGACTTGAATGATGATTCCTTGTGAGATTCTTGATATTCTTCTTTGTTTAGATTGTTTGCGGGTTTGTTTCGAGATAAAATAGGTTAATTTTAGGTAGTTTAGAGTGAAATTTAGATTATTTCGCGAATTCAACATCACCGGACCGATGCGACCGGAGAAAAGTGACTTAACCGATGCTTCTTTGTGGAATTGTCGATATTCTTCTTTGTTTAGGATGTTTGGAAGTTTGTTTCAAGTTGAAGTAGCTTAGTTTTAGACAATCTACATCAGAATTTGGATCATCTGGAGAATTCGATACAGTTGGACAGACATGACCGAAGAAAAAGTGTGACTCAACTAATGCTCCTCTGTAGAATTGTCGATATTCTTTTCATTCAGATTGTTTCAAACTTTGTTTCGAGTCGAAGTAACTCAATTTCCCAACATTTTCCAACACAAACTACTCCGAACCTTCTCTCGATAAGAATTTCTTCTTATTTCCACGAAAACCAGCAATTACTCGACAGATCCTCGCATGAGCACCGCTGAGGGCGTGTTTTCTCGAAGAGGGCGAACGAACGGAACGCGAGTTCGCGGTAACTCGAGGGCCGTGGCTGCGGTCAGACAGTCGTGAATGCAGGCTAATTATGGTTAATAGGGTCGTTGGTATTAATTACGCGTTTATCGAGCGCAGAAGCGGGTTTTCTTCTGGAATCGTGAGTACCTCAATTTGTGCAAATTA
>NW_017100510.1:454943-474459 GCF_001263275.1 Habropoda laboriosa | reverse complement strand
GCGTGATTAACGTGGACATTAATGAACAACGAAAGGTGGGAGGGGTGACGGGGGCTTGAGTATGTAAATTTCTGGCTTGTGAATCGTTCGCTGGAAGTGTTTAAAGAAGCTCGCCTGGTAAAATTTAATTACCATCCGAATTAAGGACTCCCAGGGACTCGTTAAAACCTCGCCGATGTGTTCGTTTCATCTTGATAAAATGAATCGACGAGCGTGCACGCTCCTCCAATGATTTTTCGTATTATTATACGCGCAATTATAATCGTGTTTGAATAATCGATGCTCTTGGTACCTGTGTACACGCTCTATCGACCTACAGCGTGAGAGAAGCGCCTTACAAAAATTTCCGGCTTAATAAGAAGAGGAAAAGGGATAATCGCGTCATAAAAGCCTGTCAGAGTAGCGATTCTCAACTTGAACCGTCGACGATTCCTCCTCTTAACTCTCTCACGCCCGTGAAAATTCGAATGAAATACTTGAAAAAATTCATTAATCTACTATTTTACATATTTAACCATTTGGATACCACACATATAGTGGTTAACGGACACACATTCTAAACAAAGAGTTTCCTTTGATTTTACAAATTCATATCTAAAAAATATCGTCTCTCTCATGCCGAAAATCTGTGAAACGGTAAATTTTCACTTTTTGCGTAAAAAAGTGGGCTGAATATAAGTAACACAGAAGAGAATAACAAAAAATTATTTCATCCTAAAATTTAAGTCTGAATTAAAGACTAACATCTGTCAAAAAAATTTCAAAAATTTTCATCTCCAGAATTATCCGACTACAGTTCACATTTCATCGTGAATTTCCATAATTTATCCACCCCCGACATTCGTATTATTGCCATAAAGAAGGCGATGCAGTATAAAATAAAAAGTTCCACCATGGAGGTCCGAAGAAGTTAATTCAAAAAATTTCGCGGACGAGAAATGAACGTCCAAAACGAATTCCTACATAAATTCCAAGGAGTAATAGAAAAAATTTGCCAGACGAAAATTCATTATGGAATCGATCGTAAATGGGGTGCAGATGAGAGCCACTGGTCAGAATTTGGTTCGACGTTAATCTGGACTCGAGCTGGTCCCGGATTGGACGGTGTCTGGCAGACAATTACTTCATGGACCCCCCGCGGCAACGATGGATGTCTCTCTTGCCACAAGCCAACAAATGCCAGGCAACAACCGCGTCCCTTTCCTCCTCCCTTTCACGCGTTCTTCCCCTCTGTGTTTCGTCTTCGTTCCCTCCACGTCTCTGTCCTGCCATACGTGCGCTGTATATCCTCGTCCACCATGGACACAGTGAAGCTTCACCCCCTCAGTCGGCATAAGCTGTTTGTTTAGGTGATGTATCGCGGCGATACTTATCACCTCGTACACGAGATATGAGAGAATCCGCGCAGCGGGCGATACCACGCGAGAGATTGTGTTCTAAGAGGATTCTAATGACGTCTCGCGTGGAAACTGAAGGGAAGAGGCCAGAGACTGCCACGCGCTCTTCCTTCGATAGATCTTCGGCTTTCAGGATTGTCGAGGAAATCGTGAGTATTTGTGGAGCGTGAGTAGCGGTGGGTTTTTGAATCTTAGTTTTGGAAGGATTGAGGATGGTTCTTGGTAGGGTGAAAGGTTGAGTCACTGCGAAGGTAATTTGATGTATTACAGTTTTGGAAATTTTGAGTATCGAGTCTTTGAGTGGTGAGTTTTTCAGAGCCTTGGCAGTGTCGAAGGGTTGAATCTTGAGTCTTTTGAGATGTTGAGTGTTTGGAAGGCTTGGAAGTGTGGGAAGTCTTGAGTCTTTTGAGTTTTCAGTCTTTGAAAGACTTGGAGATGTTGGAAATTTTGAGGCTTGAGTCTTTGAAAGCCCTGGAAATGTTGGAAATCTTGAACCTTGAGTCTTTAAAGTCTCGAATCTCTCGAGTCTCGAGTCTTCGAAAGCCTTAGAGATGTTGGAAGTTTCGAATCTTAAGTCTTGGGTCTTTGAAACCTTGGAAACGTTGAGCCTTGAGTCTTTGAAAGCCCTGGAAGTGTTGAATCTTAAGTCTTCATAAGTCCCGAGTCTTCAAAGTCTCGAATCTCTCGAGTCTCGAGTCTTTGAAAGCCTTAGAGACGTTGGAAGTCTCGAATCTTGAGCATTGAGTGTTCGAGAGCCTTGAAAATGTTGAATCTTAAGTCTTGAGTCTTCGAAAGCCCTGGAAGTGTTGAATCTTAAGTCTTCATAAGTCCCGAGTCTTCAAAGTCTCAGATCTCTCGAGTCTCGAGTCTTCGAAAGCTTTGAAAATGTTGGAACTCACGAATCTTAAATCTTCATAAACCTGAAGTCTCCAAAGTTCCAATAATTCTCATGAAACCCAAACCAGTTGATACTTAATCAACTTCGTTACAAAAATTCCAGGAAATTCTTTCCTCGTGAATCGTTCAGTCTGAAATTCCACCAATAAAAACACCTCACCGCGAACACCAGAAACTCCGCACAAAAACCCAAGGAGAAACAAAACTCCAAAAAATAGCGACTCTTCTTCGTCTCCCTCAAGATCCACCTCTAATCCAGCTCAATTTCCATCACCACACAACCAAATATCTGTCCCAGAATCTCCACCCCACCTCCGCTCCCAGCAGTCAAACATCCAGAGATCTCTATTCACCAGCCACACCTTCCTCAGCTTTCAATTACCCTCTCGACTACCAATCAGCAGCACCGGCAGCAGCAGTGACGACTCAACTCTGTTAGCCAAACGATCCTCGAACCGTGAGTTTCGATAAATTAAAACCGCATAACGATTTCACCGTCACTCTCCATACCCTGCACACACTCCGGTTGCTTTCGAAAGCAAACAAATAATAAGCGAACGTACACGGGGAAAAAAATAGCAACAATAAAAAATGAGAGAAAGAAAAAAGAGAAGAAAGGTTATGGAAAAAGGAGCAGAAGGAGAGCATTAACGACGTGCAGCACGTTGGCACGATACCGGGACGTAAAATAGGGGTTCAAGTCGCGGGGTGTTTCGCTCGGGGTATTTTAATGGTGTTATAATGTATGTATGCTTTACCACCAGCGACCGGTCGCTGCTCGATTATACGTGTAACCCATACTCCCGCTTTATACCGGGCTCGGACGCCTCGGACGAGTTCGACCCAGCATGGGGCCCCTTCGATATATTCAATCACGAAATTATCACTTCTGTACTGCCCGTGCTGGCTCCTCCAACAGTACTGTACCGTATACCTTGTGAACCTCACCGATTACAGAGGCATAGTCGCGTTGAGATTCGTGAAAATTGACTGTGACGATCGTTCGTACTTTTGGGCTACTTAAATTTTCGATTCGTTTCTGGATGAGGATTTTAAGTAGGTTGTGCTTAGAGGAACGGAGAGAGATTCTTTAGGTTTACAGATTTGGATTTTAACATGAGAATTGTTAGGGAAGGGAGAAAGGAAGAATTGGTTAGGTTTGGTGAATAGAGAGGGGGGAGTGTAGATTTGATTTTTTATGGGGGTTTAGAGAATTTTTTTCTGTTTTCAATTTTTTTCGAAGGGTAGAGATTTATAGACGATAAAAATCTTTTTTTTTTAGTTATTATTCTTCAATTGGGCATTGAGATATATCAAGGTGGTGTCGAAACTCAGAGAAATCTAGTGTCTTTCAGACCTCTTTTCACACCATGGACCACAGAAAAAGGTAGATCTCCAAAAATAGTGAAAGTTCTCAAACTTCAATTAAGGCCTCCAAGACCCATCGCGATCACCTCGAAACTCAGAAAACTCAGAGAAATCTAGTAACTTTCAGACCTCTTTTCACACCATGGACCACAGAAAAAGGTAGATCTCCAAAAGCCATAAAATCTCTCAATCTTCAATTAAAGCATCGAAGACCTATCACGATCGTACCGAAACTCAGAAAAATCTAGTAACTTTCAGACCTACTTTCACACCATGGACCACGGAAAAAGATAGATCACCAAAAACAATGAAACCTCTCAATCTTCGATTAAGGCATCGCGACACATCAGGATCGTGTCGAAAGGCAAACGACGTTAACCAATAACCCAGCTCTTCCTTTAAAAGAAAATATCCTCTAGATCCCTCTGCAAGATCCATGGGGGGCAAGAGCAGCAGCGTATAGGGTGGTAGTGATGGTGGCGATCTTTCGAGCGTAGCTTGACACTGTAGGGGGGCAGCAGGTGGGAAAAAGGCTTACACCTTTCTCTTCCCAGCTATCATTAGCATAAGTATGTGGATATATGGGCGCACATACACGGCCCCTGTCTGTGGCGGGCCCCGCGCCTCCCGGAATTTATGACGCCGCCCGGGCCAGGCCGGTTTATTAATACGTTATGCTTGCATTAGTATACTTAAGCATGACGAATGGCCGCGCCACGGGGATTTCGAGCGCAAACGCTGCGGGGACGAACCGAGGAAATTTTACGGTCCTGTGGAACGAGCCTCTTTTTCTTCTTCTCTAACTTCGCTCTCCTCTCTCTCTCTCTTTCTTCTTCTACCAAAAGAGGAGGAAGTTTATCCTCGTACAGGGCTCCTGATATACCACCTCCGAGGAAGAAGAGAGTCCGCGGTGCTCACGCGTTCGGTCAGCCGGATTATTATTACGTTGTCACGGGTAGCTTCGGGAGAAATTAAATGCCGTTAAATATTGCCGATTATTTCGGTGTTACCGCCGTTTAAGCGGCCCCGGGGGGGAGATTGAAATTTTTCGAGCTCGGCCGAGACGTGGACCGTGGCTACCGACGACGACGATACTGTCCTCTTGGATCGTCTTCAGGAATGATTTTCTGGGAGTTTCTGCTGGGTTTTCAGGGTGTCTGGAAAAGATGGAGAATTTTTGTTTGGGAGACTGAGAGGGAAGATTTGAGCAATTTTTATTTGAGAGATTGATGGGGAAAATTTGAGGGATTTTCATATGGAAGATTGAAAGGGAAAATTGGAGAATTTTCATATGGAAGATTGAAAGGGAAAATTTGAGGAATTTTCATATGGAAGATTGAAAGGAAAATTTGGACAATTTTCATATGGAAGATTGAAAGGAAACATTTGGACAATTTTCGTTTGGAAGATTGAAAGGGAAAATTGGAGAATTTTCATATGGAAGATTGAAAGGGAAAATTTGAGGAATTTTCATATGGAAGATTGAAAAGGAAAATTTGGAGAATTTTCGTTTGGAAGATTAAAAGGGAAATTTTGAACGATGCTCTTGGGTTGTTTTGGAAAACGGTTTCTGGTGGTTTTTGAGGACGTTTAGAAAAGTTGGAGAATTTTCTTTTGGAAAACTGGAAGAATTCTCGTTTGAAAGACTGAGAGGGAAATTTGACATAGTTTATTTCAATAAATGACGCCACTGTGCTCTTAAACATCTTAAATTTTCTATGATTTTCTGATGGTTCTTGAAAATTTGAGAATGTTTACTTGGAATATCGGCAAAGAAATTTTGACTGACCTCTTTGCTGATTTGGTAGCATTGTAATTACATAATGGGGATTTATTTAAGTAGAATCATTCGTATTACTACAAATGTTCATCTATTATAAATTCAGATCCAAGTACAATTTAAAAAATTCAAAAATCAGGTTACATATTACAACTTTAAACTACACCTTATTAAACCGACAATCACCAAACACAAACCCCACGCGTAATTCCCTCATGTCCCCCTGAAAACGACACCAAAATAACCGACAATTAATCCCACCCCAAAAGACCAGCTAAAAAAACCAAAAACCCTCCAGGCACTCGACCAATTAACCAGGACCACCTTCGCCCACGAAAAATCAGAACGAGCTGCTATCGTGGTCGTATCCACGATCTCCGTCGATTACGCGTCATTTCGACACCTTCACGCGCCTCAACAGGTGCGCGAAGGAATCAATTACCAGCAACAGAGGCGACGACCAATTACTCTCGCCCGAGAGAAACACAGAGATGAAGAAAAAAAAACGCCCGACGGATAATTGCGTAAACACCGATCGATTTTGCGGAATTCACCGCGGCCTAATTAGCCCCGGCGAGCGCAATCGAACCCTTTAAACGATCACCAGCGGCGACCATTGCGAAACGAATTTCTCCGTTTCCACGAACCGGTAATCGAATCAATTTCTCCGAACGTAAAAGACCAAAGAAAGATCGAGAGAGAGGAAAAGATCATACGAACTCTGTCCTCGTGAGATCGACGAAAACGCTTCTTCGCCACGATCACCGCGATTACGCGAAATTACCCCGAAAATTGCGATAAACTTCGTGGAACACGCGTAATTGTCGCTTAAATGTCGCATACGCTCCTCGAAAAATCTCCCCGTGATTGCGTAAATCACGAGCACACAGGGGTTGAGGGCTAATGCTCTTATAATGACGCGAATTTACTCTCCCGCCTCGTTTCTTCCCTCTTTCTCTCCTTTTTTTCCCCTCCTCAAGAGCTGATTTCGCGAATGATTCACACAAGGTGTAACCTGCAGCGTGTAACGAAAGTTCGTGGATTCTCGAGTTTGCGTAATTTATCACGATGGAAGTGGTTTGGGGGGGGAATTTTCGTCGCACGGTGTATTTAGGAGCGACGATTTCGGGAAAATGGGGGTTGATCGTCGCAACTACAGTGGAGAAATTGTGTCGGTCGAGAGAGGAGACGAATGGCGGAGGTTTTGTGGAAGGTAAATTGCAGGATGGTGTTGGCCAGTTTTATGAATTCACGGTGATAAACTGGTTTCCAAGGGAATTTTATGCGTTTATGGGCTCATGAGTTTACGAGTGTTTCATGATCTTAGAGTGATTTAAGGGCTAATGGAGCTCAATTGTTTGATTTATGGGTTAATCATTCTTTGCAAGGGTATGTGCGATGGAAAATGATTGATGCACTACGAAGTAGATAATCTTGATGAATAATGACTGATGTTGGAGTATGCAGGACTTGCTGTGAATTATTGTTTTCCTCTTTGTCGCGGGTTAGATGAACTTTGATACTGTTTTTCAGCGATTTTTCAATTAAATGAGGATTATCTTCGTTGAAATTTTACGTTATACTTTAAACACTATTGATCATTTGCGAAGTGTTTTAGGTTAAGTTTGGTTATCTTGAAAATGATAGCTTTAATTCATTTTGAAATATTTTTAATACTGATACTATCGCGACGAATTATTTTGCTACACTAAATTAAAGAAAAAAGTCTTGAAATCAATGGAGTAGTTCAAATTTACTTTAACCAATTTTTTCACTGGTAAACTTAACGAAGTTCAAATTCCCTTTAGTAACATTCCAAGAAGAGAACATCTCTATGTGATTTGGTACACAAAAGTTCTCAAAAAAAATGTATTTTTTTATCAGCAATCCTCCATATCGAAGATATAAAAATCGTCCTCGTAAAGTAGCCTATAAAAATAAAAAAGAAAATCAATTTTCGTCCATATTGAAGGTATAAAAATCGACCTCAAAATTGAAGATACTGAAAATTGACAAATTTTGTATTACTAAAGAGTGAATCCGACTGCCTATAAAAAATTAAAAAAGAATCAATTTGCTCACCGAACAAATCAACAGACAAGACGCAAATTTGAAAAATCTCGAAATTCCGAAGCAAACCTAACCGAACCTGGCCAAAACTCCCCAGCAACCCCTAATTAAACCCGCGCCCATAAAAACCAACCCAAATCTTCGCTCACTCGTTGGAACCGCCAACTGCCAAGAAAAAGGATCACCCAAACTCGTTCGAAACGTCGTCACGGTTCGACACGCCGGTTATTAAAGCGCGTCAAATATTTTCCATGGTTGCGACGGTTGAAAAAAAAAAAAGAGAAATAGTCGAGCGTAAAAAGAGGAACAAAAGGGAAGAGGTAGGAGGAGGAAAAAAGAAAAAGGAAGGTTGGACAAACGTTACAACACGAAAACAGGTAACGAAGAGCCGTCAAACCTAGCCTCTCTCTTTTTCTCTCTCACGCATGCAGAGAGGAGCGGACGATCAATATCGCGGATAATAAAAGATCGCTAAATCAAATCGTCGTCCCTGCGCCTGGCCCCGATGGAGGGTTACTTTGTTACTTTACCGTGAAAACGCAGTAAATTTCGTGCCATAAAACCGGCGGTTTTAGTGGCTACAAATTTGACCGGTGGCCGTGCGCTCACCGAGCCTCCTCTTTCTCTCTCTCTCTCTAGCAAAGAGGAGAGAGCCTTTAATCCTTCTGGTGCTCGCCTCCTGGAAAGGATATCCCCGTTCGCTACTTTAATGAGCTACGAACTTTTGAATTATGCACCTCCGCCCGTAGCCTCCGCATTCATAACGCGAGCGTATCTCTCCTCTCTCGCGTGTGTACCTGGGACTTCTCTACCCTTTTTCTGTCTCTGACAAGAGAGGAGGACGCCGGCAGGGAGGGAGAGGATAAAAGTGCACGCGCAGGAATCTCACTCTCCTCCCCTTGCCGCACTTTGCCCAGCAGCTATCGATCCTGCTGATACCGCAGCCGGACCTCGGGATTCTCGCGATTTTCGATGTATCTTTGAGGTTAGGTCACTCTTCGAGTTCGTCTGACGCTTTTCGGATGATTTGTTGGATGTGGTAGCTTTGCACGCTTTCTGATGCTAATTTTTGTTGGTTAATTTGGTAATTGGGTATGTTGGAAGTGGTTTTGGGGGAATTGAAGGTGAAATATTAGGGATCTGAGGGTTATCGAGATTTTCGATGTATTTTGAGGTTAGGTTTCGTGTTTTTGAGATGATTTGTTAGATTTGGTAGCTTTGCAAGCTTTCAGATGATAATTTTGAGGTGGTTTCAGTTGGTTAACTTAATAATTGGGGATATTAGAAATGTTTTTTGAGGAATTGAAGATGTAATACTAAAAATTCATGATTCTCGGGATTTTCGATGTATTTTGAGGTTAGCTTATTCCTTAAGATGTTCAATGCTTGCATAGTTTCGCTAGCTTCAGAGGTTTTCAGAAAAGTTTCATTTGTGTTAATTCGATAATTAGAAATATTGCAAGTGTTTGTATTTTTTCTGGAAATAAAATGTACCTACTAAGAGGAAGGTTAAGTTACCTTTCTTTTAGTTTTAGCAGCTTTAGAAGCTTTCGAACAACAAATTAAAGAAGTTTCGAGTTCGTAATACCTCGAGTGACTCCAGAAAACAGGAATCCTTCCATTTTTTCGCGCGAGGAATCAACGACGAGGCTCGAACGAAGGAGCAAAAGGAGAGGAGATAAAATTAAGCGTTAATTCTAGGAGCAATCAAGGAGAGAACTCAGTGTGAAAAGTAGCATCGTTTCGGTTGTGGTTGAAGTGATACGAGAAATCAATTTCGCCTGTGCCGGTATTTTGAGCCGTTATTTACAATAGAAAGCAATTCCACGGGTTGGCCAGAGGGCAGACGGCAATGGAGGCAGCCAGAACTAACAAGGTAACCTAACCCCAGGGACCCCGAGGTGAAGAGACGAAACGGCGACCAGGGACCACGAGGAAGAAGAAGCCAAAGGGGGAGAACCGAAATGGCCGACGCATAACTCGCATCCATTTCAATATCATTAGCGCCTGTATTCTCTCTCTCTCTCTCTCTTTCTCCTTATTCTACGTTGTTCACTTCCCTCTTTCTTTATTTTCTTTCGTTTTCTTTCAGTGCATCGATCAATGGTTTTAACTGGCCGATGCTTGCCTCGAAGTTTAATTCGACGCTTCGAGCTTTCGGTACTTCAAGGATAATGGAGATTTTCTGAATGTATAATCTTCCGTAATTCTTCTTTTATAAATTTTTCTAAATGTGTAATCTTCATCCTGCGACTAAAGTTTGCTTGGAAAGTCGAAAATTTCTAAAAAATATGTGTGTGAATGAATAAATAAGGAAATAGTAAAGTTCGTCACGTTCAAACATCTTCAAACAACAATTTACCACTTCAATTTTTCATAGTAACCCTAAAATACACTCAGGAAGTCAAGAATGGTCAAAAACTACATGTGTGAATAAATAAATAAAGAAGCAAAAAAATTCGTCACGTTCAAACATCTTCAAACAACAATTTACCACTTCAATTTTTCATAGTAACCCTAAAATACACTCAGGAAGTCAAGAATTGTCAAAAACTACATGTGTGAATAAATAAATAAAGAAGCAAAAAAATTCGTCATGTTCAAACATCTTCAAACAACAATTTATCACCTCAATTCTTCATACTACCTCTAAAATCCACTTAGGAAGCAAAAAATTGTCAAAACCTATATTTATGAATAAATTAAACAAAAAACAAAGAAAATCCATCACGTTCAAACACCGTCAAGCAACAATTTACCACCTCAATTTATCCTACCCTCGAACTCCACCTCATGAATCACCACATCACTATTCACCCAACCAAAAAGAACCAAGCAAAAGCAAAAGCTTCCCAAAGAAAACCCAGAAGAAGGAGAATAGAACGAAGAAGGGGAATAAACAATCAGCCGATCAACCTGAGCTTCCTGCTCTTCAACAGAGATAAACGAATCCAACCAACCAGCCGAGTCGCAGGGGTGGCAAATTAATGAGTCGTTATTATTATCTTAATTAGAAGTGGAAGGGGGTGATCGTGAGGGAATGCCAGCGGGCCCTTTCCCCTTGTTCTCCTTTCCTCGCGTGATTAAGGACGAAGGGATTGCGAAAGGTGGGCCCCAGTGTTGGCAGACGAGCGGGCTAATGTGTCGAGCGAAATATTTATGATGATTGTTTATGGTCCGTACGTATATTAGCACGTTCGTTCGCTCGGCAGCTCAGTTTGCCATCTCTTTCTTTCTCTCGCCAACCTCGCCCATCCCTCCAACACACGCCAACCACAGTCCCCTTTTCTTCTCTTCTCTGAAACTCTCTTCAGACACACACGCACGCATACAGTCGTCTATGGGTCGCGACATTGACTAATTAACTCTGTGGTAATTAATAAATCATGACAGATTTGGCTCTGTTTGACGAGGCTGTCCACTTGTTTGAGAATACGCCTTCAGATTGGCCACTTTGTCTTGGTCAGCTGGCTGTTTTGACGGGAACAGTTTTGCTCGAGTGACGGGTTGATGAGACGCTGTTTGATGGGGTTTGAAGTTGTTTGGTTTGGTAATTCCAAATGGAATGGTGTATAGTTTGAACTTGGAGACGTTTTTTCTGGATGTTTCAGGATTTTTTAGTGGATGTAACGTAAGAGTGACATCGAATAATAATTTGAGAATGTTTGAAGATGTTTGTCATGAGATTTCTAAGTAGATAAATGTTATAGTGTCTTGAAATAGTGTTCTAAAGAGGTTCGAAAACTTCATTAGAAAATTCTCAAGCAGATGTAACATTACAACGACACAAAATAGTGGTTTGAAAATGTTTGAAGGCGTTTGACGCACTCAGATAGGCACAATCACCGCTCGAAAATTTATATCCATCCACAGAAACGTTAATCAACCCCAAAAAATCCTCGCCTCGAATAAATTGTCCCAATTAAAACCCAATTACACACGATCCTTGTCGGGAACCAGATTCGAACATTTCACTAACCGTAGGAACACCTCGATCCCCGAAGCAGTTCATGAATTTTCATAGCCGAAATTCGGGGCAAACGGCGCACGAGGAAGGCAGATGGCTCCGTACGATTTCCATCGATCCGAACGTTATCCGCGTTTTTACGTCGATTATAAAAGCTTCTGGCCGCAGGATACTCGCCGTCGTATTTCACACCCGATACTCGCGATAAAAGCAACGGATCGGTAATGCGTTCTCATTGGGAGCAAACTCGAGCGGCGTAAACGTCCCTCCGGAGGCTCGTTTCGAAGCGTTCTTCGGTCGTTATTCAAATCGAGACCGCAACGTGCAACGCTTTACGAGTCTCGTTTTCGGTTTGCACCAGGTGGTGGGTTCGCTCCTTAAAGAACAGGGAACTGTCGCTGTAGTATCGAGTGAAATCGGTGATAATTTTCACGCGGACCGACCGTACGATTAAGCGCTATCTTGTTCTGCCGATCTAATTAGCGACTGGTCTTTTATTGAAACGTTTACGAACATTCGCGGCGATTGCTGGGTGTTTATTAAAGACTGCTGCACGTGAACGCTATTAACCTCCTCAGGGACAAGATTTTCTTTAAAGTTACAGAGAAATTATGAAATTTTTTTTTATGCAGTTGTATCTCATTCGTTTTAAATCGATGCTAATTTTGGACTGTAGCGTTATATTTTTTCCTTTAAATGGTTAATTGAGATTAATGAAAATCTGGAATATAAAAATTCCGAACTAAAAGTTCCAAGTATAAAAAAAATTCTGAACCAAAAATCCCAAATACACAAAATTAAAAAAAATGAAAATCCTACTTAAAAAAAAATTCGGAATTCAACATTTTCGAACGAAAACAGAAACTCCGAATAGACATAAAATTTCCACGCGAACTTTCGAACTTTCTCAGACAAGAACGCTCAAAATTCCCCACTGACCACGGAAACACTTCAATCCAAGTCCAAAAAAAAAGGAAAAAAAAAGAAGGTAAGAAAAGTCAAGGTTTCCAAAGTACCGTACAATGGAACGTTTAATTTCTCCGGCCACTGTCACGCTTCACACCTTCGCAGAGAAGGAAAGGCACGACGGGGCAGGACCATGAAGGTAGTCACACCCCATGGGATCAAGGGTGAAAACGGCCGAGTATTGTCTCGACGTTAAACCGGCACTAACTCTGATGAGATTCGTGCGCCATGTTCCCAGAACGAACTGGATGACTGATGGTAAAATTAGCTGGGACTTCGGAACCTTGGAGGAAGAAGAAGAAGAAGTGCTCACCAGAAACGATAATAAATTTTCTCCTTTGTGCACGCCTTTCGAACGGAACAAACAATGGAACAGATTTTCTGGTTCGTCCTTTAAGGAATCGACGAATTAATTTCTGGCTCCTGACAGAGATCTTACACTCCTCCTTTTTTTTTTACAGACTTTGTGTTTCGGAGAGAAGCTTTCCTATTGAACGGGCATTTTTTTATTCAATTTTTAATGGAATTTTAATGTGATCATTAGTGAAGGCAGGAAATGAAAAAATTGTGAGAAAAAAATTTTTTAAAATTTATGAATGATGTTTAAGTGCGAGGAAGGAAGAAATATGAAATAGTATAAAGAAGAAACATGTAAAAGTCATTAATTACTGTATCAGGTACCCAAGAAATGAAAATTTTTTTTTATATTTATCTGTGAGGAGGCAAGAATGAATATTCTTCTATGAAATATTAAACAGTGTAAAGGAAAAGCATATAATTTATCAGGTAACGAATAAAAATCGTACAGATATTTCCTGGTTAAATAAATGATAAAACTGTACAAATTTTTTGGGTCCTTGATATAAAAATTGGAATTTTTGAAATTTCAACAGCATTGAAAATTGCAACTATAGTTGGGGCCACGATATAGCGAGGTCGTAAATGAAACTCTCAAGAATCGGCATCGATTGATGTTGCGGCACTCAAGGCCGTGTGTTGCAGTCAGTTTGAGGGTTCCAACAATAAACGAATGGTAGCATATGATTTGGTACTTCAAGTAGAAAATGGTATTTCATTTACAAATGGAAAATATGTTAATATTAAAGCTACACAATCCTTTTGCATTTTCTATCTGTATATAACACGAGCAGGTAAATGAAGATGTTAAAGACCTCAATAAGACCTTTACTTGTAACCGTACTTCCAAAAGCGGCTTTTCCCAGAAGAAAAAAACCTTAAATTGTCCTAGCTGAACTCAATTTTCAGTAAATATATTAGAATCAGTTTGACTTTCGCTGGATACAAGTATTCTTCGTACGGTCCTGACAATGGTTTCAAGTACTTATCTGCTCGTATTTCTGTCAATTTCGGGGTCCCGGCAGCTAAAACATGTTTACTTTGACGCCTAACCGATTTTACGACCTCGCTATATCGTGGCCGCGACTATACTTAAAACGAAAAGACGTAATCCTAAAAAGCGCCAAAAAGCCTTTTTTCTATTATTATTATTATGCATTGGAATCCAAGAATGATCCAAAAACTGAAAAAAGCAGCATCCTGAGAATCTAAGAAATCCATTCCCTTCGCAGGATCTTCCACAACGATCGTTCTGTACCCCGAGACCTCTTCAGAAATCGATCATTGCCAGGGTATTCTCCCGAATTTCGTAGAATTTGTCCGAACAAGAAGAATCACTCACCAAGATCGTTCCTCCGGTAGAAAGTCACAGAGGAACCACTCGAAGCGGCCATTCTTGAAAACACCAGTATAAAGGGAAAAAAGGGGAAGGCTAAGAAGGAAGAGGGTATATATAATATACACTATTATGTACCACGCGCGAGAGAATTCAAGGCAGCCGCTCGTCCTTTTGTCGAGGGCGTGTAAATAAGTGCGAAAATAAGCGCCTAACGAGGCAAAGATTGACCGGGACAATGGTATACCCGGCAGCACGAGTCCTTCTCTCCTTTGGAAGCTCGTAAAAGAGCTGCTTAAAGGGCCGACAATGGCCGCCCTGAAATCCACACTCTCGAGAACCAGTCTCCCCATTTCTCCTCCCCCTCTTTCTCGAGGACATCGTTGGACAATGAAAGAAGACGTGAAAATTCGCAGGTTGACCTCTCGCAGCATGGAAACGAGACGCCACCTGCGGATCTTGAATACAGGCAAATTTTCTATGGCCTCTGTATACCGTCCATTGGAGGATACACGAGAGTCTAATATCCTCTTCTGCTTGAATTCGGCGAGGGTTCGTTCTGTTCGCAGATTGAGACGTCACGCGAAAGCAATTCATTTGGAAAATGTGCAGTAGGTTTCTGGAGAGGTTGTACGGTGCAGATCGATCTTTCCGGGAAATTAAGTTTTTGGGGAGCTTGCTGGAGATGGAAGTCCGGTTGGAAGTTAAGTTTCTTTGGAGATTTAGTTTTGGGGAAGTTGGAAATTAATTTTTTTGGGGGTACAGTTTTGGGAAAGCTGGAAGTAATTGTTGGGAATTACAGTTTTTGGAAATTCAGTTTTGGGGAAATTTAATGTAGGTAGGGAAATTTAGTTTTGGGGGAAGTTGGAAATTCAGTTTTGGAAAAATTTAACGTAGGTAGGGAAATTAATTTTTTGGGAATTTAGTTTTGGGGGAAGTTGGAAATTCACTTTTTGGAGATTCAGTTAAAGAAATTGAAAATTAATTTTTTGGAGATACAGTTGAAGTAGTTGGAAGTGTAGTTTCAAATTAATTTTTTTGGAAATGTAGTTTTGAGGAAGTTGGAACTACAGTTGGCAATTAATTCTCTGGAAATTTAGTTAAAGAAGCTGGAAATTAATTTTGTTGGAGATTTAATTGGAGGAGTTGGAAATTAATTTTACCACAATTTTAATTACATAAATTCCATTTTCATTTATTGTCTAATAGTAAAAAGATCTCTACCTAAAATCTCCAGATTAACCTCGCAAACTTTCCATCCTCACCTCCTCTCGAACCGCACAATAATCACCACCTTCCCCCCTCTCGAAACGAAGAAACCTGGCAATTACCACCACGAAAGAAAAGGAAGAACCAAGAAAAGAAAAAAAAAAGAAGATATCTACAACACCGTCGATAAATCCATTACCGTAACCAGCGACGAAACGAGGCGCCATTTTCGAAAAGGACTCCTTTTCGTTGGGCAACGTCGTCCGTCCGCCATCATGGTTGCAACGTTGCCCCATTAATTCAGCGATTTATACACCGCTTGCGAAAGACGTCATTATCGGCGATGACGCAAGATATCATTACCGGCGGTTTGTCTGCTCTAAAATGACGCTGAAATTTCCGATCGACGTCCTGGTATAACAGCAACAACCACCACCATCGCACAACCAGCAACGGTGAACATCGAGGAAGAAGGGATCACATGGTGAAAAATAAGACGAGGAGAAAGGAGCAAGAAGAAGAAGAAGATGAAGAAGATGAAGAGGAGGAGGAAGAAGAAGAGAAACGGAGCAACCGAGAGATTTTTACATGGACGAATGATTTGTAAGCACGTCGACGGTTGTTTATGGCGGCCTAGGCAATTGTTTAACTTAATTGCACGCTGTTACGTCGGCACAGTTAGTCTCCCCATATAATAGAACGCCTCGAACGAGTGGTGCAACGGGGAGAAGTGAAGGAGGATGAGGGGAGGCGTAACGAGTCGAGAGGATAGAGTTATTACCTGTCTGAGACTTTTAGAGCCCCCCTACTTGGCACGCCCTTCCAATGTAGCTGTTATTAGTAATGCGGACTATTAGGATTTTTCATCGACCACCATGTTCCTTTTCGCGACCGGTGTTGTTTGTCGTCGTCCGCTGCTTTTTCGATATTTCTCTGGATATCTTTGAGATAGGTACTTTTTTCCTGGTTAGAGAGAGATTTTAGTTTTTGCCCCTGGAATCTCTGTGTTGAGCCTGTAGTAATTTTGAAATTTTTATAATTTGGAAAGTTCCTTCTTTTTTTAATTTTGCGAAATTCGAATTTTCAAAATTTAACGAATTCGGAAATTTGGGCAAAGGAATTTAGAATTTAGGAAAAAGAGGCACTCGAGAATTTAGAGTCTGGAGATTTAGGCACACAAGAATATAGAATTTGGGAATTTAGGCACACAAGAATTTGGAAATTTAGGAACACAAGAATTTAGAATTTGGAAATTTAGGCACTCGAGAATATAGAATGTGGAAATTTAGGCACCCAAGAATTTAGAATTTGGAAAGAAGAGGCACCCAAGAATTTAGAATTTGGAAATTTAGGCACCCAAGAATATAAAATTTGGAAATTTAGGCACCCAAGAATTTAGAATTTAGAAAAAAGAGGCAATTTAGAAAAACGTGTGATCAAATAGAAATTAAATCTCTCGAGTTTATAATTCCCCAGTTAACGGAATAAAGAGAAATTTATTGTTTTTATTTAATTTTCTTAAAAAAAAAAAAGAAGTACGAAAATTGGTGCAATGGAGGAAAATAAGATGCATTTTCGACGAATTTCACTGTATTAAAATTCGCGTTAGATTCGATATCAGGGTAAATCGAGTGGCGTGAAACTTTTGTCGGTTAGCATATCTATATCTGGCGAGCGATCCAGTTCACAGGCGAGTTCCGCGAGGTATCACGGAAAACCCGTAGAAACGTTGCACGTCATAAAGCCCATAGAAAAATCTTTGTCGTCGGGCGAAGGAGGAAGGAGGGAACGGGGGAAGCTGGTCGTTCCGGGGGTGAAAACGATCCTCAAACGCGTCGTTCCGCCATCGGTTACGTACGCTTCCACGCCTGGCGTACTTTATTGGGCAGAAAATTCTACAATAAAGGACGGATCGTCTGGTCCCTTTGTGCTCCTTGCCAGGAACACCACCGCGTTCGAGGATTCCAAGGGATCTTTATTAAATTCGAGTATATGCGCGCCTCTGTACACGGCTGATTTATGGCGTTCGAGAAACGCGCGAATACGATGGCGAAGTGGAAATTGCCTTTCACATGGAACTCGAAATATTTATTCGAAATATTGTTATTACGAAAATCCAAATATTGTAATATTCGAATACCGGTAGAATTCCAGTTTAAATTTCAAACATTTCGAATTATTCGAATTATCCGAATAAAAGTAGAATTCTTATTTCAACTTAAAACACTTGGAATTATTCGAATTATCCAAATACCAGTGGAATTCTTATTTCATCTTCAAACACTTCGAATTATTCGAATTATCCGGGTACCAGCACAATTTTTACTTCAACGTCGAACACTTCAGATTATTCGAATTATCCGAACACCAGTACAATTCAGATTTCAACTTCAAACACTTGGAATTATTCGAATTATCCGAATACCAGCACAATTTTTACTTCAACTTCGAACACTTCAGATTATTCGAATTATCCGAACACCAGTAGAATTCAGATTTCAACTTCAAACACTTGGAATTATTCGAATTATCCGAATACCAGCACAATTTTTACTTCAACTTCGAACACTTCAGATTATTCGAATTATCCGAACACCAGTACAATTCAGATTTCAACTTCAAACACTTGGAATTATTCGAATTATCCGAATACCAGCACAATTTTTACTTCAACGTCGAACACTTCAGATTATTCGAATTATCCGAACACCAGTACAATTCAGATTTCATCTTAAAACACTTCGAATTATCCGAATAAAGAATTCATATTGAAATTATCTGAATCATTCGAAATATCCGAATAAAGAATTGCCATTCGAATTATCAAAATCATTCCAACGATCCCAATAAAGAATTCGCATTCAAAATTACTCGAATTATCTAAATAAGGAATTGGTATTAATCCAATCATTCAAAATATTCGAATAAAGAGTTCCTATTCAAAATTATCCGAGCTATTCGAACAATTCGACTATTCCAAGTTTCACAGCTTCAGCATGGATCCATTTGTACCCAAAATAACCATTGCAATAATAAATTAAATTAAATTAAATTAACCCTTTCCCTAACCAAACTATTCCTTTGAAAAGTAACCCAATAACCTTGGAAAAGAAAAAAATGAAAAATTTTCTAACACTTTCTTCAACGCCCCACGATAAATATCCGAAATACAACGATGAATTTCTATCAATCCGGAATTCGAACAACTCCAAAACAATTCTGAAACACTGTAACTATTGCTCGAGCAACGGAAAAGAGGGTCGAGATTCTCTCTCTTTCTCCGTTGGAGCTGCCACGTTTATACAGGCTGACTCGACGAGGATAACTTTATTCGACGTCGTTCATTAGCGAGCGAGCCGCGAGAAAGGGTTCCAGGGAACTCCGCGGCTCCTCTCCTCGGCAATTACCTAAGATTATTTATGCCCGGTGCACGGAACTCGCCGCGGCAATAAATAAGAATAATGGCGGTGGCCATTAGGCCGATACTTTCGGTGATATTTTCTCGCTGGCCGATTTCATTCGCGAATTTGTTCGCAAACACGCTGCTCGTCGTCGTTTATCCAACACTCCCCCACCTACGTTCGAGACTGCGTGACAGCAACTGAAATCATTTCCCTCGGCGTTTTCATAATAACTGTTTATCGAACGGTGATTTAAGGCCGCGACAATGAGAATTTGTGGCCAGAGTGTTGGTATATCTGTCAGCAGATCGAGATTATTCGAGGGAACAGCGGTACGAGTAATTAGGTTCGATCCCAGCTAAACTAAGGTAATTTCATTTAGCGTAATTTGGACTAAATTAATTTAACATTAAAATATTGTAATCAGCTCGTTAAATCTTGTTGTACCGTGATGATTTTTCGTTGTCCGAGTTAGGAGGGATATTTAGAAATTCGATAATTAGGATTACGAAGAGAATGAAGAAAAAAATTGATAACTGACCTCAAAAAATTTAGGAGTAAAAGTTGAAATTTCAGAATGTCAGTAAAGAAAATTATAAGTCTAGGGGTTAAATCACGGTAATTATTCGACGTATTGTTTTTCACCTCAAAAACCACCAATACCAATATCAAAAATTTGATAAGAAAATGTTAAATCAATTTTTCTTAAATAACAGCACTCCCAATGAATAAATTATTCGACACGTCATTTTTCACCTGAAAAACTCA
>NW_017100510.1:439510-454861 GCF_001263275.1 Habropoda laboriosa | reverse complement strand
GAACAAATTTGAAAAACCAGGAATTAAGAGGCGTGAAGAAATGATAGGTTCAGTTATACTTATAGTTGTAACTCATGAACAAATGTACGAATCGATCTGAAATTTTCAGGATATTAAGCTCTTATATTAATAAAATTCTCTGTTAAAATTTTAAACGACCATGTGCAAATATGTTTCTTAAAGTGAACCTATCATTTCTTAACGGTCAAAAACTGGCTACGTTCGGAAAATCATTCCTAATTTTTTTTTTTAACCAATGCTTCTAAATAATATTTAACAGAGGATTTTATTAATATAAGAGCTTGGTATCCTGAAAATTTCAGATCAATTCATACATTTGTTCACAAGTTACGACAATAAATGTAGGTGAGAAAACCGAGGAACGAAAGATTTCACGAAAAAGATTCCCTATCCTCCTTGACTGAACTTCAACACATGAAAGAAACGCGTTTCTCACTTGGTGGACCACTTTTACAAGACCGTATGCAAATTTCTCCTTTCACGAGCTTCCATTCCGAGAAATCTGCTACGAGGCGATCGTGTCAAAAAGGACGCGAGCCTCCTTATTCAATTATTCTGCTAACGACTCTTCTTCCGCAGTCGCTGCTCCCTTCAATGACCCGGTATTAACCGAAAATGGCGAGGCCGGTGTCTTTCTTTGCGTCATAATTCGCGGTAACGTCGAACCAGAAGCGATCGCGCGCGTTTACTCTCCAAGAGATGCCACGTTTTTGTCACGCCTCTTCCTTTCCACGGATGGAAGTCCCTATCTCGTGTGTTTTTGTCTTTTCTCACAGAAGGGCCACCCGAAACGAAAAGAAGAACCGTCGGTTGCTTCGAAAACGTTCGATCATTCAAATGAGGAGGATCGATTCGTGAAGTGAAAAGGGAGATCCTTGTTACGATTATGCAATTCTCTTTCTGTGTGAAAAGAGATGACAATTACCGAGAGACGTCTCGATTTCAGGGCATCGTTGTATAGTGGCCCACGTATTTTGTGCTCGATCCTTGAATACATCGGTGGATAATGACGTGGGTACGAGAAGAAATAGAAGGTGAACGATAGTAGAATGGTTTTTTCCATATTTTCACACCACTTTTGTGCCAATTTGGGTGATCGAGGAATTGAAAGGGTTCTGGAGAGATGTGAAATTGGACGGTATTGAGAGTTGGGGAGTGGAAATTTGAAAATTGGGAGTTTGAGGATGTGATGTATCAAAACTTTGAGAGTTTAACAATTCCATATTTCTGAAATTTGAGGATTCGAGAAATCTACATTTCCAAAATTTCAGATTTTTGTACTTCCAAAATTCGAGAATTCCAGAATTCTACATATTTCCAAAGCGTGAGAATTTGAGATTTCTATATTTCCACAATTGGAGAATTTGAGAATTCCGCATCATCAAAATGTAAATATCTCATATTGACGAAATTAAAAAATTCGAAAATCCGTTATTTCCCTATTTCGAAAACCTTGAAAAACCTGAGAATTCCATGTCTCTAGAACTGTAAACAGAAAAACGTTTAAATTCCATGTCCCCCTAAAATTCCCCTTGAACATTCAAACTCCCTTCCCCCAAAAATTAGCAAATTAAAATGTCTGAAACTCCCATGTCATAAAAGTTGAAGAACTCGTATCTCCGAAAACCCCAAAAGACGACAAATAAAACTGTCCCAAAATGCAAAATTTCACAACTCCGTCCAGAAATTCGAACGTAACACGCATGCATCATTGTCCCTTTCTCCGTTCTTCGCGGGCAAGGAAAGAAAATTAACGCGTAATGCATATCCCCGTCACAAAGGAAGGTGACAGGGAATCGATCAATTAAACCGGAGGCACAGGTGAGTTGTCCAGGTTCCCTCTAAAGCTGCTCTATCCGCGAAGAATCGTTCGTTATGCAAATTTCACTTCTGGACTCTCGTTTTTTCGTACGGTGTCAAGGCGATTTCGTCCGGTTGTTGCGAATATAACGAGGAGTTCGCGCGGCTGAACGGGGAAACCTACAAATCATCCGGTAATGTCACGCCAAAAATAGCCAACCGGCTCGTTGCTTTTCGTTTTCCGGAGCGGACCGTGCCTTTCCGGTCACTTTATTACCAGGCACCTGCTCCCAAACCTCTTCACACTCTCGCGGACACCTTTCGCGGCCAGCGAATTTGTTTAGAGGATCAGACACGCTTTCATCGGGAACGCCTTGCAATTGGGAGAAACTACAGGGTGATTCGGAACAAATCCTCGGACTTCTGGGAAAGTGTGCTTCTTTTCAGATAAAATGCAGTAAAATATATGTATATAGAGCAAACGTTTTATGTAAGTGTTATCATTTTTCTGAATATTCGTTTTGCTTTATTCGAAAATTTGGAAATTTGGTAAATGGGAGCTTGAGGATGCTGTAGGCACCCCAAAAATTTGAGAATTTAGTATCCATACTTCTAAACTTTGAGGATTTCAGAATTCTACATTTCCAGACTCTGAGGATTTCAGATTTCCATATTTCCCAAATTTGAGGCTTTCAGAATTCTACATTTCCCAAATTCGAGGCTTTCAGAATTCTATATGCCCAAAATTTAAGGATTTCAGAATTCTACATTTCCAGACTCTGAGGATTTCAGATTTCCATATTTCCCAAATTTGAGGCTTTCAGAATTCTACATTTCCAAAATTCGAGGCTTTCAGAATTCTACATTTCCGAAATTTGAAGATTTCAGAATTCTACATTTTCAAGATTTGAGGCTTTCAGAATTCTATATGCCTAAAATTTAAGGATTTCAGAATTCTACATTTCCAAAATTTGAGGCTTTCAGAATTCTACATTTCCAAACTGTGAAACGACTGACGTTGATCATTCCTAAAAATCCACATTCCCCTAGAAACACGATAAATTCCATCAATCAAAAACCTCTTTCTTCATAAAAACCAACGAAACAGCAACACTCAAAACAACAGCGCAACGTCTAATAATCTTTCACTTCCGCGTGTCTAGCAGCAATTTTCCAGGAAGAGGTAATACTAGTCGAACACACGTTTCTTCTCCCCTTTTTCATTTTCTTTCGACGTTGAAAAGAAAAGGCGACAGGGTAGACGGGGGAATGAAGGATCGACCAATCGCGAGGCCACAGTGAATGGAGTCTGTCGAAGCGTGGAAAGGGCCCGAAAGAGAGACGGGACGACCCGGGGCCCGCCAACAGAACCGGCCTCGTGATGCAACCAGTGCAACAAGGACGACTATGCGCGCATGTACGACTTTTTTTAGACAGAGGAACAAATGAGTACGATGAGTTACGGCTCGGCGTAAATCTCGAGCTAATGGCTGCCTAAACGCGAGGTCTGCTCTCGCTCCACCCACCCCTCTCGTCACTATAACCATGTATCCAACCCCCTCTTTAGCTTCTCCACAGAGAAATTTAATAATCCGACTAATGGCCTCACGGTGGCTTATTATATTTGGTTGAGACATACGTAATGTTGTTCTTTTGTGCACGGACTTATTAATTTAGCGACGAGCTGCGAGAAAACAGTTCGAATTACTTCGAATATGTGAGGAAAAAAATTCGAATCGTTTCGAATATTGCGCAAGAAATTTGAATCGCTTCAAATATGGCGCGAAAAATTCGAATCGCTTCGAATATGCGGCGAAAAAAAATTCGGATCGCTTAAAAAATGGCGCGAAAAATTTGAATCGCTTCGAATATGCGAAAAAAAATTCGAATCGCTTCAAATATGGCGCAAGAAATTCTAATCGCTTCAAATATGGCGCGAAAAACTCGAATCGCTTCGAATATGGGACGAAAAATATTCGGATCACTTAAAAAATGGCGCGAAAAATTCGAATCGCTTCGAATATGTGACGAAAAATTTAAATCGCTTCAAAAATGGCCCGAAAAAAATTCGAATCGCTGCGAGTATGGGGCGAAAAAAATTCGAATCGCTTCGAGTATGGGGCGAAAAAAAATTCGAATCGCTTTTAGTATGGGATAAAAAATTTAAATCGCTTGAAATATGGCGCGAAAAATTCGAATCGCTTCGAATATAGAGCAAAAAATTCGATTCATTTCGAACATTCGATTCAATAGAAACCAATAATTAACAGTCCACGATTCAACTACTGCTATCTAATCGATCCAAGTTCAACAGAAACTGGATCACTTCGAACCATCGACAAGATGTAGCGCAAAAAAAGGAGATCCAACAAAAAATCCACAACATCTCACAATTTGCAGTGAGAAAAAAGCCTCGTCGACAGGAGGAGCGTGTCGACGAGCAGGTAAAACGAGAGGAGTTGCGTCCTGAGGATTTCCTGAAGGTGAAACGCCTCCGCAGGTCGTGGCGCAGGATCCTTAAAAGATCCTGCGTCGAGACGCAACACCGAGAGAACCCTCTGCTCTCTCTCTCTCTCTCTCTCTCTCTCTCTCTCTCTCTCTCTCTTTCTCGCTCTGCTCGTGGTCTGTACGAGAAAGGGGGCAGTAAATCAGCCAAGCGAACGTTTACGGGGGTTTTTGGGGAATGTTGAACAAACAATTGACGGCTAATAAAGCCGCGTCCACACCGCGGGGCGCCACGTGGGAAGAGATCGGATTATCTCGATCCGTATCGGTGGAAGCGACGCGTTCCGCCAATAACCAATCCATTTTTACGTTCCTCCCCGACAAACTTCTCGCTGGAATTTCACCGATCTGATCGGTTTTTTCGTTCCGTTACTACATAGTCTTGGTTCTAGAAGAAAATTTCGAAATATTCCAGAAATCTGGCGATCTGTCGATGATTTCATTCGATAGAAGAGTAAAGAGTTGTTTCGTCGTGTTCGTGTATCTTTCGTGATAGATATTTTCATTAAGAATAAAAACGATGCACACTTTTGCATTTTAAAGAGAGTGCAATTATCATTGAGAAAATTGATTTATTTCTGGAAGAAACATAGGTGGGTACCACTGAAATTCAAGGATCTTTATTTTCGGAAAAATTTAAGTTCGTATCCCTGAAATTTAGAGGCTTGTATTTTTTAAGAAAGTTAGATTGGTACCACTGAAATCTAGGAGCTCGTATTTTTGAAAAGATTTATCTTGGTACCCCTGAAATCTGGGGATTTTTATCGTTGGTTGAAAAAGCAGCCAAATTAAACAGCCATAATTTCCTTCAAAATTACCCAATTCCTCTTGAAACCACCTTGTACCATACCATACTCCAACCATCTCTAACCGAACATCCTCCGTACAATATCTCACAGGGACCAATTCCAAAAAACGCAGCCACTCTGTCTGACGAGAGAAGGAAGAAACGTCGGACCAGTTTCTCGTGGACCCTCAGGTGTCGCCGCGATATTAACGAGCCGCGTAAAACGTCCGGTTCATTAAACGGCAGATAAGATTGTCATAATTTATAATTTAATAACGGCCTAAAGAGGCTCATTAAAAGGCGGATGGTTTCCGAAATGCCACCATATTTATTACGGGCGAGTTTCTCGCGTGGAGAGCAGCCTCTGCTCCTGTTCGAAAGAGAGAGAGAGAGAGATTCGCGAGGAATCGAGAGGAGAGAGAGAGAGAGAGAAAAAGGAGGAACATCGCTTCGAGCGTCACTTTACGCGAAACTTTACGTTCTCTGTGGCGGGGCAATTAGACCGAGGCTTCGCCTCGTATAAAATCTTCTCTCCTTTCTTGTCGCCCGAAATCGCGCCTGTTTTATCATCACCGCCATTCACTTGCCATCTGAACGGTTAAAGACGTTTCCTGGAGGTGGGGCTGAATATTACGGGCACATCTTTCGATATTTTGACCGTAAAGTCGATTACGGTTTTGTCGTTCGGGTGATGTTTTTTCATTTTTATGCAAGGTGAGATCGATAGGTAATTGATTTGTTTTTCGAGTGAACATTTTTTTAAAAAATAAAAAATTATACACTTCCATTTGAAAAACTCAAGGTGGCCTGCGATTCACTGTGAAAAGAAACTCTTCAATCTATTTTTACAATTCATCTTAACATTTTATACAATATAATAAAAAAAAAAATGATACACTTCCATTTAAAAAACTGAAGGCGACGTTGGATTCACTATGAAAATAAACTCTTCAATCTACTCTTACAATTCACATTAACATTAATCATAATACAACGAAAAAAAAAACAATTATACACTTCCGTTTAAAAAACTCAAGACAACCTTGGATTCAATGTGAAAACAATCTCTTAAACCTACTGTTCCAATTCATCTGACCAATCCTTACAATAAAACAACAAAAGAGTAAGCATACACTTCCATTTAGAAAACTCAAGTAACCTTAGATTCACTATGAAAACACCCTATCCTCAAAATTTATATCACGACTACACATTGCTCACTTAACACAGACAAATTTCAATCACCAACTACATTTCCATCACATTCTCACAAACGACTCTACGTAACGTTACAACTAACACACCCCGTATACACCAAACGTTACTTCAACTCCGCCACCGTGCCCCAGTAAAGCGATTTCAAAACCAACCACGGTGCCCTCGAAATAACAACTCCAACTCCGTGTCCTAACAACAACCTCCCTCCTCTCTACTTCCTCCCCGACGCCAAAAAAAGGCGCACACGAGGTCGTGGTCCACATTGTTGAACCTAATTAATTAAGCACGGTGCCGTGGCGGCGGCAGAATCGTAAACTTTAATAGCGAACTTCGTGGAAAGAAAGGAGAGAGCCCCAAAGGGGGTTTATTTACATCGCTTCCGTGGCGAACGGGGCGGTCAGCGATGAAGGGAAGGGGGGAGGGCAACGGCGGAGGAGAGGGGGGAGAGGGTCATAAATGCCCGTTTATTACCGCGGTAATATTACCGTCCACTTAAGGGCCGCGCGTTTTATAGGTAATAACTCATTTGGGAATTAGCCTCTTTAACACAAAGCCCTCGCTTTTCGATAAGCATCTACCCCTCTCCTCCCCCCACTCCGCTCCTCGTCGTGGTCCACCACGGTGACAGGGGGGTAGATGGAGGGGAGGGGAGAAATGAAAGACGGCATAATCGTTTCTAGGTCGAACGCCTCCTTCTTCGACTTTCGTGCCATTTGACAAAGCCAATTTTACCATTAAGTATTTTACCCGTTCGTTCGTTTTTTTTTTTTTCACAAGCACGTTTATTTATTCAATCGAGCGACCTCGATTTTTCAGGGGAAGTGAAGAAGGGTTGAGAAATGAGGAGGGTTCGTCAAGAGGGGATTGCACGTTGTGGCAATTTGTCCGTCAATTTGCGTCCCGTGTGATTGAAAAGCGAAAGGGTGAATTGCGTGTAATTTTTTACGTCTCGCTGAACGTCGTAGGAAGTGTAAGTGTACGGAAGTGTAGGGGGTGAATTTAAGAATCTAAGCGGGTTTCGTTAGGTGATTTATATGTAAGAATTTATACAACGAGAGGGTTGGCTAGTGTGCTGAAAATTGTCTGTGAAGATTGAGCGAGATCGTTTGATTGTGATTTATCCATGATGGTAATGTGAATGGAAATGAATAGCGCGTTCTTTATTTATTATCTTACTTTATTCAGCCTACGATCTGACAATAATTTAACCCTTTACGAGACAGTTTCTCTTCGTTCATGAGAATTACAATGTTACATTTCCACGGGAGAAGCAAGAATCAATAATTATTGTAAAAACATCGACTGGTAATATTGTAATAGCATAGAGATCCACAGGCGCGTTGAAAATTTTGTAATACAATTTGAAAACTTAAAAAGGTAATGAAAAAAATATTATTCGTCTTTGCGAATCAGTCAGAAATGTAACTCTTCTGTCAGATCGACGGAATAACATAATCTATTTTTTTATTGAATTTTAGAATTTTTAAAAGGTACAAAAATTGCTGGTACAGAAAAGAAACGAGTAAAACGCAGACAAATGGATAGGTAATTTCCAAGTCACTTCCTCCTAACTCGAGAAAAATCGTTCCCGAAGAGGTTAAGAGGGTGGCAGCCGTGAAAATCCACCGGGTCCGTTTCCCTCCATCAGATCACGATTATCCTCGTTGGAACATTGTCCATTGGGAAACCCCGTGATCCTCCCCGGGGACTTTTCAAGCTCGACTTTCACGGGCTTGTGGGCACGCTTTAAAAATCGTCGGCCCGTGCAACGGGGGCGTGCTAAAGAACAGAGGGGGGGCAGAAATATCTTTGGAGAATCGACTGGCTGGCGGCAATGAACGGAAAGAGTCGAAATATTTTTATGGGATCGCCTTTTTATGGCAGGCTCGGGTCTGTGACCTCGTTGTTCCTTTGGAAACACCGAGGGAGGATTGTTTGTGCGGCTGGAAATTGGATTCCGAGCGGTGCACCGTGAAGATCAACCCTTTTTCCTGGGATTTTAGAGCGTGACATGGGGCGCACGGAGTTTGTTTTTATGGGTTTCTTTTTTGGTGAAGATTGTGAGTTGATTGATTGAAAGGAAAATGTTTTTGGGAGATGTAGAGGATTGAAGGGTTGTAAATTATTGTGTTATTTTATTTTTGGATTCTTAAGTAGGTCGAGTGTTGAAAAAGTGCTTTCTGTGTGTTATGAGCATAACAAACTGTAAATAAGCGAAGAAAATTGAATTTCTGATGTTTGGGGAAGCTTTTTTAATTCCTAAAACATCTTAATTTTGGTTTTTTTCATAGTTGAAGCATTCTTCCCTTAATGTAATCGATCATCGCTTTTGTGGAAAAAATATTAATTATCAAACACACTATGTACCATCAAATAAATTAATACCAACTATGGATAACTGAAAAATGACATAAAAGTATCCAAAAAGAAAATAAAAGAGATACAAAAATTTCGAATATTGCATCAATGATAGAAAACAATTTGTTTATTAAAAAATCAAAGGATGCAAGGTTACAACAATTTTCATGAAACTTGAAAATTTAATTTTCACAAAAAATTCACAACATCAATAAAAAAGTAGGTAATTCTGAATCTGAAGAAACGACTGTGCCCACAAACGTAACCTGTAACCCTGCAGCACGAAAAAAAGAAAGAAAAAGGATCAACGACATACAGAAATATTCCTCGGCGTTCTGCGATTCGTCGTTCGGAAATATTAAAGTGTCTCCGAACGATCCATTGCTTCCTTTTAGAGATTTTACGCGACGCAGGGGTCAACGAACGTGTAAAATCACCGCGACATGAACAGAAGTCGCGGAGAAGCACGATAAATAAAAGAAGGAGAGAGAGAGAGAAAAAAAGGAGAAGAGACATCGCGGGGAGTCGCGCTAATCTTGCGATCAAGTCATCGCTTATATTTTATCGTTCCGCGAAAGCGATTTCGCCTCGAAGGCAGATCGATCGATCGATCGTCGATGGCGATCACGTTGGTCGGTTCTTGTTTACATACTTCGAACGGTGACCACTTCTGAATATGAATTCCTCGCCTACCACCTTTAGGCACGTTCTCGAAAATCTTGTAAAATGTCATTTATACCTTCCTCCAGCCGTTTATCCTTCCCTTCCCCCTTTCGAATTCCTCCTTCCATTACAATTTTCAAGCAAACCACTTTTTCATCATTCGGAAATTTTCTTCAGAAGTTTGGATTTTTCTAAGAATATTCTTTTGGTTAAACGAAATTTCACTGTGCTAGAAATGCCAAGTATAAACAAATAAAAAAGGAAAAATTTCTAATTGAGTATTAAGTAAGTTTCGTTCTCATTTTCGAACAGACCAGATGTTACAAATAAAAAGAAAATAATTTCTAATAAAGAATTGAAGTATCTATAATATTTACTGTATTTAAATTTTAATACTTGCTATATTATAAAAATTCTGCTTCGATGAAGTTAACACTGACACGATAAATTTTTTCCATTAAAAAGGATAATAACCTCTTCACAGCGAAACAGACAATTCCTGGTTTACCAGAAAAAAGAGTAAAAAAATTCCTCGGACCACTTTCACCTAATTAATACCTCATAAACCGCAGCCATCAACCTCGAATCCCCTGTCATCGGCCCAATTCATCACGATCCTCGCGCCATCGCCGACGAACCCACCTTAAAACCCTAATAAAACTCTCCAATTATCCACGAGACGTGGATGTTCAACCATCGGCGTTTATCTCGAAATCGTAAATTAAACATCGCGAGACGAGTGGAGGAATCGAACTCGGTCTAATCTCCAGGACCTCGTGTTCACTTGTTGTTAAGCATGCTGGTAGCCCGTAGCCATAGTTGTCACGGAGAAACTGTTACGCCGGCTTACAAAGTCGTCCTTAAAGGTGGAAGAAAACCAGATAAGATATCCTTCGGAGAGTCGGAGGATGTCAACTGGGACCGAAATCGGTAGGCTAACCTGTACAAAACGCCGGTTAATCCGAAGGCCGTTGTATCGGTGACCTGTCGGATTAGATTAGAGGTGGCGCGCCATCGGGGACCACCAGGTATGGACCAATGCTTGAACGATCCCACGTCAGACCCTGAAACCCTCTACGATTTTTCTTGCCTTCTTTTTCTCTCTCTCTCTCTCTTCTTCTCTCCGGGATTCCGGACGATGAGCGAATTTTCGACGCGTCAATGAGATGGAGACTGTGAGTGTCGGGTGGAATTTGAGGGTTTTTTGGATTGTGAGATCGAGTGTGGAGTTAGGAAGCGTTGAATTTTTAACCTAATTTATGTATGTTACACACTGAGAGGCTCGACGATTCTTTTTTTCTTCTGTTTCCTGGGATTTTGACGATGAGCGAATTTTCGACGCGTTAATGAAGATTATGAAAAAGTTGAAGATGAAGGTTTTTTAGATGGAAAAATTGAATATTGAATTAGGAAGCTTAGAATTCTTAACCTAATTAAATGGAAGTTGAAGGTTTTCCTAGCAACCCCTAAATCACCTCCAATCTTCACTCAATCTCACCAAAACTCAAACATCCCCCAAAAAACACCATAAAATGAAAAGAAAACTCGTCGCTCTAAAATTTGTCTCCCTCTTTTTCTCTTCAGGATTCAAACGATGAACGAATCTTCAACATGTCGACAAGACGAAGATTATAAAAAAGTTGAATGAAAATTAAAACTTTCTTAAATTATAAAATTGAACGTTGAGCTACCAAGCCCAAAATTTCCACCCTAATTTACCCACCAACCCCTAAACCTCTTTCAATCCTCACCTAATCCCACCAAAACGCAAAAACATTCCCCAAAAACTGCACAAAATGAAAACATAGAACTTCCTCGAAAGTCAGGGAAAAAAAGGAAAAAAAATAGAAAAGACTGACAAAACCTTGGCATATCCAGCCCGATCTAAAAATCCCAGTGAAAGAAGGCGTCGTCCTCGAGGCCTCTTAACTTTTCCCCAAGAGTCAAAGTCGTCGTGGCCACTCTTCTCGTGGTTCGGTGCCATTGTGCCGGTTAACGAGATTATCGCCGGCATTCAGGCTGGCCGTCCGCACGAAAAAATAAATATTTGGAGGGTCCATTGTGCCGGGTCTCGTGCGTCCCGCAGATGCGAAATAACCGTGCAGAAAGCTCCTCTTCTCTCTCTCTCTCTCTCTCTCTCCCGCGAGCCTTTTCTCACCGTGGACAATGGAGAATTCGAAAAGGTGGCGTTTTTATTCTTTTCCATACGAGAGATACAGATTCCGCGGTTTTACTCTTATTCTCGAACGCTGCATTCTGAGGACAGATTGAAACGTCAACTGTCCCTCGGTTAATGTTGCTTTTACGACTTCCAGCGACTTTGGAAACGCGCCCGGAAACTTTGTCGCGCGAGCTGTAGCTCGAAGGGTGGGGGTAACCTTGAAATAAGGAACATTGTGGCGGACTGTAGGTTTGGAGAAAGACCCTTTTGAAGCTGTATTAGCGGTTCTGTTTTGAGTGAAACCTGCGGTTTCCTATTTTTCGGAATGGAATTGTTGGCATTCTGTCGTCGTGACTTTGGGACTTCCCCGTTTTGCTGGGGTGTGGGAAGTGGTTTTTGATTGAGGTGTGCCGAATCTTCGTGAAAATCTTTTTTTCATTATTTAAGGGGGGTTCTGTTCACAATTTTCCTTCTGGATTTTGATAGAAATTTCTTTTTCTTTGAAAGGAAGCTTGAGATACACATATTTTGTTAATTACTGAAAATAATTTCTGTGAATTTTGATAGAAATTTCGTTTATTTGAAAGGAAGCTTGAGATACACATATTCTGTTAATTACTCAAAATAATTTCTGTGAATTTTGATAGAAATTTCTTTTTCTTTGAAAGGAAGCTTGAGACATATTTTGTTAATTACTGAAAATAATTTCTGTGAATTTTCATAGAAATTTCATTCTTTTAAAAATAAGCTTGCGACATGTTTTGTTAACTACTCGAAATAATTTCTTTTTTAAAAATCGACGTAAATTACGCGAAAAAGGTGTAAGATTGCAGAGTGCGAGAGAGAATAAGCTATTTTAGTTTAAAGTTACTACAGCAGATAGATGTTCGTTTGAGAGAAATGTTTGGTAGGGAATGAAATTTTGCGAGTTACTATAAAGAAAGGGCACATTACGAGAAATTTCTCCCGAAATGGTGGAGTTAAGAATCTTTTTAAGAGGTAAACAGCTAAAGGGGATCTCGTGATGGCCCGTAATGGAAGGAACAGATGTAAACGTTCGTTCAAGCAGGACACACATTTTTCTCCAGTATCCTTTTCCGCGAATTCGCACGAATTCCTCGCACGTCCTGCGAACGAGCTGGCATCCGCATTCGGGAATTCGCGGTACAACCGGCCAAGATACTCCGGAGATAATGATGAAAAAATTACGGGAAGATTTCGACCGTGAAACACACCCGCCTCTTCCTCGTTAAAAAATGTCCTCCTTTCGGGGACAAAATTTGCCTGGAGGATTCCGAGAAATTAAAATTATTTCGAGGAAAAAAGAAAGAAAGTAAGAATGTCGCGTGGAACAATTGTATTTGATTGTGAATACAATTGAGAATTCAAGGGTTTCGTAATACCTACAAATTTTCAGAAAATTGGACAACGATGCTATAATTTGCAGGACCAAAAGTTGCGTGAAGAGGATATCTTGGAATTAAAATCATTTCGAGGAAATAATGTAATATTGACACTCCAATGTGAATACTTTGAATTTTACTCAGGGAGATTCATAATTTAAATTTGAAAAGAAAAAGAAGATTTGAATATTTAGAATTCAGTTGGCTGAATTTGTATCTTGAATAATTTGAATTTGATTGGTTCAACTTGAATTTTGAATAGTTTGAATTTCATTGGCTCAATTTCAAACACGAACAGTTTGAATTTCATTGGTCGAATTCAAATGGTGCTTACTTTAAGAGCGTTAGCCGAATTCAAATTTTCTATATTTCGAATTTCATTGGTGAATTTTCAAACTCGAAT
This sequence comes from Habropoda laboriosa, assembly GCF_001263275.1. NCBI lineage: Eukaryota > Metazoa > Arthropoda > Insecta > Hymenoptera > Apidae > Habropoda > Habropoda laboriosa. The sequence goes on along the minus strand of NW_017100510.1, from coordinate 441,542 downwards.
AATTCGAATTTAATTGGCTAAACTCAAATTTTCTATATTTCGAATTTCAGTGATTAATTTTCAAACTCAAATGATTCGAATTTGATTGGTTGAATGCAAATTTTCTATATTTCGAATTTCAGTGATTAATTTTAAAACTCGAATAATTCGAATTTGATTGACTGAATGCAAATTTCCTAAATTTCGAATTTCAGTGATTAATTTTCAAACTCGAATAATTCGAATTTGATTGGCTAAACTCAAATTTTCTATATTTCGAATTTCAGCGATTAATTTTAAAACTCGAATAATTCGAATTTGATTGACTGAATGCAAATTTTCTAAATTTCGAATTTCACTGATTAATTTTCAAACTCGAATAATTCGAATTTGATTGACTGAATGCAAATTTGCTAAATTTCGAATTTCACTGATTAATTTTCAAACTCGAATAATTAAAATTTGATTGGCCGAATTTAAATAATGCTTACTTTAATGGCATTGGCTCAATTCAAATGTTCAATATTTCGATTTTCATTGGTCGAATTCAAATATTACAATTGGAACACTCAAACTTGAATATTTTAAATTTAAACAATTCAATTCGAACATTTAAATTTCAATATTTTCAATCCAATTCGCTTATCTCCAACAATTTCGCTAAAAAATCAAGATACGTAATCTAATTTCATAAAATTAAACTCGCGACACGAAATCCAATATCGTGAAAACGCGATTTCCACTAATTTTCCCAACGACAAAACTCACCTCGCATCCCGTAACGTATTGAACAACTGAGAACCTGCGTCGTCTACGCAGAGCTACAGGGAATTCGCGTTAAGAAAAGATGAATCGCGAGGCTGATGACGTATTCCCAAGCTAGGCGTGTAAAACCGAACCGAAGCGTTTGTTAAAAACGCAATGGGAATCGGCAAGGAGGCCTCAAGGGTGGTCGTTCGCATTTTTTGGCATCGTCATTAACGACTTCGCCCTGGCGAGGAGAGACGTTCGAGGAATCGATTATGACGGCATCGACGCGTGCTGGCATCCCTGAAGAGGGTCACACGCCTCTTTCACGTTTTAGACGCGATTCGAATCGCTGGGAGAGTGTTTATGACACAAAAAGAAATGATGATGGCGCTCACGCGACGAACGACCCGACCGTAGGAATTTCAAGCGTTCCGACTTTTAATTCCAATAAATCTGGGCCTTGGTTTCTTTTCGTGTTCGAGCCAACCGGCAAAATACTGCCCCCGAGGTGCATTAACCGACGCGAACCAACGTTTTTGATTAACCTACGCAATTATAACAACCGTGGAATTTCTTCTGGTGACCCGGCAAGTATTGTAATAACGTTGGTATTTATTTTATTCACCAATACCGATGCAAAAATTCCGTTTTTTCATCCAGCCTTGGTCATGTGGAATGTGAAATATTGTTGAACCTCTGCGTCGAATGTGACGGATTGAATAATCTTCGAATCTTAAATTTAAATTGGCTGGCTGGGTTTGAATTTAATGGACGATTTAATTTTTCAGTAATTAATCGAGGAATATCTTCAACAGAGTAATGAACGATTTAATTTTTCAACAGAGTTTCAACAAAAATCTTCAACAGAGTGATAAACTGAAATGTTAAAAAGATCGATTTGGTATAGGTAATGCTTCACGTATTCGTACTTGGTCTGTGTAATTTAACGTTGCTCCTAAATTCTAATGGCGACTGATAATAACAGCAGGAAATACGTGAAACTGTTATCAAAGTGATAAGGTCAGAGCACGTAAAATTTATTTAGACACGTTATTCCAACCCAAGTGGTTCGTATTTTCTTCTCTTTTCTTTATAATTTGTATTTACTTACAATTTCACACTTGATACAGTAAAATAATAATGCGAATTAACTGACCATAATCGTCGAATTCGACGAACTGCACGAGCCTCGACGAAGACCGAACCGGAAGTCCTCGGAACCTCTTCAAACCGAAAGCACAAACCAGTCGTTGCATCTTCAAATTAACACCACTGACCACGAAACACTAATCACTAATCTGAA
>NW_017100510.1:428765-439497 GCF_001263275.1 Habropoda laboriosa | reverse complement strand
TTAAATATTTCGAGTTTAGATCCTTCGCGTAACACGGCTCGCGACGAACTAAACACGCGACATATCCTCGAACAGTGGCTTCGACTGCCATCAAGGACGTAAACATTCCTGAATACACTGAAACAGCGAGAGTCAATGGAAATATTTCTGTATATCGAGCACACGTGAATTTCTCATCGAAAGGAACAGACACGATTTCAAGTTTTCTACACGAAATTTCACTTGCACGGAACTGGAACGTTCAATTGCAATTACAGCCGCATAAATGAATGTTAATTAACCGTGAAAGGAACGCACGTGGTTCTCACGCGGTCGTTAATGGACGAATTAAGATTACCGTCGATGCCTGGTGTAAAATAATTAATTTGTGTAATGAATTGCGTATTCTCTGCTTGAGAATCTTTTTCTCCTTTTTTTGCTGTCGTAAATGTTGAGTTACTCGGAAGCCAACAGTTTTTCGTATCCTTCTGATTTTCATAAATAAGAGAAATTTTGATAAATGAATAATTTGATTCTTCCAATTTTAGTATCAAAGCACACGCTAAGTGCTCTATTCTCCGTAAATAAAAGAAATTTTTAATGTATAAGTAATAAATCATTCGATGCTTCTAATTTTAGTATCCAAAAGACACGTTTAGTGCACAATTCTTCACAAATTACAAAGATTTCAAATAAATAATTAGTTCCTTCTAATTTTAGCATCAAAGCACATGCTAAGTGCTCAATAAATAATTAGATTCCTCCAATTTTAGTATCAAAGCACATGCTTAGCTCTCAATTCTCCACAAATTAAAGAAATTTTAAATAAATAAATAATTTGATTCTTCCAATTTTAGTACCAAAACGCACGTTTAGTGCTCAATTCTTCGCAAATTAGAAATTTCAAGTAAATAATTAGATTCCTCCAATTTTAGTATCAAAGCACATGCTTAGCTCTCAATTCTCCACAAATTAAAGAAATTTTAAATAAATAAATTTGATTCTTCCAATTTTAGTACCAAAGCGCACGTTTACTGCTCAATTTTTCACAAATAAAAACAATTTCAAATAAATAATTTAACTCTTCTAATTTTAATATCAAAGAACGCGTTTAATGCTCAATTCTTCCCAAATAAAGAAAATTTCAAACAAATTTCATTCGACGAAATTACACGCTTCGGCTTCCCAGTGTCTCAGCTGTTACCTCTTTTTTCCTTCTTATTCGCCATTATAGTTGTGTTATAAATATGCGTTACGCGATTCTACCCTCCCCTACAACATGGGTGGCGATCAGAGAATATTCCTGTCATGCGAGCCACGCCGATAATGGCTAAACACGCTTAACCACCGCTACGTGAACAAATTCCTGACTAATAGTTCGCGGGGGAATTTATGCTAGATTTTTTTTTTGTCACTCGGGTGACGATTCTTCGAGGTCGGTCTTTCTTTCGTGGCTCCTCGAGCTCGATTATAGAAGTGGGTACTGTTATTCGTTCGAGAAGGTATTGGTTAACTGTTTCGACTTCGACAAAAAAAAGTTGTTTATCACCAGACAATATTTCTTCTGCCACCTTTCGAGCAATTTTATTATTCACAGTCGTAAAGGCATTGACACGTGTGCTGGCGTACCGCGATGTAAACACAACATTGCACAAAAACTGAGGAGGTTTGTTGAGCAAATCAATGTTTAAGAGGTTGGTTGTGAGGGGAAAATAGACAGAATTTCTGGGCTGGCTCTGAGATTCGGCTCTGAGAACAATTTAGAGTTCTGAGATTCGACTCTCATAAGAAGAAGACTGATTGATAACGACATCAAAAAATACAGGAAGAATAGGAAAGGATATTGGGGATATGGAAAAAAATTGAGGAGTAGAAATTTGAGTGTATTAAAATTCTGTCATGAAGAAAGAAGAATAAAGTGCTTAGATTAGACTAGAATCTAATCAAAATCACAGTTTCGAAATAAATAATCAAAGTATAGTTTAGAATTCAAAGGTAAATTTTCTACACTAAGAAAAGTTCACCAATAATTAAAGAATCGTCCAAAAAATATGCACCCTCAGTGTTAAAAAAATTGCAGCCATTACAATTTAAAAGGTAAATTTTCTGCACTAAGAAAAATTCCCCAGTAACGAAAGAAGCTTCCAAAAAATTTGCACCCTTCGTGTTACAAAAACTGCAGCCATTACAATTTAAAAGGTAAATTTTCTGCACTAAGAAAAATTCAGCAATAATTAAAGAAGCTTCCAAAATAATTGCACCCTCTGTGTTAGAAAAACTGCGTCCATTACAAATTAAAAGATAAATTTTCTACACTAAGAAAAATTCCCCAGTAACGAAAGAAGCTTCCAAAAAATTTGCACCCTTCGTGTTACAAAAACTGCAGCCATTACAATTTAAAAGGTAAATTTTCTGCACTAAGAAAAATTCAGCAATAATTAAAGAAGCTTCCAAAATAATTGCACCCTCTGTGTTAGAAAAACTGCGTCCATTACAAATTAAAAGATAAATTTTCTACACTAAGAAAAATTCCCCAGTAACGAAAGAAGCTTCTAAAAAAATTGCACCCTCTGTGTTAAAAAAAAAAACTGCAACCATTACAAATTAAAACCACCAATTAATCAAAAAATAATTGAACCGAGATAAAAAATGAATGTCTAATATTTGGAAAAATGTCTCGACTACCCAACGATCACTTTTCACTCGACCAGCAGAATCGTACGAGGAACCTTAGAGCAAGCAGCCTCGGGGCTGACGCGAGGTCGCAAGGGGCGAAGATATTTAGCTGATCGCGTTTCATCGAAGACTCGTCACACCCCGTACAGTCGCTTAAAGGACAGGAGGACGAGCCCGATCAAATGATAAATGAATAATTCTCGAACGATGCTATCGTTAATTACATGTAGCCTCAACAATGGTGTGATTGTCTCGACTGATACACGCGACCAACCCCCTTTTTCCATCCCCCTCGCTCGTCTCTTCCAACTTCTCTCTCTCTCTCTCTCTTGCCCAATGATCCCTCGTCGTCGTCGTCCCCCCCCCCCCCCCTTTTTTCCCCCGATGGATCACAGCGGCACGATGCGTGTAGGTGCCATTATGGTCGCGTCCGTGAGGAAGGTGGGCGCCAAACTTTTAAATCGACGCCTCCGCAATCAAATTACAGACCGGGACACGACGATGCCCATGCATTATTTATGGCCGATGCCGCGTGCCTGGTACACGCATGTATATATACATACACAGAGAGAGAAAAGAGAGAACATGCGCGCACACGCGTGTACCATTCGTGGACAGATAGGATGGACCTGGGCCATCGATGGGTTACAAGTAGTGATGGGGGCTTTTGAATCTTAATTTAGAAGTGATTCGTGGTTTTTCGATAGGTCGAGTCACTTCGAAGTTAATTTCATTGTTGGCAGTTTAGGAAGTTTTGAATATCGAGGCTTTAGAGGTATTGAGTCTAGAGACTTTGAATGCCTTGGAAGTGTTGAATTGAGTTTTAGTAGGTCTTGAGTCTTTAGGGTCTCGAGTGACTTGAGGCTTTGAAAAGTTTGGAAGAGTTGGAAGTCTTGAATCTTGAGTCTTTAGAATCTCGAGTGTCTTGAGTGTTGAGTCTTTGAAGGTCTTGAATCTTGAGCCCTTGAAGTCTCAAATGTCTTTAGTCTCGAGTGTCTTGAGTCCTAAGTCTTTGGAAGCTTCGAAAGTATTGGAAGTCTTGAATCTTGAGTCTGCTAAGGTCTCGAGTCTCTAAAACCTCGAGTATTTCGAGTCTTGAGTCTTTGAATGCCTTAGTAGCGTAGTCTCCATAGGTTTTGAGTCTTAAAAGTCTCGAGTCTCTGAAAGTCTCAGAAGTGTTTCAAATCTTTCAAGACTTATCGAAACTTAAAAAATCCTCCACCTCCAATTATCGTAGCAAAACTTTCATCTACCATTCCAAAATCCGGAAATTATTCCACCTAACCCCGTACAACGTTCCACCATAGAGAACCCTTCAACAGTACAAACCGCAACTCCACCGAATTCCGGAAAAATGCTAGAAAGGTAACTTCCTTCCTGAAGCAAGTTAGTCGCGTCAGGAATGTCAGTCACACACGGCCGATAATTCAGCCATGGCTCACGAAGGTCGTCGATTGGCTCGTTTTGTTTATGGTGGTCCTAACTCGGTCCCCGAGTTAGGTACACACGAGGCGTGCACACGATGATCGTGATTAATTGGCAGGCTTCCAGGTAGACGAGGCTGGTCGGTGGCGACTTCCAAGTGGCCAACAGAGCCAACCTTCCGTTCACAAACCTAACCGGCCATTGTTCAATGATTAATCATCCATTGCCGGAGTCACCGTTTCTTTCGTGGTAAAAGCGTCGTTTCGATGTTTCTCGTGTTGTTACGACCGTCCAGTGGCCAATCGATCGTTCATCGGCACCGATTATACCGCGTTCATCCGTGACCACCATTGCAGATGAGATTTTGCTGCTGCTGCTGCTGCTGGTGCTGTTGCTTCGAGTGCTGCTGTCGCCGTTCATGCTACCACACCGAATGGGATTGTTAGCGATTCCCTTAACGGATCGTCGTTCACGTTCTACGGACGTGTGTATCGATTTCTCGCCGCGTTGGTCGCTCATTTTAATCTGCCAACTATGCTCTTCAACTTTCAGACGGACATTTCATCTCTCTGGTTTGATTATTGAAAATACAGAAAAATTCTGATCAATTGTTTTCGTCTATTCTTTGTCGGCTGGTTTGATAAGAGAAAAAGAGGGGATTTTTGGGAAGATTAGAAAGGTGTTCGATTGGGAAATTAACGACTGCCTTAAGATCGAAGTGTGAAGAATTGAGTCAAATGGCGAGGATTTAATTTCGGATATTTAAATTACGAAAAATGGAGGAAAGTATGAGTGTGAAAAGTAGAGAATTTCTTTTTGTAATTAATTTAATTTTCAGTTCGTAACATAGTAGCACAGAAACGAGAATATTTCAAACTACATTGCGCCTATTCTTTCGACAAACTAGGCCACTTATTCTCTCCTCCCACGTAACCAACAATCAACCTAAAATTATCAGCGAGCTATCCCCTATCTTTTGGTAATTATCTTCTAATTAACAGTCAATTACTGAGCTGTTAAGCATGCAGGATGTAGGATTACGTCGTTATTCGGCATGCTTATCTAAAACAGGAAACGCAGCAACGCTGTCTTATCTGTAGAACGAGACTCGTCTTCCGGGCCTCATCTTCCTATTTTTTCTTTTATCTTTTCCACTATTATTTTCAGTACAACGAACGCTTTTAAAACTTCCTTTGGCAAGTGAATGGCTAATTAAAGATGGAGAATTACTTGAAATTCATATCTCATAGACACTCGGACAATGTAATGTCTATTCGATCGAAGCATCGCTCGAAATAGAATAGGACTAATTTGCATAAAGTAGCGCCAAGTGCAAAAATCTAAGAATAGACACTTAATATACCTTGGTTCTCTGAGAATTTCTATAAATTTGTTTCTCACGCGCTTTTAAATAATTTATCGTTTTGAGATTGAAATTCTAGAGAATCGAAGCGAGTGAAATTTGCTTTCAGGGACGATTCAAAAATATTGTGCTTTAAAATTAATATTATAATTACAAATTCGACACCATATTTTGTATCAGAATAATATCCACACTGTGTCCACTTAATTTTCACACAATTTAAATCAAAACTCCGAAAATTTATCTCAAACTGAAAACAAAAGTTATCCTATATCCGCATAAATTAACTACAAAAAATTTCAAATTACACAAAAGTCATCGATCCCATTCATCCCCAACTTTTCCCGTTTATTTCAAACTCGAGGATCTCGGAAAATGAGAAAAAAGGTTATCCATAAAATACACCTGACAAATTCACAATAAAACCAACTAAAAATAACCCAAATTACACGATTTAACCCCAAACACCTTCAAATTTCACAAAATCCATCGATCTCAAACATGAGGCTCTCGAAAAAAAATTGTCCATAAGACACTTAATAAATGTACATTAAAGAAAATAAAAAATAAACATCATTCAACCACAAACGCCTTCAAATTACAGAAAAGCCATAGATCTCGTTTTATTACTCACAATTCCAATCGAAGCTCCTTTATCGGAAACTCGAGACCCTCGAAAAAGCAAAAAATAATTATCCATAAAACACACTAAACAAATCAACAATAAAAAAAAAAAAATAAACATCACTCAACCACAAACACCTTCAAATTACACAAAACCCATCAACCTCGTTCTACTATTCACAATTTCAAGCAAAGCTCTTTTATCGCAAACTCGAAATTCTCTAAAAATTATCCATAATACACACACTTAAAAAATACCCGAAATTACACGATTCAACCCCAAACATCTTCAAATTTCACAAAACCTATCGATCTCAAACTCTCTCTCAAAAAAAGAAAAAAAAAAAAGATCTACCTATAAGACACACCTAACAGCAAAAAAACGAAAAAAAAAAAAAATAAAAATACACTTGGACACGTGACGCAGAGAAAAAGAAAAGGAGGCATGAAGTCTCATTAAAAAGCACCGCGCTCCGCCACGAACAGGGAAGCGAGAGGAGCGATAAATCGTCGGTGTGAGGATGGATCGTGACCGGCTGGTTATCGAGTGTCGACAAGCAGCGTTTCCGTGTAATGTGACATCATGGAAATCAACGATTCAAAGCGTCCCCGTCATAACCATTTACCGTTGACACCGTCTGCATCGTTCAACCGTTGTCAGAACGTTCCCTGCATCGACAAATCTACCCGTTGGGAAAAACGAGAGGAAAGAATTGTGTAAAAGAGACGGGCATGCCTACCTAAGAAACCGGAAGCTAAGCGTGACCACGACGGCGTATTATATACCATAGACGACGCTAATCGATCGGCTATTTTTTTCGGTTAGATTTCCCCTCGATAAGTTTACACGTCCCACTGTGAATGTCACGCTCGAAGGAAGTCACTGTGAAACATGTGAGAATCGTTACGTGATGGAATACTAATCGTACGTTGCGTTCATTGAGCGGAGGGTGGAACTGAGATTTGACAGACATCTGATTGTTCGAAGGGAAAAATACTCGTACGAAGAGGTCGTAAAAGTGAGGAATGTTAATCTTCGGTTCGTTGTTTGGGTATGAATAACGTTGGAGGAAATAATATATTTGGGTAATAGCAATATAGAGGAAACAGTAATATTGGTATTATATTCAGGGAGGGGCGCGCACGTGGCATGAGAATCGAGGTAAAGTTGACAGTGGAGTGATTGTGAGATATGTATAAATAGTTGCTTTTGTGATCTCGGGAGGAAGATAGCGTTCTGGGAGAGTTTAGTTGAATTAGTGAGTCTTTTATCGTCTAATGCAGAGAAGAATTTAGTTGAGTTGGTAAAATTTCAAGTTTACCTAATGCGATTTCGTATTGGATTGCGTTTCAATTCATTTTATGGGAGATATACAAGAAACTGACAAATTAACCTTAAATAAAAATATTTGCATTTTTTTTTTTAATATCCTCGTTAAGACCAGAATTGTAAAAATTGCTTATTTTATATTCAAAAGACATTTATTGCATCTGATATTTTTAAAACTCACAACCTATAGATAAGTAAAAACATCATTTCTTGGAGCTAGTGTTTCAGAGTAAACCAGAAAAATCGCAAATATCGAAGCAGACCAATTTTAGCTATCTTTATTGTTATTTAAATTCCATTTGGACAATATTTGATCTGTCCTCAAGAACCGCATTTTTCTCAATTTAAAAACGGAAATTCCTGTAGAAAACGCGACAAAAATTTCTGTCGCATGGAACTGGCTCACCAGGTCGCCTCGTCGAGCCGCAGATCGACCGCGAAGATTCGAGCGGCCTGGCCAGAGACATTTCTCGCATTTCGTGGCGAACCGCGGACACGTGTTGCCGACACGGTTTTATTGGAATTCGCAAAATTTCTCTGATCAATCCTCCGAGCAAATAAAAATCCGCCGCGAAAAACTTGGCTAAAATTTCTCCACACTGTACGTCGTTCAAGATGAGAGTAACCTCGCTCTCGGATTCTCGTCCGTTCTGCGCATAGACAAAGAGCGTAGCAGAGGGTAAGACGGAGAGAAACGTAGGTTTGGACGTTCTAGCCCTGCCTTAGGCACGTCCCATGCGCGAAGCGAGGTTACTCTTATTTTGAACAGAGTGTAATAACAAACATTCGTCAACGATAAATTCACAAACATTCCATTCGTTCCATCTAGAATTGCAATCTAAAAATCGAAAAAAAAATAAAAATAAAAATATTTTTATGATAAGATCTCGATCAGAGTCCCACGCGAATAATTCCTTTAACCTCTGTCTTGAAAAATTTCTGAAGTAAAGATTCTCTTTAATTTTATTCGAAGGAATAAATCTTCCGAAAACGTTGTTCCCTCGGGTGGAATGTTCAAATCGATTTCGTCGAGATTTCCCTGCGTTTCGAAGCTCGTAACGCGATATCCAGCGATTCACAAGATATCGAACGATTACGGAGCTATCAAAGTGTGAAACGGCGAGGGGAAAAATAAGTCGTAACGGCGCGTAATCGTCGCGATAAAGTGTTTTGATAATTTATTCACGGATAGGGGAGGGGAGGTGAGGAGAGAGGGAGAAACGCGAGGGAAGGTATCGGGTGACTGGTTGGAATCTCATTATTTTTTACGGTGAAATAATGGGGGGCCTGGCCGTATTTCTCATTGGCCTGTGTCATTCTAAAATTACACTCCGCGTCGGGCGTAAAGTAAATGTAACAAAATAAAGGGGCGAATTTATTCGCGTATTCTAAACGCCCCACCTCCTCCGCGATAACGATCTCACGAATCTCGCCGAAAATCGCGGCGAGAGTATCTCGTTGCAGGCTCAACTTCGACTGTCCCAAAAATTTCGGGATAAAGGAGAGGGAGGAGATAGTGGATTAGAACGAAACTGTTTATGGAAATTTTTTCATTTTTGGTGCCATCTTTTTGTTTTTCGAGCGTTCAGTTTTCATTTTTTAATATTATTGCAGGTTGGATGAGAAAGTTATCTTCGGTTTTTTGTCAGAGATATTTTTAAGAGAGAAGAGAATCATTTTTTTTTTTCACATGCAATCGTAAATTCAATGCATGGGATGCTGTAAAATACTGTTAAAGGGGCCACTGTGTATTACAAAAATTGGCCAATGAATGGGTCGATACAAAATAAAGATTCCAGAAAATATAGTGTATATTTTAATTATCAAAATCTTAGGAATTCTAATGAAAGAAAGTCCACTCAAAATTTCACTGATAGTGAAATAAATATTCCATCCTGCTATATTACAAAATTTACTTTATATTACAATTATGAAAATCGTAGGGATTCCAATGGAAAAAACTGTTCTCAAAATTTCACTGAAAGTGCAATAAAAAATTGAACTTTGCTATAAAATTTCATAATTACTAAAAATCCCAGGAATTCTAATGGAGAAAGTATTCCTACTCAAAATTTCACTGAAAGTGAAATAAATATTCCACCCGCTTCGTACTATAATCACTAAAATCTCGAAAATTCCAATGGAAAAAGCTTACGGAAAAAATTTCCTCCAAATAGAACAAACAATTCGACCGTTCCACAAAATTTCACGCTTGAAAAAATCACATCTACGCCACAACGAACGAACAAAAGCTACCAAAAAGCTCTTCAGAAATTTTCACAAATCTCCCGTCCACAGTGACAACGAATCTCACAAAGAAACACCATGATAGTTCCATCACGGTAAAACTTCGTTCAGGGACAAGGATGTTCAAAGATTGGAAGGGAGGAAGCCCAATCAAATTCCCATGATTCCGAATTAGCAGATGCTTTCGCCAGATCGAATGGGCGCCCCGTGGCGACCCTCGAACAGAGAAACCCCATGGAATGCGCGGCCGACCTTAAGATATTCACGACAACTATATTAGCCGCTTCAGATAGGATCGGCATCATACTGTGCCAGCGACACGCTTAACCCTGACCAAGGTCCACCTCCCCGTCGTCCCTCCTCGCCATAGGCCCCACCATGGCTCCCTATGGTTCGCACCGTTTTGATTTATGCGTACGATCGTCCTCCTTAACACTTTCGCCCGCGAATCCTACGCAGATAACTATGCAGTTTCCAGCGTAGTTCCTTTTTTCTTTCTATAGAATGTGCAATTTTTTCTCTGCTTACTTCTGGTGTGCTTCGTTCACGGTGTTTTGAGTACCGGAAGATTCTGTGTTTGGTCAGTTTGAAATTTCTTTTGTGGGAGATTTGAGTTTCATCAAGTTGGGATGATTGTTGAGTTTCTTTTTGTTTGTTTAATTTAGCAATTTTGGGTTAAATTGTACGGTTTGAAGGTTTGGAAGGTTAAAAATAGGGGCTCGTTTGAGAATCTTTGATTTGATTGTTATTAACACTTTACCGACCGGTAGCCTATTAATCGGCTTTTTGTCGCCAACGCTTACCGACCGGTAGCCTATTAATCGGCTTTTTGCCGCCAACGTTTACCGACCGGTAGCCTATTAATCCATTTTTTTTTCGCCGACACTTACCGACCGATAGCCTATTAACCGGTCAAAGTTTGATTTAACATTTCTGCGGGTATAAGAAAAAGCGCGTATATTCCCGCGCAATAGCCTAGAGTCTAAACAGAGCCGGTGTCGACGATGTATCTGTGGCCGAGTGACCGGTCGAAAGTGGGTAGAATGTTCAACCGCTACCGGTCGGTAAAGTGTTAACAATAATTCTTG
>NW_017100510.1:408998-428598 GCF_001263275.1 Habropoda laboriosa | reverse complement strand
GAGTCAATGTTTTGAAAATTGGAGGATTTCATGTTTTAGGGTTGAGAGTGCTGGTTTAGTTTCCAGGTTTGAAATTTTTTTGGAAGATTTAAGTTTGACGAAGTTGAGATAATTGTTGAGCTTCCTTTTAATTGTTTAATTCGTCAATTTTGTGTTAGTTGAAACTGTTTGGTTTGAAGATTTGGAACTCATTTGAGAATTTCTTTCTGCGTGTATCTTTAATTTTTTATTTATTTATTTGATTGTTAATCAACGGGTTTAAGAACCCTTTAGTATACAGGCGTTGAAGTCCACACAGAGCGGTAGTATAATGTACGGTACAAAATAAAGAAGAAAAATAAATGAAATAAAATAAAATAGAATAAAATGAGAAAACAGAAAAATAAGAGAATAACACGCGAGACAAAGAGGAAATTAAGGATTATTTACAGCGGTTAGAACAGAGTGCTTAAACGATAGATAAGAAATCCCGGATTTTATTGAACGATTGTTACCAACAATTCCAGAAAATTGCATTGAAAATTTCTAGAAACGATAGAAATGTGGCGAACTCGGTGAGTCAAGCTTTCGTAAACTTTTCACAGCCAATTTTGAAAATTCCAATTCTCCAAAAAATCACTTAAACTCAAAAATCGAATATCTTAAATATCACGAATACCTTCTTCCCGACTCACGTTTAATAACTATTTCGTTATTATCCGAATATTCTTGAAAATTAATCGTAACCCTTTAATGCAAAAATTGGAATAGCAAAATTCCTCATTTTCTCTTTCTACCAAAGAGATTCACCCCGAAATAAACCATCAAAACAAAGAAACAAATTTACTACCAACGTCAAGCCAACCGCATACTCCAAAGTAAACGATCTCCAAGAGAAGCTGCCGATATTACCCGGCTAATTAACGTTCCTTCCCCTAAACGATATCGACAAATAACGCGGCAAGCGGTTCGTGGACACGTACGGCAGGCGTACGAAGCGTGGAGGACGAGAACCGCGGCGAATTCGTACGCAGGTGAAACAGAACCTGGTAATTGAATAAAAGCCTTTCGACGTCCAACAGCGTCGAGGTGTGATCGAGCTCTCACAGCATGACGCGCCCCGATAGTCCTCTTCTTCGCCAAGCGGATACCATCCCGATCCTCGCGTGCACTCGCGCCTCGACTACCCTAATCGCGTTAATAATACGACGTTCGGTTCGTGCTTCGGTTGTTTAACATACCCGGCGAGAGAAAATCGTCGATCGACCGGTTAGATACACCAGGTAAACGCTTCGAGGATGTTGCCGTGGAAATTGACGGTTTTCGGGATGGTTTTGCAGGTGAGCCTAGCCACGTTTCGTTCTCAACGTCGAACAGGCGCGGAGAGAATATACGTTTGTTGCTACTCGTTTACTCGGGCTTGTGCTATAGGTAATTCGTAGTTTGTTAGAGCTTGTAGTTCTAGGTTAATCTGCGTGGCTCGGTTGCGCTCGAGTTCTCTTAAGCTTTCTCTCCTCGAGTCGTGAAGAGGAGGTTTTGTTAGGCTTAACTTTTTCGTGACCTAATTTTCTTTTTTATTTTCTTTGTTTTTCTGGCGATTGTTATGTTTGGGATGGGTGTTGCGTGCAGGTCGATTTTTCTTTGGGTAGTTAAGTGGGATGTTGTTCCATTGGTCGGGAAAGGGTTAAACTTTTAGATTTAGAGATCGTTGGAGATTTTTTGATTGGAGAAGATTTGGGTTTTTCTAATCTTCGTTGGGTAGTTTGTGGATTTTTTGGTTTGATTCTGAGGAGCAATCTGATCGATTATCGTCGATTAAAAATTTGAGACTTAGAGATTTTGAAGTTTTGTGTTTCTTTTTATTTTTGGACTGAAAAAGAATGGGGGTTTTTTTACACTTCTTTAGGTAATTTGTGGATTTTTTGGTTTGATTCTGAAAAATTTAAGCAGCCTGATCGATTATCATCGATTAAATTTGGAGACTTAGAGATTGCTGGAATTTTGTATTTCTTCTTTTTTATCGAAAAAGATTTAGATCTTTTTACTCTTCTTTGGGCAATCTGTGGATCTTTTGGCTTGATTCCGAAAAATTAAGCAATCTGATCGATTACCATCGACTGAAAATTTGAAATTAGAGATTATTGGAGTTTTTGGCACTTCTTCTATGATGGTAGAAAATTTGGGTTCATCTACTCTTCTTTACGCAATTTGTGGATTATTTCTTTTAGTCCTGAAAAATTAAGCAATCAGATCGATTACCATCGATCAAAAATTAGAAACTCAGACTCGAAAAAATTAAGGTTACTTTACTTTTCGTTAGGTAATTAGAGAAATTTTCGTTTCGATCCGTCGATTATCGTCGACTAAACTCCTCCTAAAAGGAAATCTACGCGTGAGATGTAAACAAGCTCGCGGAAATTCTATGGACTCCCATCGATTTCGCAGCGTGGTGGTAGAATAGTGGAATTCAGTCGTTTGTACACGGATAATTCGACGCGAAGGAATTGTGCACTCGCGTCTACAGCAAGGGCTGCCGCGTCGTTCGGCGAATTAGCATGTAAATCCGCGGTATTAAGACGTCGCTGGTAGCGCGGGATGATGAAACGCTCCGTCCCAGCATTGTTAATCACGGAATTAGCATATGAAATCTGTATTATACACAGAGGCAGTCGAGCTATCGACCAACCGTGCGGGATGCACAAGAGTAACCCTCTGTGCATCGCTGCAGCCAGTGCTGGACCTTTATAAACCGGAACCCCAGAGGGAATTTTATTGAAAATATGAAATTTTCAATTTTCTCATATTCATTATTTTATTTCATATTTTTTCAAGTATCGGAAGCCTTGATTTTGTGATTCCAGAGAAATTTTTGAATTTTATTTAAATCTATCTACTTCCCTGTATTATATTTAATTTTAATTTTTAATTCAATTTATTAATATTTAATTCAGTCATACTCGTTAATATTTAACCTTCGCTTATGTAAATACTAGTCTTTTTTAGTATTCCCTCCTATTTGTGATAAGTATCGTTATTCAAGCTGAAATAAAAAATTTCAGAAATTTCACTTTTAATCTAATAATTTTTCTTAAAATACTCTCAGATTTATTTCTCGATAAAATCACTCAACATTTGTACAATAATATCTTCCGCCTATAAGAATTCATCCTGTTGGAGGAATTATTTCTCTGATAAGAATACATCGAACTATCGAAATATCTCTGAAACGGAAGTGCAATAACGAATTTCCCACACACGTGGCCAGGGCAAACACGTCCATGTAGCTGCAGCTCGACGCGCACACGCTGTCACGAGGTGTACATAATAAATAAGAGGGATTTTATCAGATCCCACGCAGACCAGAATGGTCGTAAGCTGATTAGCCAGTTGAATTTGTCCACGTTTTCATAATTGGCTCAATAAGCAGGTTGCCCGATTAACGAGCCTCCTTTGCACGCTTTTTCTTTCATTTTTATTCGTGTCTTGGATATGTGAATAATTTTTCCCGAGATTTTACCTACCTGTACTTAAAATTTCTCAAAGAATTCACCTATAATTCAATGGAAAATAAATTCCTCGACAAATTTTTTGGAAATCTTCCAAGCATCCGAAAATTATAAATTCCTAATATCTCACACTTTGCTACTTTCAGTGTTCTTAAAATTCTGGAGAAACTTAATCACAACTGAAAGAAAAAAAAATTCCTCGTTCTTTCTAAGTCCTTAAAAAATTTTTTAAAATGATCTCCAAAATGATCCTCTTCCTCCTCCTCTCCTCTTCCTCCTCCTCTCCTCTTCCTCCTCCTCTCCTCTTCCTCCTCCTCTCCTCTTCCTCCTCCTCCTCCTCCTCTTCCTCCTCCTCTCCTCCTCCTTCTCTCCTCCTCTTCCTCTCCTCCTCCTCTTCCTCCTTTTCCTCCTCCTCCTCCTCTTCCTCCTCTTCCTCTTCCTCCTCCTCTCCTCCTCCTCTTCCTCTTCTTCTATGGTGAACAGATTCCGTTACTCTGAGTCGTTACCTGAAGAATCTTCCCGTATCGTCGTACAAGCACACAGCGATACAATTTTTCTTAGACAAAAAGAGTTCGCATAACAAGGAGAAGGAAAATTATTTTAAATTGGTAACGTTGTATTCTAACAAGAACGTCACAGTGTTCCTCCGAGGAATTTATCGTTGCATCCACGGTGTAGTATTTTGCGACAATGTTGTAAAACTTATGATGTAATTTTCAGGACAGGGTTCGAGTATTATTTTGAAGGAAGAACGTGCTCCGTTCCATCATAGACCGTCGGAGTTTCTTTTGTGTGACGAACGAGTTTTGTCGCATGCTTTCGATGAAGTTTGTAGTTCTGTCATAAAATGAATGATGGTTCTTCAACGAAATTCTCTAAAAGCATTGAAAATATCCTGACGATGAAGACACCGAGAACTCTATTTACTCTTCATCGTGGATCGATTTTCTGTAATCATCTTGACCGAACATGTTTGACGAATTTTACAACTTTGATAGATGAAAACATTTGTAATAATAAAACTGATCTTGATAACTTTGTAAAAAATTAGCCAAACCAAGGTATTTAATAAAGAGAAAAGTTTGCATTGGTCCAGTAGTAACGAAAATAAACGATCGAGTTATTTTGTCCACCCTGTATAACAAGGATGCGTATCTTCACTCGTAACTATCGAGCAAGGTGCAAAAATTCTCTTACTCCCCGAAAATAGTGTAAAAAAGTGTCTTGATCGTCTGTGCACGCTGTTTTACAAACGTCGTATGTTTTTTGATTGGGTTCTTGCTGCGGAGGCGGTGGCTAATGCGCGCTTTCATTGGCCTCTTGATCGTCTGTGCACGCTGTTTTACAAACGTCGTATGTTTTTTGATTGGGTTCTTGCTGCGTAGGCGGTGGCTAAAGCGCGCTTTCATTGGCCCTCCTACGTTCTGGGCGTGTCTATTGGACTTGTCTTATCGTTCGGTGGGCAATAACCGTGCTTTTTGGTGTTTTCTCAAACAAAAGCCTTGCGAAAAAATTAGCTGACCGTAGAAACTAACCAATCTATTCGTCAAATTCTTATTTTCGGCAATAAAAAACATCTCGTTCACGGTGAATATTGAAAATCACTTCACAACACAAGAATGAAATTTTACTCCACCTTTTCCCCCGTTTCTCTGTCGTAAAAAAAAAAAGAAGAACATCGCTGCACAGTCACCGGCAGGTATTAGAAATACACAACAACAAAAGCACCATAAGTGCGGAACTCCCACGTTTCGCTATAACAGTCGCAGTTCATTTCGTATGAGGAACGAGTTCTGCTACACTACCTTTGGCAAAGATTGCGACCTCGTCACATAAAACCTGACTGAGTTTCGCGGGAATTATGAGAAACGTTCCGCAATAAAATTATTGTGATCGAAGAAGTTGGCGTTTTAATGTGACCATCAAAGTTCGTTTCACAGGGGAAGCCAGTTTTGTCGCCATCTTTCCCGTGAAAAGAAAAAGAGTAGCTTTCGGAGATCATTTCAGAAAATGATCTCTGATCTCCAATAATTTCTCGACATCTCAAACTTCCCTCTGCCTCGCTCCAAAAAAGGAAGAGAAACAAACGAACGAATTACACAAGAAACATGCATTTATACCCCTTCAACGAACTCCAAAGATTTTCACTTGGACGTCAAAAAAAAAAAAAGAAAAAAAAAGAAAGAATATTCCCGAGTCTCAAATTGAAAGGCAGCGAGGCAGATTGGTGTGCGTGCCCCTTAAGCCCGTATTTATTCAGCGGCCGGGCCGAAAAGCCCCGGGAGGGAACAAAACGCGCAACAAATAGGAGTTAATCGGCTGGCTACATCGATACTAAACGCGCGGTTCATTGTGTGGAGGCAAACGCCTGCTCGATATAATTGGCCTCTAATTAGAGTCCGGCAAAAAGTAAACTCATCCCTCGACAGAGTCGAGCCTTTCCCTCTCCTCCCCCCCACTCCACTCACCTATAGTCTCCCTTCCACCGCGCGATTCTTCCTTGTTCGTTCGCGTCTCGCGGGCTCGTCCCTTCCTCCACCCACTTCGCCCCTCCTTTTCCATCGCTCTACCGGTCGATCCACCTATCTTCGTCGCTCGTCTCTGTTCCAGCCGCGTTTCACCTTCGCGTGTGCGCAATGGCGTAATCGACTCGCGGTTTCCCCCAGACCTGTGAAAATTAGTGTTCGCGCGATTGTAGAAAAAATCGTGAAATTGCATTTTTTTTTTTTTGATGCTGAAGAGCTCGGACATTTTCGGAGCACGTGTGCGTTTGGACGAAGAAATTTGGGCCTAATTGTGAAAAACATTGTGAAACTGCATTCTTGCGTTTTGATTTCTTTTTTCACGCTGAACAGCTCGAAAGTTTTTGGAGCATGTGTGCGTTTGGATGAAGAAATATGGGTTGAAGTTCGCGTAATTGCACTCTTGCGATTCGATTCCTTTCTTTTTTCTGACGCTGAAGAGCTCGGACATTTTTGGGGCATGTGTGGCGTTTCAATGAAGAAATTTGGACGTAATTGTGAAAAACAGTCGTGAAATTGCATTCTTGCGTTTCGATTTTTCTTTTTTCTGTTTTTTCTATTATGCTGAAGAGTTCGGAAATTTTCGGAGCATGTGTGCGTTTCAGTAAAGAAATTTGGGTTGGAGTTCGCGTAATTGCACTCTTGCGTTTCGATTTTTCTCTTTTTTTTTTTTTATGCTGAAGAGCTCGGAAATTTTTGGAGCATGTATGCGTTTGAACGAAGAAATTTGGTCCTAATTGTGAAAAACAGTCGTGAAATTGCATTCTTGCGTTTCGAATTTTTCTTCTATTCTTTTTTTTAAAGAGCTCGAAAATTTCTGGAGCACGTGTGCGTTCCAATGAAGAAATTTATGTTTGAGAATAAAAAATTACACGGTAGAAATCTGCCATCACATAAAAGAATCGTGTCAAGCTATAGCATTACATTATTTTAAAACACGCAAAACTACCCTTCTTTTTTTAGAAACGGAATATAACAGTTTTTTCCCGAGGTTATACACATGGTGCTTTGCAATCAAAAACAGCGATTAGAGTAAGTGGTGCTTGTTATAGTTTCTTTCCGAAGAGGTACGAAAGGGAATACTGATGAGAGATATAAGCTCCATGTCAGTTTTGAATCTGATAGCTTTTAATTTCCAAGTCATTTTTAGTCCCGTGTTACACGATAGATCCGAGCAATTTCTAACGCAGAATAGACCTTTAGAATTCCCAATAAAAAATTCCCCATCAAACAAAAGCTACCCAATTAACGTCACCCTTTGAAAATCCCGCCGTTTAATTCCAGTATGAAACGTTCCAACCAAACAGCCGAGCAATCACACAGCATTCATCTTTCCCTCGTCGATTTCTCGAACGAACGTTCGAATCACCCGACGAAATTCCCTAGACGACTCCGCAACACGTCGCAATGGCGTCCGTTGCGACGTGTTCGATTCTACGCCACTGTGCGTGTTACGCTGGCCGGTTCGTCTACTAGCGAGAACCAACGACTCAACTAGAAGAGCCCGCGCGGATGGAGATTGATTTGCCTTTGTTGGCAATTAGCTCGCGTCCATTAGTCAATCGGTGACTTTTCAATCGGCCGCCGAAAACGAAGCCCCCGGATCGTAACGAGGCGCGCCGTTCCAAGCACAGCCTCGTCATCCACGGACAAATGGATTTCCTTCGCGGCCTTCCTTAATCCCCTAAGTGGCAGAACCTTTGGATAAATCCCATCTTCGGCGGACGGAACGTTTCAACGTGGCGAAACCGACGATAATAAAACGGGAGGATCGATTGATTTCTTTCTTCCTGTTTTTTTTTTTTTTCTCTTCTTCGCGACGATTTTGTAATGGGCGAAGAAGCACGGTATCTGTGATCACTATTCAATGCGACTCGAGTGTGAGAGCGATGGAGAGAGCTGGAGATTGCAGTGAATAAGTGATTTTTTTTTTTTTAGATGGAATGGGGGATTGTTGAAGAATAGTTTGAATTGATGAAGAAGATGAGGAATATGTAGAATTAAAGATTTAAAAAAATATAGTTCTGTAGAGAAAAGTAACTGATAATAATTTTCTGGGGAAAAGTAACAGTAGGTATATTACACTGCGCTAAAATTTTCTGTATAGAAGATAAAAATCTAGGGATTCCTAGATTCAGACTTAAAGTCAGTAATACCAACCACACAAAAATCCCTGTCACCCTCACATTTGTCTATAGAAGGTAAAAATCTAGGGATCCCTAGATTTGGACTTAAATACAGTAGTACCAACCACACAAAATTCCTATCTCCCTCACATTTGTCTATGAAAGATAAAAATCTAGGGATCCCTAGATTTCGACTTACAAACAGTAGTAGCAACTACAAAAAATCCCTAATTCCCTCATATTACTTACCACACTTGTCTATAGAAGGTAAAAATCTAGGGATCCCTAGATTTGGACTAAAATACTACCAACCAAAATAATCCCTCGTATTATTTACTACCCACGCTTAAACCTGCAGAAACGATGTCCCCAAGCAAAGCTACAGCCAGAATTCTGGCAAAGGGGACAAAGTCTTCCACCGAAACGAAACTCTAGCCTCTCTCACGATCGTAAAAGCCGCCAACTTCGTCGTTTCGCGTTTGAAACGACTCTCGCGACCGTTCTCTAAACGAAAATTTCTCTCCTCTGTGTACACGCGACGCGACGCAAAACGGAGCCGCCAAGAGCAACCGTAAACGAGATAAAAATCGCGGTGAATCCCGAATCCCCAGTACGGATCGTAAAATGCGGTCTCGCCCTTACGTTCTCGCATATTCAGACTGGTTCCGTGGGCGAATACGATTCGTTTGACGAGCCGGTTCGTCGTTAATTAATTAGCATATTGCGCTGCATCGGCCCTAATGAGTTTAATGCCCCGCTAATTATCGGTAGCGGGGCACTTTTACGAGCGCTAAATGCTCGTCTAAACGATCGCTGTAAATCATAGTTTAATTGACCGTGGGTCAAGAACAAAACGAAATGAAAACAGAGAAAATAAAGAGAGAAAAAGAGAGAGTGTGTGTGTGTGTGTGTGAAGGGAGAGAGGAAACACGCGATGGTGTACCTTTATACACGGTGTCTCTGAATTGGCGATACTAAAGGGTTAAATATAAATTAAAAAATCAGTCCAAAGTGTTTCATACTAAACTTCATTTCTGAATGAATCGATGTTCAACACTTACACTACTGTCAATGTTTTCTAAAATATTTCCTCTTTTCAAATATTCCAATGCAAGAATAATTTTCTCTTTGAGCTAGTCCCTAAATCTATAAAAAATCAGAATTGATTCTGAACTGAAATTGATTCTGTTTTCGAGTGTTCCAATGCAAGAATAATTTTCTCTTTGAATTGGTTCCCTAAATTCAAGAGGGAGCACGTTTGCCAAGATATTTTATCATTACGACCGATCCATCAGGGACATTAATTCTCACTTTTATTTCACCGTTTATCCTCCACCATCTAAATATTTGTCAGACGTAGGTGTAAGTGAGATGTTCAGGGGAGAGTTGCCGCTCAAACTGTACCACTAGTTCAGAGACGCCCTGTAGAGGCGCGCACCGCGGGTCAGCGATTTCGATTCCATAAATTACGGGGCGATCTCGCGTGTCACGCACCTACGTACGCACCACGAACAAAGATACACGTTCACGCTCGCTATTTATGATAATCGATTCCGGCCCCGACCAACATTCCCCGAGTTTATACACGGCGTAAAGACGGTATCGCTGCCGGATCGAGCATCGAAACGACGCTGAGAACAATCGCTAGTGTCTTAAACGTCTTTGACCCGTGAACAATTAATCGTCGAGGGAAAACTTCAGCGTGAAAATCAGTCTGTACATACGTACACTCGCCTTTACGCCTCAAAGCGCAGATTGGAATTTAATATTTTACGAAAATTCGTTCGTAATTGACTCCAGAAACTAGCATTCAATTATTTCTTATGGATTTTACGAAAGAATAGTCTAAGAGTAATAGGTTTATTACTACCGACGCAGCATATGCGGTCGAAAAAGTGTTACGTATTAATCCCTCACACGTGGCTCAATTGTCCAATACGTGCAATTTTTTAAAATTATTTTCTTTCACTTTCCGTATTGCGTTATTCATTCTATTATGGGAAAGAATGTAAGCTGCAGCATTATAAATAATGGGAGACTTATTTCTATCCGCCTAGGAAATAATTAAGAAAAAGAAATTCATCAGTTTTGGCACATCAAGGTGAGAAACGTGTGAGCGTTAAGAGATTAATGACAGCGGACACCAGTTCGATAAAAGAACACTCTAAGAGTGCTTATGTTTTGAGTTTTTAAAATAAAGTTTGGAAAGAACAATTCTCTGGACACTTTCACTATCCCCGACGCGGCATATGCGTCCGAGAAAGTATTGTCCAACGTGCAATTAATATTCCGGTGTCAGCGAACGTGTTAATCTATCGATATTATAACCTATAAAACGAGTGTACCTTTCTCTTAGAGAATTCGAAACAACCTTAAGTAAATCCAACTGCGTCAAACCTTCGAAATCATCGCTGCAATTACCGCGAGCACTATTAATTAAAATAATAAGGTGTTACGGGGTCGCGACCCGGCTCAGTTCGCGAGCAAGACAAACATCCGCGCCGGGAGTCGACGTGAGCAAGAAGGAACGCTCGAATATGAGAAAACGACGAGCAAAAGTCACGGGAGAAGAGGAGAGAAGAAACGGGATAAAGGTGTAGAGAAGAGAGAGAGAGAAAGAAGAATCATCGAGAGGCGTCTGAGCAGCGTTCGAAGGTGGCGGATGATAAGAGGAAAAGAGAAAGAGTGACAGAGAAGGAGGAGGAGGGGTATAGGTTAACGAGGGTGTGATTCATGGGGCCCTGACGGCATGGTTCCCCCTCGTGCTCGAAAGGTGCTCATATCCCGAAATTATGTCCAACCTGCACCTGCTGTATCCAGTATTCCAGTTTCCTTCGCTTCCCACTGTCCCCCGTAACGGTAGTCATCAGCTTGATCTTGCGGTGGCGTCACTCTCTCTCTCTGTCTCCGGAGAGAGGTTAATCGAGAGGAGTCTCGCTTTTTTCCCAACACGACACGCGATCCCCGAGCATGTAATTAATACGGAATTGTTGTCACTCGCGGAGAACACGATTCTTGGGAATGATTGTGAGTTAATATGAGACTCTTTAGGAAGAATAGACACTTGGGGATACGAATACGACGAATTTCTAGCGTCATGGTATTTCAGAATTTCGAAACTGCGTATTAGAATACGCACGTGTTCCGATATTCCTATTTCCAACGTTGTCGTGTTCCTAGCGTTCCGTAGTCAAACCGTTCCTAGCGTTCCTAGATTTCGAATAGTTAATCGAGAATTCGTAGGTTCTTAAAAATCACCGTTCTACATTCCAAAGCAACGAAGAATGTAATTTAACCTAAACATATTCACTTCAAATCAATCGCAAATCTCCACTTTCATCTCCATTCCCCAGAAAAATTCAATGAAAATTAAAATTCACCTGCAAGGGTTACGATTCGCTCCATGCGCACGCACGTACCACTCGTCAAACCTTGTCCGCATGAGAACCACTGTCCGCTGCATCCAGGTATTATTTAACTTGGTTAGGGAGCGATGGTGCGTGCGACTGATGGGTATGAGGTTGTAAAGGATCCCTTCGAGACATTAATATTACCAACGTAAGCACCGACTCGCTTGTAATCATGGTGCATCGTTGCACCGGCCCAGCGTATAGCCAGCACAAGCTGCACATGCGCAGATCGAGCGTACACGTATATACGCAATACACGGCGACGACGTACAGAAAGAGACAGCCACGTATCTCGATTTCACGTGAACGCAAGAACGGTGTGTATAACCGATCAAAAGGATCGAGCATCGTTAACCGCGATAGCCGAAGTGCGCCTTAAACGACCGGTGTTTTCGCTTTAACGTCAGTTTATCCAATTTATTTCGAGGCAACGTGGAATGGTTCGCGCGCGTAAGATAGAGAAAACCATCCGCCGATGCTACGAACCATAACCTTTCTGTTTTTCGTTCTCTCTTTATCCGAGGAGGAGTCAGCAACAGCAGCAGCAGCAGCAACCGAGAAGAGTGCGTGTTCAAGCTTCATTTTTCGTCGTCCTTTTGCCACGATGTACCCCACGTTCCACGTCGATCACTCGCCTAACGACAGCGACTGATAGATCCGTCGAGATGCTTAAACGTTCTTCCCTTCAATCTCCCCGCACGCCTCGCCAACCGTACTAACGAGGACTACCAGCGGTGAGATGTTTGTTGGTTAGGTTAGGTTTGATTTAATTGTTACGTAGAGGTTGTATTTTTTTCTTTTGAAGATGTTCGACGTTTGCGAGTTTATTGTGGATAATAGCGATCGGAAATGAATCGTGAGTTAATGGTGGCGTTTCATTGATTTATTCACGGTAGAGAAAGTTTGTTGAGTATACATTAGGAGAGCTGAGAATCGCCAGTTATGAACTAGAGGGCAGGTTTCTTTCGGTCGTACTGCGTGTGCACATGATTGGTATCGTGGTTTCCATAAAAACAGAAATAGAGGGGAAATTCAATTACTGGTGAATGTTGGCGAGTATTCGTGTAGAAAGCTCTGGTAGAAATCTCTTACTTACTAAATTGAAATACTGCGGTTTATTAGAAAAATACTTCACACAGCAATAGATTGACAATTACAGGTCAAGGTTCAGTGTTCATTTTAGTACCAATAGATAGCACTGTATTCTCTAAAATCCAACAATCTAAAGCACTTTAGAAATTACATAATACTTAATATTCACAATAACATTGATCCATATCTATTAAGAAAAAAAATACTAAACAAAAGATTCTTTTTAAAAATCAACTCTACAGGATATTCAGTGTTCTATAATGCATAAGGCAATACTGTAGTAGGTTAGAAAAATATTTCACACTGCAACAGATACACAATTACAATTCAAAGTTCAGTATTCATTCTGGTACCAAAAGATACCATTATTCTCTAAAATTCAGGAGTCTACAACAGTTCAAAAACATCATAATGCTTTATATTTACAATAATACAAATAAAAAAAATTCATTGTCCAAAGCACTTAAAAAATATTATAATACTTTATTCACAATAATATCAATCCATATCTGTAAAAAACATAACTGAACAGAAACATTTCTTTTTTAAATCAACTGTGCAGCAAGAATCACAAACGAAGGAGCGAAATTTCTCGAGGAAACCATTCAGCATGGAACTCGCAGACGTGCAAGGAAGAAACGGAAGCAACGATCCATAATCGTAACGACGACACCCGCCATCGATGCTCGTTCGCGACCACCGAAATCCGTCGTTAAACGCGGCTTATTCTCGCCATAAATATTTTTTATCGTCGATCTGGGATCAGCATTATCGGCCGGATAACACGGGACGCGGTCCTGATCCGCGAATGCTCGCAGTAAAATTTGTCGCGCAAATCCGCCGGCCATAAATCGATGGGAACGCGCGCGACCCTGGCAGCGAACAGGACCGCAACTAAAATCGCTCCTTTTCGATCTCACTGAGCTTCAACCATAAAAACCGCGTCGCGTATTCGATACTCCATGAGAAGCACTGAAAGATGCTTGAAATTTTTACCCCTTTTCCAAAGATATCTCGATGAGAAGTTGTGTATCTTTCATGTTCGATGAAACGTTGGAGATTTTGTGGTTTCCAGAGAAACCACTAAAATGAAATAAAAAATGAAACGTGCTTGTTGTATTTTACTCCAAAATTCATCTACCAAAAGTGAAACCAGTAAAATAAAAAGTTATATTTTCCTCTAAAATTCATCTCTGAAAAATGAAACGTATTTATCATATTTTCCTCCAAAATTCATCTACCAAAAGTGAAATCACTAAAATAAAACTGATTATATTTTTCTCTGCAATTTATCCCCCAAAAATGAAACCACCCAAAATGAAATAAAAATATTTTTCTCTAAAATTCAAATCCCAAGAATAAAACCACTAAAACAAAATTTCTCAATTACACTTTTATAGATATCTGAAAATCGCCTAAAAGCAACCAGCACGGAACCAGCATCCTCTTTCAGAAAACACCGGTAACGAGCCACAATCGAACCGGCAATCTGCCAATCCACCGATGGATCAACTGTTTTCCTTCCACGCCTCATTCCAGCACGCACAATTTCCCGGCTTACTCTAACTGTATTACAGACCTTAGCCGTGGATAATCCCCTCCAAGGATTACCCTTCTGACTTCGTCGCTGTTATCCCCCATGCGACTCTGGAAGAACAGAAAATCCGGCGGAAAAATACCGGATAATCGGTGGACAGAGTTAAATGGATAATTTTCTCTGTAGGACAGGGCTGAAGGTAACCAGAGAACACGTTTACAAACTCGAGGATTGCCTGGTTCTTCCACCGTAGGCCAGGTACCATTGTGGCTGCTCGAACTGGTCGAGCAAAGGTAACGATTGTTGCGGTCACCTGCAGATTATCACTTGCCCGCCCATCCTCCTCGAAAAACCCACTTTTTCCCCATTGGATACACACACCCCTAAACGGATGAAATTTTCTATGCTGTGAACATTGGTCGTGCGTGTGTGTACCTATATACACGCGATCGCGACAGACTATTGACGAGGAAATTTCGCCTGGGGACGGCCCACCAGGTGGATCCAAGCAGCGGTTAGGGTAATTACCGGCCTATCTCGTTTCACGTCCCGTTCGAATGGCAACGAACGGGTTAATGAACGTTTCGAGGCAATGCTGTCAATACGGCAAGTTTCTTATTAAGAGACAGAGAAGACGGGGAATGTTAATTAACAGCGGGGTAAGATCGAGATGAGAGCAATGGAAGTTTGAGATAACGAGACATTTCGATGACGTTTGGACGAGGATGTAAATGGTGGATTTGAGGAAATGAGGGAGAAGGTTGGATTGTGGAATGTGTGCTCGATGGTTACTGTGTAGATGGGAATCTAAGGCGGGTGTAATTGGAATTGATTTGGTTAGGGTAAATTGGAGCAGAGGGTGAGGGCTGTGGATTGATTGGAGATGATGTGCGTTGTGGCGGACGTTTGAATCTGAATTTTGAAGGGATTCGAGGTTTTTGGGTACTGTGGAAATTTAATTTCTGGAAGTCTTGAATCTTGAGTCTTCGAAGACTCGAGTGTGTTAAGTCTTGAGTTTTTAAAGTCTCGAATGTCTTAAGTCTCGAGTGTCTTAAATCTGGAGTGTCTTAAGTCTCGAGTGTCTTAAGTCTCGAGTGTGTTAAGTCTTGAGTGCCTTAAGTCTCGAGTGTCTTAAATCTGGAGTGTCTTAAGTCTCGAGTGTCTTAAGTCTCGAGTGTCTTAAGTCTCGAGTGTGTTAAGTCTTGAGTGTGTTAAGTCTTGAGTGCCTTAAGTCTCGAGTGTCTTAAGTTTCGAGTGCCTTAAGTCTCGAGTGTGTTAAGTATCGAATGTGTTAAGTCTCGAGTGTGTTAAGTCTTGAGTGCCTTAAGTCTCGAGTGTCTTAAATCTGGAGTGTCTTAAGTCTCGAGTGTCTTAAGTCTTGAGTGCCTTAAGTCTCGAGTGTCTTAAGTTTCGAGTGCCTTAAGTCTCGAGTGTGTTAAGTCTTGAGTGCCTTAAGTCTCGTGTGTCTTAAATTTCGAGTGTGTTAAGTCTCAAGTGTGTTAAGTCTCGAGTCTCTTAAGTTTTGAATGTCTTAAGTCTCGAGTGTCTTAAGTCTCGAATGTGTTAAGTCTCGAGTGTGTTAAGTCTTGAGTGTGTTAAGTCTTGAGTCTTTAAAGTCCCAAGTGTCTTAACTCTCTAGTGCATTAAGTCTTGAGTCTTTAAAGTCTCAAGTTTCTCAAGTCTCGAGTGTGTTAAGTCTTGAGTCTCTAAAGTCTCGACTACCTTAAGTCTCGAGTCTTTAAAAATCTAGAAACTCCTGATAAGTCTTGGATCCTAAACTTCGGTAAGTCTTGGATCTTACTTTCAACGCATACCAAAACTTCAAAGACTCAAAATTCAAGACTTACCAACCACCAAATCACGTTCCAAATGACTCAAACTGTTCCAGACTCCATCACTAACCACAGAACCAACACTCGAACCCCACTTCCCACGAACGCAGCCTCGCGTCCCTCGGTCGCAGGGTCCCGAAAAGCGGGCCTCCGATTCCTCGAAGGGAATCGTCGGTATCGCGAAACAGCCGGGGGATACCGCGAATGGAGGCGTCGAGGGGCCCCGTTGGAGGTGGTTCGTGTATACGCGCGTACGTCTCGTAGGTGATTTAAAACGCTGAACAAGCACCACGCCCCGTACCCTTCACCGCGACTGCCCCAGGCCCGTGCAAAAAAGGCGCAAACACCGTGGTGGGGTTGCTTTCAGGCCTCGAAAAATCGCTCGCGCGGAAACCTCACCGTAGGGAGAGACAGAGAACGAGAGAGAGAGAGAGAGAGGCGAGGGCCCCGGGTAAATGAAGACGCGAGGCGATCCACGGCGCAAAAATAATTATCCGCTCTGGGCGCGGCGCTGTTTGTTAAAACGTCAGAAGGCTCTCGTGGGTGGAGCGTCGAGACGCTCGGGATCCTTCCATCCTCGCTCGTTTCACCACCACCCGCCGGATATTTGCTCCGCGGCTCGCTCTCGCTTGATTTATTCCCGCTGCCCCGTCTTCTCTCTCGAGATGTGAGTGGAGTTTCTTGCTGGAAATCGCTTCTTCCGCCTTTTTTTACTAACCAAACCTTTTGGTAATTAGCTTGGAGATACTGTAGGGGGTAGTTTACCGGTATTTTTCCAACTAGGTAAAAAATTCTGGGGTTCCGCGAGATTAAGCGTCTTTTACTCAAATTTAACAAAAATTTATTCTGGAAACAATTTTTGAAGAAACAATTGACGTTTCAATGAAACGGGACACCAATTTAAATTTTTTATTAAAATTAGGGTGACAGGGCACAGTTTTCGCGATTTTTGATGCAAAGTAAGTTTGAGCGCCACTGGTTCACATTTAAGGGCTGAGATGAATTTTGTTGGTCATTTCTACTTAATTCATCAGCAGCCTTTACGTTCTTAAAGCGAAGGCTGGTACCTCAGATTTTAGAGAAACGTAGAATTTTATTGTTTCAGCTTGGAGATTAATGAACTGGCGGTGATTAGAGTTTTAAGACGTTTCGTCCTCCAGGGAAATCCTAGTAGATGCTTTAACTTTCAGTTCATCGAAGAGTGATCATTACGTCCGATGGAAATTATGGCACATTTCAGGAATGAAATGCTTGTCGAAAATTGTCTTACAAATTCTCGCAGTCCGACAATAATTACTTCAATTTCGAAATTTCACATTTCTAACGAATCTCCATTAACCCCGAAACCCCAAGCAGTCCCCAAAATCACAACTCCAGCGCTTACCAAAAATAATGAAAATGTAAGCTAATTCCTGAAAAAAATTGCAGATATCGTCGGACACACACCTCTCGCTAATCGATTTCTGATTCGAGATAGGAAGATTGCTCCTCTTCCTGCACGATTAATCGCGCCGATAATTCCCTACGGAGGATCGATCGATCAGCATCGTATCGCTTCTTCATCACCGGCAACGTAATCGCCCCTATTACTCAACGTGGCAGGTGTCTTCCCTCCGAAATTGAATTCCACAAAAGAGCACACTCCACCTCTTTTCCCCGTTTGAACAAAATCTTCGATGAAAATCGAAAATTACCCTTCGTCGGAACGATCGAGAGAGCTCGCGAACTCGTGTTTCCTCAATGAAGCCATTTAATCGAACGAAAAAACTCCATTGAAGACCTTCCGATCCCATCGATCCTTGTAATTATTATATATATCCCCGCAAATATGGCCGATACGCGAGGGAACCATTGCGTTCGAAGAAATGACTTATTTTATGTCGAAAGAGGAATACGAAGTCGAAGTTAGATGTATAGATAAGACGGGAACAATTTTTGCCGTCGTTTCATTTTTTCTTTTTCTTCCAAGACTCGAAGAATATAGCGAGGAGATGAGGTAGTTACATGCAATGTTCGAGGTACAACAATCGAGATAGCTGCATTATCAATTTCCTTAATGAGCAGAACGATCATGCCGATCGTTCGTAATTAACGTGACGCTAATCGATATTCCGTGAACCAGGATTATTTCCAAGAAACGATCATGATGGCGGACGAGGGATTGAATCGAGTAATTTGCAGCGGAAATGTAAGGGGAAAATGGCTGTCTGAGGTCATTGTATCATGTGAACTGTAGTACTGTTAATTGTTCAGGATACTTTCAAATTTTTCAGATCTTTAGACAATTTGTTAGCATATCGAGGTTTAGGTATTTTTCCTTGTATTTTATCTACAAGGTATCGAGAGAGAAATTGCATTTTAAATATGGTTTCTAATTTAAATTTCGTGGTAAAGAGATTGTCCTTTATCGTGGTTTTTTTTAGTGTCTCGAGACACGCGATGTGTTTGAAGTGTATCGTGTTGAAGTGGAATTATGTTCTTTAGGGTTTTTAAAGTACACTTCAAATTTATAAAATTCTATGAGAGAAGATTTTATGGATAACGTAACTTTTCTTCCTTCGTTACTTCGATCGTTCCTTTCCAACGTCTGTTCGAAAGAATTCATTTCGTTTCACATACACTTCATCGTGCAACTTTTAGCAATGACCATTCTAACGCTGAAAAACATTAATTCGGAACCATTTATTAGCGAGACTATATCTCATTTGATATACATTTCAACATTTCAAAAATTTACCTAGCCCGAATACATTTCATCTGGCATACACTTCGTCGTGCATCAACTTCTAATAATGGCCACTCCAACGCCAAGAAAAATTCATTTGAAACCATTTATTGGTGAGACTTCACTTCATTTGACATACATTTCAACACCAAGAAAATTCATTTGGAACTATTTATCGACGAGAATACATTTCATCTGACATACACTTCATCCTGCATCAACTTCTAATAACGACCATTTCAGCATCAATCAAAATTCATTCGAAACAGTTTACTACCGAGAATACATTTCCTTCGACATACACTTCACCGTGCACCCAACGCTAAAATGTCACCAGTTAAAAACTCTCTGTGCCATTGACGATCGCTGCCAAAGCAAACACTTGCAATGTGTAGCACAATCTCGTCTCTTTGGTTCGATCATTTCGCGAATCGTATATCCGTTCGGTCGAAGGAGCATTACATCGTAACTGGTTTCACGAGGCGAGCACGAGAGGGAAAAAAGAAAAAGGAAGAACAAGAGGAGGAGGAGGTGGAGGTGGAGCGAGAGAAGAGGAAGGGAAGGTGGAAGGAGAGGAGGAAGGGAGGCAGAAAACCAATATGAAATTACCCTCGCGCGAGCGAGCGCCAAATTGCAGGTAATAAAGAGGGCCGATAAACAAATGAAGCAACGAGAGGCGCGAGGTGCGGCTTCTCCCTCGAAGGGACGAAGAAAAAGGAGAAAGAAACGCGAATGGGAAGGCGGCGAGAGAGGAGAGGAAAAAGAAGCCTCATCTGTGAGCCGCAAAACAAATACTCCGCGGTTCAACGAGCGAGGCTCACAGCCGACCGGAGAGGAAAGAGAGAATGAAAAAGAACGAGAGAACGCGCTT